>NW_008825498.1:3477690-3517385 GCF_000699105.1 Pygoscelis adeliae | reverse complement strand
CACGTCAGAGAATTACTGAAATGCATGAAGGGATGACGTAGGGCCTGGTCCTGCTGGAGTGCGCAAACTCGCACTGACACCAAGCCTCTCAAACCGCGCGAGTGTGGGTGCGCAGCCTTCGGGACCGCCAGGCTGAAAGTGGAGGAGTTCTGAACATGGGTGCATGGTATGGCACCGCCTCTGCACACCCAGCACCCCTGCTGAAGTCACCGGGCAGGGGGCCACAGCTGCAGAGCCCACAGCGCCTAAAATACCGCCGGAGAGAAATCCCGGGTGCTTTTGCTTCTCCACATCTGTCCTGCAAGCAAACAGCACGGGACGCAGGTGGCCACGGGGCATGGCGGTGCCCATGGGGTAGGCAGCACACGGGTCTTGGGGTGCAGCCTTCCTCCTCAGGACTTGTGCATGTGGTATTTAAAGTCTGTTGTCTTATGCCTGGGTTAATAAACCATCTTCATCTGAAAATAAACACCTGCAGCTAGTCCTTTCTAGGCTGCTCAGGTCACATTCATCCACAAGGTATTGTTGGTAATTTAGTATTGTCAGAGGCATTAGTCACTGCCATAGGAGCTTAATAATATGCGGTAGGATCCAGCTGGTAATTAACAAATTAAAGATATCGTATACATTTTCCTCAAATATTTTGTATGTAGCAAAAATAATTAGGAGCACTTCGGGTGTTTAAAGCTGTTACATATATTTAAAACATCTCGCTGTGTTAGGAAATTATTCATTCTTTTAAAGGTCAGCTAGGCCTAATTTTGCCGCTGTCCCAGGATTCATAAGTACGCACGTAAGAGTTGTGAAGTAGGGAGAGAGCCAGAGTCCTGTCTTTTTTTAACCCTTTAATTCTGCCTTGTTTAACATATTCATCCCAATGGCTGTCTTCTGTGCCTGTTTTTAGGAGTGGCACAACTTTGTAGGTCTCAGCTGCTCTCTTGCACTTCACTTCCTTTCGTGTTAGAAGTGTCTTGAATTGGAAGGTTATGTACACATGTGTGTGTGATGCAGCCTGTTGAAAAGATGAAATCAGCTTTTAATTAAAGCGAAGGAAAGACAAAGCTAACACAAATTGTATTAAACTGCTAAACTGGGAAAGACACGACAATATGAATGGAGGTGACAGTGGGTTTCATTATGTAGTGTAAGTAAAATATCCCAGTATGCGCAAGCTTGCTTTAACTCACTTGGTGTCTCCTTATTTTATCACCAGATGGTGACCAGTGGTTTCAAATTAAGATGCTCTCGATTATCTGTGCGTGATGGTTGAGCGATAGCGCACTTTGATATGTCTCCTTTCCATGCTGCTTCAGCCCAGTACTCCTTGATCCTCCTGCAGCCTGACTCCAGGACTCGGCTCTGAGTATCCCAAGCCTTTGACTCTGCTTTTTTTCTGGGGCAGGATCTGATCTGAGCACTCTGAGGCAGAAGAAGCAGGGAACAGAGCAAGCGATCGAAGGAGCATCATTTCTACGGGTAGGGTGTGATTAACTGTCTTCGTGGGGAGCACTTGGGTACTGGCAGTGGCTTTGAGAAATATGATTTATGTTTGAAAACTTTCTCGGAGAGAAAAAAATACTGTTGAAGATGTGAATGGGTGCTTTTTGATACAGAGTGCAAAGTCTTTGTCAGACAGTGACAGAGTTTCTGTTCAAACTTCGAACTTGTGGTACAGATGTGAGCGGCTGTACAATGCAGTGAAAGGCAGAGAAGAATCTGTCCCATAATACCTTTGCTCTTTGCTACATTTATTCACCTCCACATTGTTTGACGGAAGAGCACTGGGGATTTCAAAGAATGTGTTTCTGAAGCTTATGAAAGAAAAGGAATTCCATGTGCAATTTCTGTTAAGATTTTTAGCCTCATAGGGTCAGTCTTAGGCATTTGGAGTGCTTCTTAAAATGTTTTGGTGCTACCGCACAGAGGCTAAAGGTAGAAAAGGGCTATTAAGTTATTCACACAATGCTGTTAACAGTGTAGACTTGTTTTGTGCGTCCTGAATTCTCTTTTGTTGTTGGGGGTGGCTTTTGCTTGGGGGTTTTCTAGTAGTGCTTTGTACTGACTGTTGTCTCAGCAGAAAACCTTCACTGTTTTTACTGTATAACAGTAGAGCATGAAAGCCCGGGCAACACTGGAGTCACATAGTGTGCAGACATGGTGAGAGGTGATCCTGCTGACTGCACTCGGGATGGGTGAGAGCAGACATCTGAGAGGGCAGGCAGAAATATAGGAACATGCCGCCCTTTACCTGCAATCCCACAGCAGTGGTGAGAACAGGCCCCCCACCTCCCAGCCTGGGTGCAAGCAGCACGGCAGGTACTTTTTGCAGGGCTGCTAACAATTCTGGTCCCTCCACTGTCCAGACCGGGGAGCCTGTTGAATGTACCGTGCTTCTCCTTTTGCTGGTGTTTCTGGATTTTCCCCCAGTGGAGCCCACGGGCAGGGTGTGGGGATGGCCCCACCTGGTTCTGCCGCTGGCACGCCATCGGGTGGCAGCTCAGCACACACATAGGGACCTGGCAGGCCTCCTGGCATCCACAGCTGAGACATAGCTGGAGAGTCTCGCCTGCATATCTCTCCCAGTGACAGAATAGCATTTCCTAGCGTGGGTGCTGGTTCTGCAGGCAGGGCTTTGCAGGACAACCAAGGATTACAAGGCACTTCAAATTTTACTACAATCAGCATCAGAGAAAATCTTTCACATTTTCCATCCGCCTGAAGCCCTTCATATACATAAACAATTACACAGACTTCATAATGATTATGTCCTTTTAAACTGCTGTATTAATATTAGTACTAGATTTTTTAAATTATCTTTTAGCCTTTGAGTTAATTCAGTTCATGACCTTCACACTTCAGATTTTAAAGTGCCGTTACATCCCATAGGAGACTAGATTGCTGTCGAGGGGAACAAAAATAAATATCATAGCAGGGGGGAAAAAATGTTTTCTTTCTTCAATCTGATAGTTCATGTAATTGGGGAAGGTAGGGGGTGTCCTTAATACCTGTCACTCCCTTGCACTGACGCTTTTGAAGTATTTGGACACAAGTCATGGAGCTTTCTGTTCACCTGGGAATGAAGACAGACATTCAGTCTGAATCTCCTCAGTTGCTATTTTTCTTTTCTCACATTACATTGCAGGTTAGTATTTCTGCAAAGAGGCTGTACGGAAATCTCAGAGCAATTTAAGCTGCAAAGATTTCTCTGTTCTCTAGTTTATTTTGGCAAAATAAGATCCATATAGCTCTGAATTAAAGGAGCATTGTGATATTTGAATATTGCCTTCCAAGCATTGCATTTTGATACAATTACTCAAAAATAAACTTTGTATAGGTAAAATATGTTATTTGCTGCATTTCTTTTATTCTGAACAAATCTATAGTTTTTATTCTAGCTGTATAATTTTCTGGAAAAAAACCCTTTACTTCTGACATGTTTCGTTCTGTGCTCATTGCCTCAATTGTTTAAGTCAGACTTAGGCTGTCCTCTTCAGTTTTTATTTTTATTTGATATTTGGGAAGCAATAAGCTAACCTGTGTGTTCTGTGATCAGTCTGGATGACCAATTCCACAAAGACTACTGCTCACCTGCTCATCACTGCACTTGCAATTTACTTTTACCAAGATAAATGCCACAGCCCTGCAGCTGAACAATTTGGTTCCAAATGCAGGTGGCTAAGCTGGAAACACATTTATTTTGTGGTTTTTAGCACTGTCAGGTGAGATTCAACCAGGCTTGCACAGGAAGTAGTGCTGCAGTCGCTACAAGGGATTTTGCTTGAACTTGCGGGTGAGCTGCTGTTAGAGTTGTTCAGCACTCTGCTTACCGCATGCTTACAGAAAGTGTTTCCTTTTATTTCAAACAGCCAAGCAAAATGTCATTCCCAGCCACTGCCTCAATGTCTTCCCTCACTAAAGCGAAACAACAGGTGACTAGATGCTGATGTGCCGTATCTGGCACATTTTGCAGTTGTTTTCTGCTTCTTGATAATGCCGGATTGTGAACTTGAGGTCATTACAGCTGCTCTGGCCACCTCTCTGCTCACTGAAATAAAGACTGGCTGCTTTAGTCATTACTATTTGCTGAGGCTGCTTTTACGTGTGCATTTACTCTGTTTATAGAATCCCAAACACTATGTGTAAAGATCTGTGTTGACATCTTGTAGTGAGAGTCTCTCTGCTGATGGGAACCCAGGCACGTATACGTATATATTTTTGAAGCAAATGGTTGTGGTGATAAGTGCGAGCTTATCTGCTCAGCCTGTTCATTTGAATGTAGCCTTCCGCGATTAATTGCTAGGATGAAAAATTCAGTCCATCCTGTTTAGAATTACACGTGTTTATTCAGTCCATTGTTAAAGCTGGTGCTGTTATTCATGCACGATTTTTGCTTCTGTGTAAGTTTTATTATACTTTGATCTTCTGTAGCACCAACATACTTTTAAAAACCACTTCCCCAGAAACTGTTATTTCACTGTAATTATAAAAGAACACGCATATGAATCACAAATGAGAATATTGCCCAACTAGATGTTCGTAGAAACAGGAGAGCACTTATGTGCAACACAATACATTAATCATTTATAAGGAGTCAGCTATTAAAATGATTTTTTTTAATACTGTACATTGAGTACAAAGGTGATGTGAAAAGCCTTTTCACTGAAGATGTCTGTGGGCTTTTGAAACTTTCTTACGTTTCCATCGTCACACTCTTGTCACAGATTTGAAATGGAAAAGCTCAAATATACTAGTTTGGATGACTCCTGGTTAAGGTATCTCTAGAGTGTGAGTATGTATATATGCATGTGTATATACACATATGTACATATATGTATACATATCTGTACACATATGGGAGTGTATATTTTGGTGCAATTTCTACAAGCTTTTGTCTTTAAGGGAAGTCCACGGTGCGCTTGGTGCTTCTTCATTTCAGCAGAACTCCTCATGGGCAAGGGGTTTGCCTGCTTAGACACTTTCACAGTCAGGATCTGTGGTCATTGTATGCAGATTTCTCAAATGAATGTAACTCTGACAAATCTAGCTGAGCTATCATTTCTTCACAAGGCTTTATCCCTGGGTTGGCTTCAGACTTACATTATTTCTAAATGTCACCAATAACAGAAAAAGAAAGGAAAGGAAAGAAAGGAATGAAGAAAGCTTCAAGCAATCTTGTTTTGAATTGCCTGCGTGAAGGTGTAGTGTCCCCACTCCCCATTCGAACGTAGGACATGTCTGCAGACGGCAATACGAGCTCCCCTCCGTCCCTTCCCCAGGCTGGTGGAATGTGCTCCGATGCCAGTCATGAGCTGCAGAGCTCACTTAGCACCACACTGTGCCCAGTGATGATGCACAGCATATTAGCAACTGCTGAAGCCGGAGCCAGCTTAGAGCTGCCTTGTACCTGGGCAGCTCAGGGAGGAAGCGGAGAAGTTGGGGTCTGTCCATGGTGGCCCGTGGAGACGTTCCCTGGGTGGTGCTCGTTTGTGGTGGAGGTGGCAGGGCAGGAGACCTTTGAAGAGCTTCTTGGAATTTGAGGCTAGCAGGGTCTGGTCTGATTCCTGCTTTTGGAGCAGGATTATTATTATTATTAAGAGGCCTCTCGCTACTGGGCAGTGATGCGGAGCACAGGTCTGCTTTCCTGGGCATCTCTCCCTCAGCTCCCTTGCTTTAGGGTAATAACTGGGCGAGGGAACGGACCTGCTGCAGAACTGCAGTTGTTTTGAAGCAACTTTGCACCGCATCAGTAGAACGGAGGTACAGTCTGGATCACTTTAAATTCCCTTGTTGATGTAGGCAACAAGTCAGAAAGGCGAGGTGGTTTGGGGAATTAACAGCCACGCCTGATAACTTTTAAATAAAGAGCAGGATTTTCCAAATATTGCAGAAGTGGCAAAAACAGCAGGAGAGAACAGATTTAACGCTTGTAAATTGTCTTTTTTTAAGCGCTAAAGTTTGGGAGAAAGAGATTGCAGTTCTCCTAGGAAGAAAAGTCTGTGTAATGAATAGTTGGTTCCCACCTGAATCTCTTCCACTCTTCATACTGGAAAATACAGCAGCTGTGATTCCTGTAGCAGTATTTAAAATGACAGGCATATTTAAATCTAAGTTTGTCTAGTGAAGCTTTGCTAAAACTACCACACTAGCATGATGATACCATGAGAGCTTTACAATTTAAACCAAATCTTTTTTGGTTTTGATGCCATCCTGAGCCCCGTTGTGGTGAAAACCCAGGTGGTTCATGATCTGTGCTTCTAGGTCGATCTGTAGTGATTCTTCTGTTGCTCCCTTTTCCATGACCCCTCTGTAGATCAAGGTGCTGCACATATGTGCCCTTCACAGCCTCTCTGATCGAGGAGTGATGAGAGGAACAGCATTCCCTCTCTTTTTGCCTGGCCAGCAGCAATCTTGAATAAATTGGATGCGTGTGGTTGTGGGGCAGGGAGGGGGAGGTGGTCTTTGACAGAGACCAAAGTGAAGGTATCCCAAGACCGCTTTGTGCTTTAGCATTCCTCATGGGGTCAAACCCCAAAGAAGATCAGACTGTCTACGGGTTAGGAAAAGAAACCCCCACCTTTCTGACACCCTACTGCCCTCTGCCCTAATGGCTTTTTGGGAAAAGGCATCCATTCATTCATAAATTCATTAATTTTTCATTCATAAAGTAATCCTGTGGACAGTGCATTGCACACATACACTTTCCATAGGTTTAAATGCAGTATTACCATTTGCGTCTGATTTTGAGAGATGCTGAGCAGCTGTAGCTCTGAATGAAGTCCATGGAAAGCGTACATGGGAATCACACTATTAAAGTGTAGCTCTCTTTACCAAGTTTCTCCTGTTTTGCTTTCAACGCCAGACCTTAGTACTTGCAATTCAACTGTTTATTAAAAGTGAACTCCTTATCGTTTGTCTCCTATTTATCAAATGTTGTACTTGTAATTTATCCTTGTTTTATGCTGTCATATGCAATTCATGAACCAGAACAACGATTCTTTTGACCCTATAGAAAATTGATGGGTAGAACTGCTTGGAAGATAATCTTCCCTGGAAATCTTATTAAAAGTAAAATTCAACTTGTTATTACAAAATCGACAGTCCGATTCATTCACCTGTCCAGGGCAGAATGGAAGGTCAACTAAAATTTGAACCCTTGGTAAAGAAGTGTCGCTTCATATTAGTGTAACAGGCAGTCCAAAGATAGTATCACACATTACTGAAGGTAAGAGGTGCAAGAACCCACTTACAAATTGAAAAGCAACATCCTATACAAGTGTGATTATTGAGTAGGACATAGGTATTATAATCTTCCAAATGACAGCTCTATCTGACTGTAATTCGTTGTGAAGTAAAGCGTTTCTGGTGTGCCAGGAGTTCTCTTGGCCTGACGCAAAAACTCTATAGCTTAACTTTATGACCGCAGGAAATTAAATACATTATTGCAATTCTAAATTTAGTCTTTCCCTGCCTGAAGATACTAAAATTTCTGTAATATCCACTATTTATTACACAATGGACACTTAAAAATTCTAAAACTTTGCCTTTTCTTTGTAGCTCACACACACACAACTGCATTAAAGCAGCTAAGAACATGTTGCAAGCTACTCGTTTGTCATTTTTAATTTTGGACTTAGCAGAAAATAAAAAAGTCAAGTTGTTAAACCTCCACCAGTTTTCACTTCATTGGAGTTGTGCTGAGAACTGCAAACCGTACGTTCAGAGATTGGCTTCTAGGCGTGATCTTTTGTGCCCTACGTGTGTCGTTGCAGAAACATGTTAAATTCATCCGTTGAATTACGAAAGGAGACTTCAGAGCCGAGAGTCCCACAGATAGATCTGAGGTACAGTACTGACCACGCCATCGTCGCGTGGCTCTGCAAATGCTCGTTTACTGCCTCGGAAGAAGGAATTGTTTTGCTCCTCTTTCTCTGAAGGTCGGTTTGTGTGAAACCTGCTCCAGTTTTCCTTTTGGCACACAAATAGAATGGCCTGTTGCTTGTCCAGGTATCTTCTTTCTTGCATCTAATCCAAGCACGCATCTTGGGTTTCTTTTTCATCTGCTGAAATATGACTGTGATAATTTTATCTCGGCAGCCTGAATGGCTCCAACTTGCATTTAAGCGGCAGTCTGACTGGCTGGGGGCTTCAGGCACATGACCTTGGGAGAGGTACAGACTATTCATGTTGTGAAAGCCTTCTGTATTGGAGTGATGTGCGTATGCATGTGTCTGACAGAGCTTTGTAAGGCCATGGCAGACACAAGAAACTGTCCTTCGGTGTCTCTCACTGCCAGACTGGCCACGGAACAGTTTTTCTGGGCTTGTCCGAGTTCAGCCGGCAGCTCTGCCTCCTTTCTACTTCCCTCCTCTCTTTATTTTTCTGCTTATTATCAACTCACGGGAGGGTAGTTGATAATGTAGTCTGTGATAAACAAAACACATAAAGTCCTGACTATGTAATAGGTTGATAGCACCGCCAATTAGGAAAGTTGCCCAGTGGTTCCCATCATAGTACCCTGGTTTTCAGGGTATTTGTGAAACTTTTAACATTTGAACTGAAATTTTTCAGGCCAGTTGTTTTCCTCAGCCTGAGTATTTTTGGAATATTTCAGCTCAAGTGATTCAGCAAGACTGAGAACAAGGCTAGCATAAAAATAAGTTGGTTTTTGCACCTTGAAAGAAAACCTCAGGTATTTTCTTCGGTGTGCTTTAGTATTCTTGTACTTTGGAGCAAGGATGTAAACTTCAGTAGAGCACATGACCTTTGCGTGAGGAGCGCTTCTGTTATTTGTCCCTGTGCAAATCTGCCCACATTTGGCCTATGCAAATCTGCCCACATTTGGCCTATACATTAGCCCTCGGAAGGAAATAAATCCAGAGCAGCATACCCATGTTGAGAACCGGCTGCGGGTGAAGATTTTTGATGGATCCAGCCCCTCTGCAGGTGCTGGAGAGCCTCTGTGCCTGCTCCTGGCACCCAAGTCGTTCCTTAGTCCTGGAGCACCTGGCAAGCTTTCTGCTGTACTTGTCTTCACACAGCTTCGGGAGACACAGAGCTCCCGTGTCTGGTTTACAACAGAGCGGTGCGCTGAGTGAGGAAGTGGTTGTGAAAAGAAATGTGTACCTAGGAATCAGACACCTCTTAGACACAACGAGGGCAATGCTGCAGTTTCATGGGCAGTCTGAACTTTGGCATCTCCTGTCTTTTAAATGCTAAGGCTGCTAAAGCAAACAAACAATGTAACATTCTTGTTACCTAATTCCTCTGGAATCATTCTGCATATAATGTGGCATTGCTCCTCATTTTGTTGAATAAAGGTTACAGAACCTCCAGTGCTTTGAACTAGTTGTACCACTTAGCAGTGAAAAGAACCTTGATCGAGGATCCCAAAATACTTCGGGCTTCCACGTAGCACATACACTTCTGTCAGCTCTCCGGTAGGACAGGCGCGGAGGGGGAGAGGGACCCTTCTTGTTCTCGGGCAGCACCGTCTCAGGAGAAAGAGTGGCTTACATTCAAAGTTCACTTCCATTTTGGTTTATGAAGAAAAGCTTTTCAAAACTCCTACGTTTCTACCATACGTCCAACCCTTAGCTTAACAGATCCCAGAGGGAAAAAAACAAACAGAAGGAAATTTCTTTACTGAAAGAGTGGTTAAACATTGGCACAGGCTGCCCAGGGAAGTGGTTGAGTCACCATCCCTGGAGGTATTTAAAAGACGTGTAGATGAGGCGCTTAGGGACATGGTTTAGTGGGCATGGTGGTGTTGGGTTGACGGTTGGACTCGATGATCTTGGAGGTCTCTTCCAACCTTAATGATTCTATGATTCTATGAAAAGAAATACATGAACAGTTTGAAACCTTTGTTATGGAGCATTGGCCAGTATTGAGTAGAAAATAATCCTGCTGTCATCAGTGTGTCTGATGTTAGGATTACACCTTTCTTCAGCTCTCCATTTTTTTGTCGTTACTGTTCTCTTTTAGCTATCTCCCTTTTCTTTAGGAAGAGCCTTTTGATTCAATATCTGTTTTGTTCATTGTGGTCAGCTGAATGTTATTTCCCGCTTATTAAATGCCCCATGCTTACTGTATTTTATCCACATGAATAGGTTTGCTTGAGGACAATGTGAAAGTTGCATGATGGGGGGAGCAAAGAGTTAATATTTTTTACTGAGCTACGTAATACTTTTGGATACATTTCTCTATTGATCCCCCAATCCTCTTACATCGCCTAAATAAATTCTTTATAATGGAAAATAACTTTGCAATTTATAATGCTGTGAGATCACTTCCCCCTCAAAAGATCTTATTTATATATAGTCCTTTCTTGCTTTCAGACTCACTGCTCCTGCTCCAGTTTCCTCTCTGGTAGTAATGGTTTAAGGATAAATAATAGACAAAGTTTGCAAGAAAAAATGTTTTTTGTAAAGCCAACTTGTACCTGTTGAAAACACAAACAAAATTCTGGCAAATGGGAGTGGTGGCATCTTAAAGAGATACACAAATCAACAAGTCCTGCCCCCAGTTATCTGTAATAAAAGGCTTTGGGATTTTTTCTGATCTCTTTCACGAGATTTTCTGTGCTTGCTTCTCCTGCCTTTCACCTCACTGGACCTCATGTTTCTTGACTGTTGGATGACAAATATTCTGGCCAAGGCATAAAGACCATGGAGAGGGTATGAATACACCTCAGTGACTCCACCTCTATGAACAGCTTCCAAAATTATAAAATAATTCATCAGCTGGACAACTTAAAAAAAAAATAAAATCCATAGTTAAAAAGTTTATTAAAGGCATGGCCTTTTATTAATGCAAGGCAGATTTTCCCACTGTGGGGAAATACATGTTTGGAAACAAATAGAAAGAAGAAATCCCACATCCCAGCAATTTACTCTAGACAAAGGTTGCCTTCCTGACTTCTTCAGGGAAATAGTCCATTTCATGTACTGTAAGTTGTGTGTTAAACCACAGGCCTTGGTGTAGCAGCGTATTAAGAGGTTCAGAAAGCTATACTGAACTCAGTCATTATTTAAATACGCTCTGGGCTTTCCTACCTGAATAAATGGATTGCCAGCTGCTCAGACAAAAATACTTTAATTAAGACAGGTAAGTGCCACGGACGAAGATATTTCCCAGGTTTTAGATAATGCAGGAAAATTGTGAACTTCCTGTTACAAAAAGGAAAGATGCTGAACTGAACGAGCTGATGTGCAGATACAAGCAACTGTGAGCTTATATTGCTGTTGCAAGTGGTTTCGTGTGTACAGAAATAACTGCTGTGCAGGCCAGGCTGGGTGCCAAAGTCATCTTCTCTGCTTGTATGGTGCTGAGGTTGCCAGCACTTACCCCAAAACTGATGTAGCTGTTGGCATAAGCCTAGACTAGCAGTGATCACTTTGATGTCTGAAATATAATACAGCATATAGGCGACTTCTTTACAAAAAGAGCAGCAGAGGTACGAATCCCTCTGTGTCCGTGATGAGAAGTAACAGATGGGCGAGGAAGGCGCTGTGTTTGCTGGAGGCCGGAGAGGGGAATGGGAGGGCAGAGCACAAGCGCGATTTTGCCTTTGCTGTCCTGCCACGTACCAGGTCCTCTGACCAGAGCCCTACCACAGCATTTTGTTTGCAAACAAAATTTGGGTTTCTGTGTACAAATAGGGTTAGAAACAAAGGCTTAAAAGAAAGAAAAAAGAAGTCCTAGATTCCAAAAAGATTAAAAATCTTGGCTGCGTAATTGCAAGTGAAAATCTGTGACAGTTACTCTCCATTCATATGAATCAAGTGGCCTTTAAACAACAAAACTGGTTGATCAGCTGGGAAGTGTATTTAGGATGTCAGCTCAAGTGGGCTCACTGACATTAAACATATCTTTGGAGATGAAACTTTGCCTCTGGCTGCATGCTAAATGAAGTAAAACTCCCGCTCTCAGATAAAATATGTAGTTCACAGGATACGTGATACCATGAGATGTACTGCTTGTCCCAGGAATTCGCACCTTATGCAGCAGAACAGAGAAAAACATTGTAGGCACTGCACGAAGAAATGGATACGGCTCATTCACAAAAAGCGCCATTGCTAATGTCATCGGTTAATAGGCAGCACAACATATACCAAAACTACTACTTTGAAAAATACTGTGTTGTTTGAGGTTTTTCTTTCTAGCTAGAAGGATGTGGTACTGTCAGTCCTTCTACACTGAGGAACAGAAGCTAACATTTTTGAGAGCATCTTTGTTTTCATACTCTCCTAGGATTTTTCCTACCTTAGTACCACCTCTGTTCATTTAATAACCTCTATTTTGAATTAAGGATACTTGAATGTAAAATATTGATTCTTAGAGAAACTATTAAAACTGAAGTACCTTTTATGAGGCACAACAGCTTTTTATGAGTTCTGTTTATGCATTGTCTAAGCTTGCCAAAGAGTTTTGTTTGTACATATCCCAGAGCACGGCAATTTCTTGGGCAGGGACGGTTTCTGTCTTTATTTCTTGCTCTGAGCATATAGTTGTTGCTAGACAAGAAGGCCAGAGTCTGCCCTAATCGGGTCAGATTCTGGCTGCTGAGAGCACCTTAGTGTGCGTCTCATTTTTTAAAAAATTGGCACAGGAACAGTGAGTATAAAGGATACGATCTTTATCAAAGTAGCTTTAGGTCTGAGCAACCTCTGTCAGGATTCTCGCTTATGGCTATGGAGGGCATGTACTTAAGACTGCAAGGAAAGTTGCAATTCTTTCAGATAAGTCAGCTGGTCTGATTACCATTATTATTATTATTTTAGAGGGAAAAGGCTGATTTTGAAACATGAGCTTTTCTAACCAACGTTTCAGTTTTGCATCATTTTGGAAAGAGCTCTGGCATCCAGATTCATATATCTAGCTGAAGAGGTAGAGACCTCAACATACTAAATAGTTCAGTGACTGAGACACTGAGGCTACATCTGTTCTAGTAAACACGCCACAGAGAAGCCTCTGGCAGCGAGACAAACTAGCACGGCACAGCACACGTCCATACCACTGAACTCAGTCTCCAGAGCCGGGTGGCCACAAGCAAACAGCCTGCTGGAAATGCCTCTGGCCCCTGCACACTCCCAAACTGTGTCCAGGAGCCCTTTGGAGGAAGGAGGGCTGTTCAGGGCCAAAACGGTGCCAGGGACCGCTGTAATGCTGTAGCGGTGTAGACAACAGCTCCAGCTCCCAGGAGCGTTCCCTTGCCTGGTTTCATTTACTAATATAGACATAGTCTTATCAGGGAGATGGAACCAAACAAAGAAGAAGCAGTGGTTTGGTTGCCGTCACTCGCCATCATGTTGCAAGGCATTGGTTATGAACCCCATTGCACGCTGTAATAGATTATTCAGTAGCTCTGGGCAAGCTGCCTCCCTAAGAGCTCCTGAGTTAAGTTGGAACAAATCTGCCCTGGGAAAAGCCAGAGCCCAGCTTGACTGCTTGTCTTTTGCTGGGCAGGATCTTGCTATCAGCAGGGTTTTTCAAGAGACATTACACATTTGCTTTCAAAAGCAATGAAAATATTTGTGGGGAAGTCTTGCCATTGGATACAAAAAAGTTTGTCTCCTGGGCCCAGCACTATAGTCAGTGTGCTGCAGTAAATCGCTGATGCCCTAATTTCTGGCATTAATTTTTTTCCAAATTCCTTTATATTTGGCATTCTGTTTTCTCTGTTTACAAAGAAGTATTTGTATTGGTACCTTTACTGGTACCTCAGTGCACATAACATGGTGATGTTACTGTGGTTTAAGTAGCAACATGTAGCTGCTGTCCCGGAGATGCCAGATATTACTGGTGCATGTGTGCAAATAGCTAAACAATCTGGATGGGCAAATTTGGTTTCAGAATGATACTGAGGTTCCAGGGATTGTCCGCATCAGTCCAAATTGATCCAAATTGTGTCGGGATGTGCTTGTACGTAGGTGCGAGAGGAATCACAGTCAGGAGGTGCACTAAAGGACTGGTACTGCACGGCTCTGATTCGTTTTCAGAGGGAAGTTTTCCAGAGTCATGGTTGTAAAGGAAACGTTTGTTCATGTGCACAATACTAAGCAGACAATTCATTCCACACAAACTCTTAAAATTAAGTGCATAAAGTTTGTACCCATTTCTAACTGTTATGTGAAGATGTTTGCTGGTTGCCCAACTTGTTAAAGTAGCTGTATTCAAATACCATAATAATGGGCATCATGGAAAGCTTCAATGTAATAGAACTGCCCATTGTTCTGTTTCTACCTGATTCCCTGACGTTATCCACAATATCCAAAGGCATGAGGGAAAAAAACCACCTCTGTGTAGGCCAGCTGAAACTGCTGAGCACTCTGCAGTTTAATAAGAACAATAAACATGGTGACATTTTTAGGGAGGTAGATTTATTTCTTTTCTTAGAAATAAATTCTGTGCTGAGTAAGCAGGCTAGTTCTGTAGTTTCCTTAGTATAAATCAAAATTTTGATTTGACATATATATTAGATTCATGCTTTGGGCTAAAGTTAATTTGCAAATATTCTCATTTTCCTTAGGGACAAGAGTCCTTCTGCTCATCCTCCTTGAGTCTTTTAATACAGGAGCTTTGGTTTCCATTTCAGTGTTTGTAGTTTCATGCTTCTATAGCTAGTACTCCCATAGTGTGATCAAATGCATTTTAAGATGTTCTGATAGTGGCCATTCTGCATGTAAATTGCCATTATTGGGTTTTTGAAGTGTCAGGCAAAGCAGAACTGTTGAATCCAGCTCAGGACTTGATCCACAGCCTAATATGGATGTAGAATGTCTCTGGCCTCAGCCCCTCCGAGCACGTTCGGAGCCTGCCAGGATCTCACTTTGGACCGTTTGCATGATGAATTCATCCTAAGCAGTAAACAAAATGTGGTTAAATGCTCTAAATAGACTGCCCCGTTTCCTGGGTTCTCTGTGGTTCAACTGTTACTTAACTTCAATAACAAGATTTTTTTCAAAACAGAGAATTAGCGTTTCAGCTTTTTGTTGTGTCCATGCAGAGCCATATAGCAGAACTGTGGCACTGTGAAACAGCTGTTTTACTTAAAAACTAAACTTTGAAGATCAATTTAACTCTTTTTTAATGTTGCTATTTGTCCTAGCATTTACAAATTCCCTGCTTTTAAAGTTTACCCTGAGAATGATTTTGTAAATGTAGTACTATGATGCTAGAAAGAGCTGAGCAGTTCCCGGGTAGGACATCCGTAGTCCTGGGCAAGCGGTTCCGGGTGGCCCTGCTTGAGCAGGGACTTGGAGCAGATGACCTCCAGAGGTCCTTTCCAACCCCAACCACTCTGTGAGTCTATGACACAGTTCAGTTGCTGTCTCCGTGAGGCTGCTCCTGTTCCTGTGAGACCAGCCGCTTGAACACGGACGTTAACCACCAGAATCGAACTACTTCATTTTCCCATTGTTTATAGTTGCCAAGAAAGTTGATTAAAATTCAAAATCTTCCTTTCGTGCCACTCCAGACATGCACGGTGGCGTTGTCTCCTTAGGAAGCCTTAGATCTGCATTCTCTGACCACTGTGCGTGGTCATACGGGTTAGCTGGTAGCGGGAGATCTGGACATTGCACAACAGCCCACCTCAGTGGTTTTAACAAGTAATATTATCTGTAGGAAAAGTCCTGTGGGTCCTAGGAAATGAAGCAGTGCTTTCTACTTTCTATTAAAATATAGTTCAGAAAGAAAAAAAAAAAAAAGGCATTCCCTCTGGAATGTTATTTCTGGGCCTTGTTTGTTTGTTTTAAATGGAAGGTCTAGAGGGAAGAGTCTGGTTTCTCCATTTCACCCGATGCCCTTCGATAGGGGGGGTTCTCTTGGTAAGTTTTCTCTCTGACGACCGGAGCTAATAACCAGCTCACCAGCTCTCCCCTGTTCTGCTCCAGGGAGTTGCCTGAGAGTCACCGGAGAATTACACAAGCTGCTTTTTTCTGGAGGGCTGAGTTATCTCCAGAGAATTGCCAGACCTTCCCAGACAGTAAGAAACTCTTCCATAATTTCATGTGGGTGATCTTTGACCACTGTTAATCGTGCGTTTAACCATTGTAGTTGCTTTCTGCTGTTGTCCCTCGTCATGGAATTATTGACCACCAAGCCCTGTTGGTGTCCTCAGCATTTCATTTGTAACAGCATTGGGGTCATTGCCCAACCTGCCTAATTTGGCCTAGTAAGGCCAAATGTAGGGGGGGACACCCACCCACACAACCCCCGGAGATTAAGAGCTCAGACTGGAAAAATGTGTGTACACTGTTATGATTGAGATAGAAAATGTGTTATTTCTGCTGCTATCCCCAACAGAATTCCCCAAGTTAATTGTTTTGGAGATGTGGGAATGTAATTATTTTATATGAAACTTTATCTTCTTCTTCTTCAAGAAAGTAGTTAATTAACCCTTGAAGAGTATATGATTTGCGGGAATGCACTGCATTTAGGATTTTTGTGAAACTTAATGGAACCTAGATGGATCTAGCTTAATCTTAGACTACTTCTCTCATCATTTCATTCTTTTCCTGGTGTACCTTTAGCCCCAGACTGGACACCGCTGAACATACTACATTACTAGCAGGTAAATACTTTAGAGAGAGACCTAGTTTACTGTGAAGACTGTGATACACTCCAGAAAACTAGCAGGAAAAAAAAAAGGGGGGGGGGGGGGGGGGGGGTGAAAAAAAAAAAATTTGTTTATGTGTGTAGTCCTTGAAAATGGCAATGTAGTTCTTAATTTTGTCCAACCATTACTGAGTTCTTCTGTAACACCGGGGGTACCCATAGCGTTGTAGGTTAGTATTTCATTTTTCTCTTGTTCTTACCGAAGGTCTTGTAAACATGTAGCCATGTGCTTTACTCTGTCCAGGTAATTAACTCTCCCTAGTAAAGAAGTGTTCAAAAGCATTTCCTAAACATCATGTTTCCTCCTCAGATTCCTTGAATTAGAAGATATTTATTAGGTACCCTCATTTATTAATACCTTAGTACACGGTCCCTTATACATCTTGGAAGATAACAAAGCAATCGATCAAAATTATTCATCCACAGATCCCATTCTTCACTATTTCTCAGTGGAAAGATTTGGTACACAATAACTAAATAGAACTATCATTTTCATTTAACGAAGTTATTAATGAGGAAATTTTGTAGAAAACTACTTTTATAGGTGATTAAATTCATGTTTGTTCTAATGCACCAGAAAAAAGCCAAAGGTTGGCTACAAAGTAAGTAATTACTGAGAAGACAGGAGAGGTGCATATTCTGTACCTCCTGTCATGATTTTGACTCTTGGTACAGTTTAGGTTTCCAAATATTTGCAAGTAGCTTTCAAGTTATGGCAAGTAAGCCCAAAGGTTTATTGTTTTCTTTATTATTATTATTGCTGTTGTTGTTACTGTTAGGCAGTAATGCTTAGCATCAAGGTCTAGCAAATATATTTGCTTTAATTCTTAACTAGTTGGAAATGAAAATAATTTTTTTGTTCGTTTTTAACATCAACTTAAAAGGATTTTTATAGGCTAGTACACAAGCTTTGGGTTTGGGGCTCTAGCACAACCTTATATGTGCTTCAGTGGTCTTAGGGATGAAACGGACGTGGTTGCATATTCAGAGTGAAAAGCTAAATTAACCAGTCCCCTAAGTAATCTGGCATCTTTGAAAAACACAGATAAGGGGTTTTTGTAATTTAGCCTTTTCTCTTGACAGAGTACTTTTAAAAGACAAAATAGGCGATTAAGGAAAATCATCTCTGACCCACGTTCAGCCCTGGAAAGCTTACTACCTTGCCTATGAACCAGGAGGGTGCTGGGGTTTATCTCCTCGGAGCGTACACACGGCGCCGCCTCCACCTCCTCATAAATCTGCTGCCCAGTACATCAGCTCCCCGAGCGCTCCCGGCAGCCGGATCCGCCCCTGCGGGGCTGCCTGGACTGCGCGGTGGCGTGGCCGTTCCTCCGTCACAGTCCTGGGTAGACGCGCCACAGCTCTTATCTTGCCTTGACCCCGTCCTCCCCTCCCGCCATGAGCGGAGGAGATCTCCTATCTGAGATTTCAAAACACTTTGATCATGGCCTGGTTTGTTCACTTCCTTTCGGGCCGGATCCTGCTCGTTTGGCAGCGATAAGCCAGGGCAAACACAGCTGCCTCCAGCTCTCACCACCCCAGGCCCTGCAGGCAGGCAGATGCTCCTTGAATTGATGCAAGCAATCAGGAGACTCCCCTGCAGTATTTCAGTACAAAGAATCCACCCTCAGCTACATCACCGGGCTGGAAACAGCTTTAAAACACCATTTTGCGCACAAATAAGACTTTACTGGTGAGGAGAGACATATCTGGTGTGGGCTGATTGCAGTACTGGGTTGCCGGGGCTGGTCGTGCAGGGCAGTATCCAGCTCTGGCTACTGCAAAACGTATCGCAGGGACCTGCTGCCTGCTTTTTTGGATGAGGGATGCGTTGGATCACGTAGCAACTCCGGTCCTGGATGCGCATGGAGAGCAGGGTAGGCATGGTGTGAAGAGAGGGAAGCCCTGCCTGGGTAAAGTGCTGGGGCACCAGCAAAGTGTGCACCTGAGACCAGCAGCTGGGTGTCCTTTCTGTGTCCAGCAATATATCAAGTGTAGCAAGAGTTATTTGTTGAGTTGAGAGGGATTATATTTTCCATAGGGGACCAATACTCAGGCCAGTCTTTTTTTGAACTTTCTGTAACAATTGCCAAGGACAGACAGAAAATAAATTGGAGGGAAGGATGGGTTGTAGCGCGAACCAGTGAAACAGTCTCAAGTAGCTGTTTGAAGGCTTGTTTTAGCATCTTGAAAGGAAGCAGGAATTCACGTGTTTTATTTTTAGCTTGCAAGGGAAGAGTTATTTAGCGTTCCTTTATATCTCATCTCTGAAAATGTTCTCACTGAGGCAGGATCTGCAGTCTTGGAGCTAGTTAACCCAAGACTTGCCTGCCTGTGAAAATTTATTTTTACAAAGGGGAATTACTGAAATTGTTTTTCCCCTGCAAAATTCTAAGTAGAACTGATTCCCAACTCCAAAATCAGTAGAGTGTTAAAATACTTTCTGCTGCTGGCAGTGATTTGTGATTCACAGTATATAGTCGGGTGCGTTTTGCTTTCAGGAAGTCACAAGCATTTTCAGATTTTTATTGCGGAGTTGCTCTTGTTGCCATTTGCTTTGATTTGGGCTCCCATTAAATTATATGCAGTTCATTTACTTAAAGTTTTCTAAAGGAATATTTTCATCCAGGATTTTAATAGTATTGCTGTGACTGGGCCTTAAATCTCTTAGCAGAGATGGGATGAGCTACTCATTTATAGTTAGTGCTGAAAAAACCTCTCTC
Organism: Pygoscelis adeliae; assembly: GCF_000699105.1. NCBI lineage: Eukaryota > Metazoa > Chordata > Aves > Sphenisciformes > Spheniscidae > Pygoscelis > Pygoscelis adeliae. The sequence goes on along the minus strand of NW_008825498.1, from coordinate 3,498,042 downwards.
GCATTTCCCTCTCCCCTCTTCCCTGGTCTCCGAACTTCAGTACCATGGCTTATTCTTTAGGTTCCTGAAAATCAATGAAATATTTATGATACTTCATTTTCCAGCAGTTGGGTAATGAATGGGGTTGCAAGATGTTGCTGGTCGATACTCGCACCTCTCGTCCAGCACTCTTGGGCCAACAAATGTCTCCGATGCATCTTTAACCTTCTTGTGAGGCTGCTGTTATTTTCCTTGCTTTTCTTTCCTGTGAGGTAGCAGAACAGCATCAGCAGCAATGAAATGAGAGCTATCGTCTTCCTGAATGGGTAAGACAATCTGCAAAGCATGTATTAAAAATAAAACAGGAAGTCAGTAATTATCAATTTTTAGCAAACACATTTCTACTGATCTTCAGACTGATGCCTAATGATAACAAAAGGAGAAGCTGTGCGTCTGGGCAATGTAATTTCTAGTTATTTGTAGTATCTTTTCACTTCATTATGGCATGGGCTGTTTTAAGGCCTAAGACCTGTAAGAATAATAAGAGACGCCTAATGTTGTTGCTTGTGAACACTGCGTGTTGAACAGCGTGGCTGGGATAAATAGGTATCGGGTTAAAAAAAAAAGGAACGGCCTTTTTTTGTGCATTTACAGTTTGCTGAAGTAAAAGGCAGCATATGGCAATGCTAGCAAGGAAGAAGTCATGCCTCTCAAGAGACTCTTCCCTAGCTTAAGGAGTTAGTAATTGCTTCCCACCCTCATAAAAGAAAATTACTGGCATCCCCGTGCCGAGCGGCGTGCGTGTGGGTGACGGGAAATAAGGCTTCCTCCAGACCTGGCCACCTGCTTGAGGAGCAGCGATGGCGGTGGGAGGGAAATCCACCCGCCGGCGAGCCGAGAGTTGATGTCTGTTTTCACTGCCGGAGGGGAACCAACGCCGCTCTGCTGCACAGCGAGCTTCTCCTTTGTGTGTCTCTTTTCCCCTCGAGAAGAATCAGGAGTGTTTATTTGGACCCCGCTGCGAAGGAGAGGGAACAGCCTACACACCTGCCAGGAAAGGGAATCCTAAACAACTGCTCCCGCTCAGAAGAGATTGGGAGCTGGGCCAAACCTTTCATACGTGGATGATTAAAATTAGACTCCTGCATCCATATGTACGTTCTCATTTTGAAAACACTGCCTGGCTTATTTCTTTTCTCTCCTGCCTTTTATGTAGTCCCCTAATGGGCGAATGCTTCCCCCTTTCCTGTAGCTCTGACAGTGGCCCTTGTACTCGCTGAAAGTACATTTATCTTTCCTCTCTGTAATCATACCTGATCACACACACAGGAACACACTTCTGTCTTTCATTTTCCACTAATATTCCCTTGACAAGTATCTTTCTGAAAGGGAAAAAATGTGATAATCTCTCCTTTGGAAAAACAGCCAAGTGTGGAAGCGGACTTGGCTTTCTGCCTCTCCTCCTGTGCTGCTTCTGCCTGAGCAAACCGAGACCTTCCTGCAGCACGCACTCACTGATCCAAAGAGGTCCAAGTCTGGCTGGAAAGACATCCCAAGGAGGAAGGGGAGGAGGCAGGCAGACCGGCACCGCACTCGGCTATGATGTGCTTGTCTGCAGCCTGTTCTGTTCACAAGCACCAAAACCACCAAAGGATGAAGAAGAAATAAGGCAGCGAGGGCATGGCTGCATGACCTCCGATTGCGAAGGATGGAGACTTGCAGTGAGCCACGCAAAACTGTTGGCGCAGGAGGACTTCGTGCTAAATTTCAGCTCTCCGTGTCCTGTCAGTTGGATAAGCGCACGGAGGTGCTTATCATCATTAGGCAGCGATTTGTTCCTGAGAGCTCTGAAGCATTCAAAGACCCCAGTACTTCCAGAAAGAAATCCTTATGTTTCAAAAGACTGAGTATTTTTTGGTGTTCCCCTCTTAACAGCTTTTCTTAGGAAAACGAGGAGACTTCCTGGAATTAGCGACTGCTAGGAAAGCCCTATTAATGCTGCTGTTTTATAAGCAGCCAGATGTCTGCATCCTCCTGCTTCACACTGCGTACCCAGTGCAGAGTCTAAAGGCCACAGTGGGGAGAGAGCAAGGGGGACCTGCACTCCCCTGGGGGCTGATCGGTCGGGTCATGATCTTGCTTCAAAGAGAAAAATCCTTCCTTGGGTAGACTCCACTGGCAAGGAGGCAGCACAGCCTCCACTGCACCCAGTGTGCTTGGCTGGCGTGAGCTTTGCCCATCACCCTGGTAGTTGGGAGGGCTGTCCTGGTCCTGGCCCTTGCACGTGCGCCACCGTACAGGTGAGCAGCCACCCCTGTACCTTTCCTGGGGAAAAACTGCTCATGCAGATACGCTGAATTATTTTCCCTGTAGGAGCACATCCTGGATGGTAAATTGAGGCTTGAGTCCTCCCCACGTGGTCCCAGCTGGGGCCTGGTGAGGGTGCATGGGAAGTCCCCGTGCTGGGTTTCCTTTCCTCTGGAAAAGCTACAAGCTACTGGGTGCGGGCCAAGGCAGAGAGAGGAGGCAGCTGACGCACACCCCGTTCTTGCCCTAACATGGAGTGAGGACATGGCTGCAGGGCACACACAGATACAAAAGCTTTTTTTTAATATCAAAACTAAGAACAAAGCACCTTGTATAGCAAAGCAAAGTTTATAGCTTGCTTCAGCCTGGAAAGAGACTTTACAGAGCAAATAGTGCTGGCATTGTCTCCTAACAACCCTGCAGTGTTTACTGGAGGTGGTTTCTCTCAAGCTGTTTTTTCATTCCTGCGTATTTTAAATTATCCTCCCAGACCCTCAAAATTAAAACAAACAAAATTAAAATTATTTAAAATTAAAAAATTAATGAAAATAAAAATTATTAAAAATAAAAAAAAAAACAAAATTGAAACCCTCAAAATTAAACAAAAGCAGTGACTTCATAATGAAATATTCCAATTAAAAAACTCAAGTGAAATTCGTGCATTGAGCAGCTCCCAAAAGCCTGCCAGTCATTGTAGTTTTAAGAGGACTTGCAATTTATGGATGGAGTACAGGGATATATTCGAGGTATAGTAAATGGCACTGTTAACATTACAGATGCAAATGTTCATTGTATACAAGCAAGAGGACAGTACGTGTAAAAGAGATTTCCAGAATTATTAAACTCCTATTACTGTCATAAAAATGTTGGCACCTGAGCAGAAGGGAGAAGCCAAAATATGTGCCCCAGAGAGCAAAAGGGGAGCAGGACTGAGCAGTTACACGTTGCTGGCCATGAGAGCTGAACCATCCGCACGTGTATAGCCCCTGACAAGCCCCCGCGCCTGCTGGCTTTTGCCTGGGAGGGCTGTTGCAGCCCGTCTCCCCACAACCGAAGGTGCAAGAGTCATTACATTAACGAGAGAGGAAGCTGGAAATGATATACAAAGGAAGGAAGTCTTTTGAGAATCAGGTTTCACTGTTTCAACTACTTAAGGAAAAACTTGTTTATAATAATAAACTGTCTATAGGAGGTGTGTGTCTGTGTAGGTATGTGTATATATGCATGCAACATACGTGTATGAGGGGAAGGAACTTTCACTGTAGTCTGTCAGCCTTAAGCACATTGCTTCTATTTCTTCTTAAACCCAATGACTTAATTTTAAAAAAAAAAGACATTAAGAAACCCAAGGTAGAGTGCGTGCGAGTGTGTGTGTGTGTGTGTGAGGGAGTATGAGTAACTTATCTTCACATTTAGCTGAAGCCTTGGTATTGTCAAAGCAGCTGAATCACTGCCTGTGAGCTGCCATCTTTGCCATGGTGATAATTTGACAGCGTGCCAACATTGCTGCCTACCGTCTCTGAAGAGCTGACCTTGTAACAGCACCACCACTCTTTCTTTGGCTTCTGCTGACATACTCTAGGCTCTGGAAACTGTTTTCAAAACAAATGTATAATGAAGTATTGTGCTTGTAAAAGCAATTGTGTTTCCGTCCATCAGATTATTTTAGGGTGTCTTGCCTGCCAAAGGGCAAAGCAAAGGAACAGGCAGGGAGGACGCGGCTCTTCAGATAAAGCGAGAGGCTCTCCATACACAGGAATAATGGGAATCAAAAGTAACCTTCACGAAATTAGAAGTTAACGGTAAAAGTAGCAACTTATCAACTCCTTGTGCTGTTCCATCATAAACCAAATTGTTTCTCAAGGTCACAAACAAAGCAAGGACAAGTGAGCAGAGCTCTACAAACAATGTGAAGAACACACAAGGGCCAAAAGCAAGGGAACCTCTTGATTTAATGCTTGCTGTATACTGTTGTATGTCTGTCTTCATGCAGACAGGAAAGAATCACCATCTAAAATACTGACTGAGACTTTCCATCTAGACATTTGTTACAGAGAAATGATAGAGTCTTGGCTTAGCAGGTGGGGTAAGAGCATTGTCAGTATCTGAGTATACCAATCTTCTTGGCCCTAGGTTTAGGCTACTCTCTACTGGGTGACCTGACACGTTCAGGCATTCCCTAGTTGGGGAGGATTACCTGAGCACTTTGTATTCCCACTGCCCACATAAGTGTATGAAACTTCACATGCTTTCTGCATGTCCAGTATGTTTGCCAGGACACAGCTTGCAAAGAAAGCAGAACAAACCCGACACGGGACTCGCCCCACACTTGCTACCGCTTTGATCATGGGGACCAGTGGTGGTGAAATGCTGTTACTGATTTTTTTCTTCTTGCTATCCTTACTAAGTTAAATGAATATAGCAATTACTGGTGTCCTAAATGACATTTCATGGAACGTTTTTGTGGTATCAGAGACCGTACAGTGGATGCATGACAGGCTTTCCTTAAAAACTGCCATACAGTGCACAAAAACCATACATATGGTTAGGTAACAGCAATTTTAGTTTTAGATATAGGATTGGAAAATGCAGTTAGATTAAACCTAGGACTCTGTAGGCTAAGATCAGAATGTAGCTAACAAAAATCTGGAGGCAACATCTTCATGAGATACCCCAGTTTTCACTCCCCCTGAGAGATGTATTTGCAGGTGTTGCCAGAAAGGAGAACACTGTAATTTATACCAAGATGTTTCCCCTGGATCCTTCTTAAAGTGCAATCTTTTAGATTTGTTGAACTCAGGTGAATATTTTATATACCTGAAATTCCACTTCTGCATGTAGAAGTAAAAGTTACTCTTGATTTTGCATAGTTGAGGATAAAAATTGTATTGTTTGCCCACTTTCTAACTTACCTACTTAAGAAACCTCCAACAGATACAGCACTCTGACTTCATCTCCTTATGGCATTTGGAGGAGTCTTAAGCTTAAATGGGATTTGGCTAGCATGTATCAATGTATTACTCTGTCTGTATGTATAGTTTGTATATGTCCAGCAAAACTTCAGCTACTGCAGAAAAACGTACTTGAGAGAAACAGCAAGCAAGTTCTATTTGACTTTGCATTGTTTTCCAGCTTGTTTCTTTTTGCAATTCAGTGCCGGATTTTAACCTGCAAGTTTCTGTTTGGACTGCATTTTCTTTGGGGATTGCATTTCTCCCTGTGTTGCTAGCACTGGAACCGTTGGGCCAAACCGACAAACAGGAAAAGGCTGAAAACAGGATTTTCAGTGTGAAAATAACTTGCCATGGGACCTATTTTCAAACCTGTAGGCCCTTTGTAATGAGGAAGGCTGAGTCTGTTACTCTTCAGGACATCTGAGTGATGTAGCATCTCAAACTGCAAAGAGGGGTGCTTGAAGTTGCTCGGCCTGTTGTATGTCATCTAGATGGGAAGTTCAAGTTTAGCTTTGAAAGAAGCATTTGTGCCTGAAAAAAAAGGAGGTTTTGTTGCCTTAATCAGTGGCATAGCTAGGAATGGTCTCCAAGCCATGGTGGACAGGCAGTGACTGAATCTTTTCAAACGTGGCCACCGTACAGGTTCAGATTTAGGAAGGCTTAGGAGCTAGTTGGGTGGGCCATGTCTAAAATGTTTGCCCAAACCAAGCTTATAACAGAAATTTGGTGCAAGTTAGCCTCCTGAGATACTCCTGAAAGCACTGTTGTCTGTGCAATGGAAATATGCATTTTTTTCTGACAGTGAGAAAATTCAGCCATTTAGTGCCTGAAATTAGTTCACAAGCCACACGGTTTATAATTCATTCAGCTTCATACTAAAAGCAGGGACTAGTTTTTGGTGCATTGTTTTCAAGTTAAATGTTAAGCACCTCTACAGCAGAAGACTGCTTCTTTCAGGCTTGGCTTTTTCTGGATGGATGGCAAGGAAGACTTTCAGAATTACCTTCCAGGTGACTGTGAGCTTTTACTGTGCAAATTATGCAGTGCATCGTTTTAGCTAATGGATTTGTTAGCTTACACTAGTTTGTTCCTGTTTGCGTGAGTGGGATCACACAGCAGAGATCCTCTCAGTGTGCAACTTTTAATAATAGGTAACGAAGATTTTGCTATCAAAGGACAGATGAGAAAGTTCCTTTTGAGAAAGCTGTTTTGAGACCATCCAAGGCAGAACTGCTAGGATGTCTACCAACTGGTGCCTAAAAAATGCAAATTACTTTTAAAAATGAGTATTGCTTCAGTCTTTGCTTCTGAAACCAAGGGAGCCATGCATTAGCTGCTTACCGAGCAGAGTATCAAACTGGACCATAGAAGGAGAAGAGGACAGTGCCATGGAAAATAAAGCTGTAGGCTGAGCCAGATTTTTTCCTGTTTTTGTGCACAAAAAGGTCTTGTCACAGCCTTATCCTTTAAGCCCTGAGGAGACAAGATCCATTGCCAAGAAAGGCTTTTGCATCTCTGATCGCATGCTGCCTCCTCCACTAGCCTGTATTTTTCTAAAAATAATCCTGATTTCATACCTTAGCTGATGGACCTCCTAGCAGCCACAATAGACACAGTCTCCCTGGAAAACATGCAGTAATATGTAAAAGCATTGGCTCCACTCTTTAAGAGAGGTTGTACACAGCTTTTGAAGAGGCATCCTTTGTATTTTGAATTGTGCTAAAATGTGGTAAGCTTATCCTGAGCCCTTTCCGCTTCCTCCAGAACAAACAAGTTGCTGCTGAATACCAGGTACCTTATTCAGCAGAAGAACAAGAATTCCTTTTTTTCTTTAAAACAAAGAAAACAAGAAGTCACTTGGCAGGGCGGAAAGAAAGGATTTGTTTTTCTAATCCATGGGGAAATTCGTCAGGCTGCACAGCCTGCAATGTCTGCTCGGGGTGTGTGATGGTCGCCAACAGTCGAGGGAGCGTCCCGAGACAGGTATCATATTCTTTGTTTGATAAGCAGGGAGAAAAGCTGCCCTGCGCTGGCAGCACAGCCTTGGAGGCTGTGGGTCTGTGTTACTGCACCGTCGGTGGCAGATCCCTTGTCCACCCCACGCTCCTCGTCCCTCGTCTTTGTGCCGGGGCCACCATCCTCAAAGCTCTGTCAGCTCCTTTATCCGTTTGGCTGCTGGGAAGCTCCTACACCAGATCTGCTGCTGGAGGAGCAGTAACGTACAGCTGCGCCCTTTGTGGACGTAAGAGCTTGCAAACAGCCCTGAGGTGTCATATGTTTATCCATCAGGGGTACCAGAGGTAGGGAAAATTCACTGATAATCATGCAAAATATTTTCCTAGCACAGAGACCTCTGTGGCTTGAGGGCTTCCTGAGCCAGAGGTGAGGTCTCCACGTTTAACAGCATTAGGGTATGGTCAGATGGTGGTGTGAATGTCTCCAGGCTTCGTGCCGTAAGCCAGGCCTGCTGGTCGGCATTGTAAGTGGCACTTCTCCTCTCCATTTTCTCTCCCCAGCAAAATGCAAAGACACTGCTGGAGTTTGGTATCTACCTTGTACTCATGCTGCACCCAGGACTGCCTAGGCCTGGCTGAGCAAAGTTGGACCTTAAAGTGCATGTTGGAGGTATCTGTACACATAACGTTGTCCAAGCTATAGCCAAATGGCACCAGAGCAGGCTGCAGCCGTGCAAACATTGACATGGGAGAGAGCACCTCCATCACGGAGACCTGTCCTCTGCCATTTCCAGTGATTGGGAAACAAGTAACAGAAAAGCCTCCTCCCATTACTGGCCACAGACAATTTCTGTCACCCAGAAAAACGTATTGGATCAAGAGTAAAAAGCAAAAAGCCAGAGCTATAAAGAAAGCAAGCAGCATTGACAGCATCCTTCTGCAGGTTGGCCACCTTCTCCCCGGCTGCTGTTTGACAGTACAGCACATCAGGCTTTCGGCTCCCAGAGCCAGCCTTGGGGCATCTAACACCTAGCACTAGGGGAGGAGGTGACAAAACACCGATCCATGCTCTGCAGGCTCAGAGCTGCTCAAAAAGCACTGATGGGGTAACCTCCTGTGCGTGGTGTCAAGCCAACATAAGCTGTGCGTTGTATGCTGAGGCGGATTTGACACCAGTGTGCTTGTGTGATAGTCTCGGCTGCAGGTCAGGTTTGTGCTGCTGAGTGACCTGTCAGTCACAGGCTACTTAAATGGTCATGGCATCCTAGCTTCAGCTTGGGGGTGGAAGGAGGGTTTGAGCACTGTGCGTACACACAACAGGAGTATCAAATGGACTTCGGGGGAAAAAAATCCACCAAAAAGTGAAAGGCTTTCCCTTCATCTTGTCCTGGGTCTTACAACCAGCACAGAAATGCGTGACCTCCATTTGAAGATGTTTTTACTCTGATGTAAGAATCCTAATCTTCAGCATTATGCATAATTCAGTGTGTCTCAGCGCTGCTGTCCTGATGGTACACAATTTTACAGTGTGTCAGTGGTTTGTTTCTCTCTCTCCATCTCTCATTTACAAGGGGTTTCCCCAAAAAAGGTAATTGTTCATTCTAATAAGCATAGACATTTTTAATATGACTTACTTTATCTTGAGGAAAACCTTATTTTGGAAGTTATCAGCCAGTTGGCTGAGTCCTGCTGGTCCAGAAACATCCAGCAGCAAAATCAGTAAAATCATTGTGTTTACACTGCTGTGAATAAAGAGCCGGGTCCGCTTGCCTCTGGGTGAGCATCGTCTCAGTAGGTCCTGCAGCCAGGTGCCCTTTGAGTTTTGGAGAAGAATCGTAGTTTTGGTTTCACTCTGTGGCCAGAGATTAGTGTAATTTTAAGGCCTTAGTGGAAATAACAAGAACATAATAACAGGTCTCTGAGCAGTATTTCTTTGAAACTCTGGGGGCTGGGGCAAGGGGAAGCCTGTTCTATAAAAACATCGGTGAGTGCTACTCTCTGTATGTTTGAAGTACTGAGGTATTCGGTAGCTAGTGAAAAATACGGCATCCACCAAGAACCAAATAAAACTATTGACAGTAAAGCAGAGATTTTCCCAAGGGCTTTTGCAGCTGCCCAATTTAGAAATGGTATCTGAAGGGCTCCGATCAGTGAAACGGGCTGTCGATTTGTGTCTTACCATTTCGTTCTCGAGGTGGGTGGATTGGAAACTGTGATAAGATGCTGGAAATTACTACAAAATCCTGTACTGTTTAAAGGTCCTATACAACAATGTCAGAGCTGTGTTTATTGTTATAGTAAATAAATTTTTCAAGCTGTCAAAATAAACAAGAAAGAGGTTCTCCCCGCCCCATTGTATCTGTTACTAGTGGTCGTAGCGCATACCTGGGTGAATTCCTTGGGAAATCCTTGCCTTCATCAGAAGATTATGCCTTTCATGTCACTTGGGTGAGGGTTAAGCACTATTAACCAGAAGGATGAAAGCTGGTGCAGTTGGTTTAGGGAGCTGGAGGGATGTTTAGGCTTTTGGCTCACTTGATTTATTGTTCATTTATTAGACTGCGTCGTAACAATGGTGTGTGAGAGGCAGGGAGAGCTATACATTTCTGCCTGATTTCTATTAACAGCCTTCCGAATAACAGCCTGTGTTAGCAGCTGCTTTTTCCTTTTCATGTCCAGGGAAGAAATGTTTGAAAGCTTTTATACTGTCTGAGTGAGTTAGGGAGAGAAAGAAGGTGCCCTCATCTCCAGCTCGATCTTTATGTCCGGTCATTTATGTTTTCACAATGAGCAGTGAAATCCAAGGCATGTTGCAATACTGGTTGCTATTTTCTTATCTCCTTATTTATGTGGCAGTTTAGAGAGAGGCTAACAGGCGTGTAACTGATGAAATATTAAGGGCTGAGTGTTCAGGACGTCCGGTGTATCATGTGAGTGATGGGTGAAAACCAACTGATCAATCTGTTTCCCCCACTTACGCTCTTCACAGCTAATCTTTATGTTGATCCTGGTGGAGGGAGTGATGCCTTTGGTTAAGAAGGAAAGGTATTTGACACTGTGCAGCTACAGTGCAGGGAGGTGTAGTGTGTGTTATGTGGGATAAGTTAATTGTCATTTTGCATGTTTGCACGGTGTGAGAAATGTGACATACTCAGGCTGCTCCGAGCTGACGCTGCAGATGTTATTATAAGACACAAGGAACATGTGAACTTCTGAGAAAACCTGCATTAAAACCTGAACCGACTCCAGCTGGGTTTCCTGAGCAGCTCCAGAAACTACTGATAGGTTCATATGACCATCAATTAATGATTGTTAGTACAGTTAAGATTCATAGGTGAGGCACACGTGCCTTGAGCAAGAAAGGCTGCTTACACCTTCCCCTCTGTATTTGCACCATCAATTGCCTCCACTGTGTCCCCTCTCTCCTGCTCTGATCCTGTCTTTCATCATGTCTTTACCTGTTACTCTGCCCTCTTCTTCCCCCCTCCTCCTCCTCCTCCCCAGTCTCTTCTGGCTTCCCATGCCACCCTCCTCCCCGGGAGCCTGCCTTTCTCCTGACCACTGCCATCTGGACTGGCTTGCTCGCTCTCCTCCCTGGTGTAACGAACACTGACCCGCGGCTCAGACAGGTAGGGAGTCCTTCTCTTCAATATCAGCCTGGTGCTGGGCCTGTCTGGTTATAGTCCAAAGAGTGCTAGCAGGAGTGGTCTGTCAAAGGTCTGGCTTGGATATTTCTAAGCTCTTTGTCTATGTGATCGTCTTATCACATCAGGCTCCTAAATGTCCGTGTCTCCAGAAAAATGCTGTGAGATAGGATGTGCTATTAATCCTGTTTTATAGATGGAGGGCTGAGATCAGAACGAATAGGGAATTAAGCCAGGGTCTCCTGAATTACAAATTAGTATGATAATGCTATCTTTATGAATATGCTCTTTGTTTCAATTTGCCTGGACAATTTTTTTAAGTACAATTGCAAAAGAATGTGAAAAGTGGAGGGAACCAGCACAGTTACAAGGCTGTTGCGGTTTGGAGAGGGTGATTATAGCAGGAGGGATGAAGGAGTTAGGGAATTACGTTATCAGAAGCGTATCTAGTATTACCCTCTTCATGTTGAAATATGTCAATTTTGATAGTATTGGGGTTTCTTTCATTAACCATTGGTTTAAAGCTAAGTTATTTTCAAAATATCATACAGAGAGGGATTCCTACACACATAAATTGTAACAGTCCAGAAGTTAGGAGGATGGCTTTTCCTGGTGGCATTCCAGTTTCAAGGCTCCTGAGCTACGGTGACAGAGCTAGGGACCCAAGCATCTGTCTTCTCAATCATCAATGGTGTCCTAACTGCTGGATGCGCATGACCCTCTTTTGGGCTTTGAATAAAAATTCTACCTTAGACCTGAGAAACCTTTCCAGCAAAACTGTTATCAAAACTAGGGTATGCAGATGATGCGTGTTGTGTTTGATAAATCAGCATTTCCTTCTTACAAATTCCTGTTGGAAAAAGTCCCAGCCAGCTTGGCTTTTCACACTATATTATAAGAAATGTTCTCATCTTTTGTGTGCAAGTTTTGAACTCTGTTAGCAATGCTTGCTGCAGTGTCTGAGCAGATAAGCTGATTTCAATTATCTTTCATTTGATTACTTTCTATTTGTTTTCAGCTCAGTGTCATTAAAAAAAAAAAAAAGACCAACATTTATTTAAGGTACCAGTACTGGGTTTAACTGTAGCAAAAGTAAGTGAAGTTAATCACTGCTGGGGAGAATAGAGGTCTAAACTCTGACCTCACAGGAGAATAAATCGGTAACTGAACAAAGATTTTGAGATGTGCTCAAGGGAAACAGAGGTTGCAGTACTGAGCTCCAAATAGTGCCAGGAGTGGGCTGACTAGGCAACGGAGAGAGTAGTCCTGATTCCCCTTCTCTCATTTGACTCACTCTCCTTCCTCCCAACTAAACTAAGCAAGAAACATGGACCAAACAGAAGAACTCCTAGTAGAGTTTCCCGTTTGGAAAATCAGACCTACGTGGGCTTTCTCTTGCACCCTCTGTGAGGCATTTAATCTCTGTAGACTAGGTAAGGTATCCAGGTGCCTAGCATATTCTCTGAAACTTGCCCTTATTTTGTGTCTATGTGGTGAGAATCAGGAGGCTGGAAACAAGTCCTAGGTGCACCTCCCCGCTCACTCCTCCAGGGTCAAGAGAACTTGAGCCCAGGATCCTCGTTTATCTGGTAAAATTGTAGGCACAAATAAAGAATGGCACTAGAACTGTAAAGTTCCCTCCACACACAGCTACTAGTTTTAAGTATTTATTGCAAATACTGTTGAATACAAGTGATTTCTAACATAAGTATCCTTTTGCAATTTTTTTTTTTTTCTAAAACCAATTTCCTGCTGTAAGCCAAAAGTAATGTACCCAGTTATGAATGATGTTGCTTTTATTGTATTCCTTAAGACTTTACAGCTTGCCTCTCATCCCTCTCTGGAACAGTTTTTAAAATAAAATGTTTTCAGTGATATTAAAATATAAATAATAATTGGTTTTAATTTAAAAGCCACATTTCATTTTGAAGTATTTATGCAAAGGTATGTTTTACTCTTAAAATAATTTCCATATGGAGACCAACCTCATTACTACTGAACTGAAGATGAACAACAGGCTTGGTGTCAGGTGGGGCAAGTTCAGGAGCAGAATGTTCAAAAGAGAAAGTAAAAAAGGAGAAATGCACTGCTTTTCCTGAACATCAGTAGCTTTGATTTTTAACTGATGTGGTGAGTGCAGTATTGTCAAGGTAAATGTGAACCCCGCTCACGCACAGATCTTTTGAAAACTTATTGTAGATTATTGCATCTTTGAAAAGTTTGTCATAGTTTCTCATAGTGAGAACCCATCGTAGGCAAAGTAAACAGGTCTGTTGGGCTGATGCTACCTGAAGACAATCAGGATGGACATAGGTTGACATGGGTAAGAGCAACTTGGTGCCCTTTATATTTGTTCCTTATCCTACAGTATGATGAGATAAATATATTGTTCTATGTGGTCTGCATTTTGGGCATTGATTCCCCCACCCCAGAAAGCTTTCATTTTAAAATGCAGGAGTCTTGATCTGCTTCATTATGCATCTCTTTACCACGGTTAAATGACCTGTCACACTCATGTTAGCTGTGGTTGCTTTATGATCTGCATGCATTTCAGCAGGCCTGCTGCTTCTGTAGTGACTGCTGCCCGGGATGCCCAGGAGTCCCGGGATGCCCAGGAGATCTGGGATGCCCAGGAGTCCCAGCTCTCAGTCTTACAGACAAGCAAACACTTCATTTGCATTCTTGCTCCCAAGTACTGACTGACTCTCTCAGTACTGGTTAAATTAAAACTGTTTTAATCAGCTGCAGCTGTATTCAACTTGATTGCTTTGAATACAAATTCCCAGCTGTCTTCCCCCCAGCATTTATCTGTAGATATATTAATAATATCTGTAAAGATAGATAAGGATAATGTCAAGATTATCTATATTTACGCAAGTGCTTCATTTGGAGGTCCACAGTGTAATTCATCAGTCATTTCTATGTGCTTGAATCCCAAGAGGGCAGAGTCACCTCCGTCTGCTGGACCACAGTGCACTTAACTCATCAGGTTGTAGAGGGTTTTCTACTGCAGTGCTTGACGTGGAGAATCATCCCTGTGAATGGGTAGCTGTTAGTCACCTGAAAGGCTCCGTCCTTTCCACTTGCAGGTCGAAATACAACAGGATTCTTGTGCATCATAAACATCCTCTCCCCCTATACAAACATCCAGTGACGCAGATTTTCTTTTGTCCAAAATTGCTGAAGAGGTGCTTTAGGGAGAAGAATGAGGTGCAGTTCCACAGTGGGATGAGGACAGACGCTGCGTTTAAGATGTTCAAAGCTGGCTAAGGAGAAATAGATCCCGCAAAGCTCGGAATAAATATGGGATTTAGAGGGTGTTTTAGGGGCACTTTAGAGCTTCCATTGCAGGTGAGTAGTAGCACAGAGAAATCCTTCCTGTCACGCTTGATGTTTTGTTGGTTTACATCCAGAAGAAAGGCGAGGTGAGGGGTTCTTGCATGAACAGGGGAAGGAATTTCAGAATGCAGCAATGCCCTGTGGGCAGAAATGCCACTATGCCTTGTACATCTGTGTGCCAGGGAAGCGGGAGTCAAGCTGCTGGCTTCCACGGCACTAGCCTGGGGACTGGAAGCTCCCCTGTCTTCAGAAAGGGCTGGGTCTGGAAGGGAATAGGTCAGCATGTCCTCAAGCTCCCATCCCCAGTCAGGGACTTTCAGTGTCTGCCAGGTGTGAGGAAGTGAGTACCAGGGTGCTGGCCTCTCTTCCCACATGCAAGGTACACATGAAATAAAAGATGATTTCCAGAGCAGAGGCAGAAGGGGAGAAGTTTCATGGGTTTTGGTAGTGCATGCAATATTGTGGAGTTCTTGTCTTTTCCACAGGTTCACAGTGGCATGCATCTTTTGGTAGAACTGGAGTGGGAAATTTGAGGATGCAGATGAAGTGAGACATGATTAGATATAGCTCATTTACCAGAAGATTGATAGTCAGTGAAAGAAGATAGTAGCATACAGTGATATGTTTTAGGACAGCTATAGGTGAAACGTGTCATGGCACCAGGAGATCTGGCTTCCCAGATGTCTCTGCTCATCTTTCATAAGCAGTCAAATCAAAAACCTATTTTATCATTTTTGTCCTGTTTCACCTTTGTACTACGGATGGCAGTCCTGTATATGGTTCTCAGCTCAAAATTTGAAGGTTGAGGGAGCACACTCCCGTTTGAATGCTGAGTTTAGCTTTGTCAGGGGGTCTTGGGGGAAGGGGTGAAGGGGATTGGTCAGTTATTTTTCAGACCTTATCCATAACTTAAGCCAGAAATTAGTTTTCAATTCTTTCTGTTTTCAGAGAAAAGTATAGGCCTGAGTATTGCCATATGTGGCATTTTATAAATTGTCAAACATTGTTTGTAGAACTATTTTGATAACACTCAGTTCCATTGCGTTCACAGTTACAGATACCTCTTTGCTATGGTGATTGTCTGGTACAAATACCAAATATTGCTATTGAAAGAAAAACAGCTGTAGTTAAATTTAGATAAAAACGAAAGAAAACGTTGCCAAAACAAAGATGATAAACTGATTTTAAGAGAATACTTTTCAACTTTCCAGCTGATATTAAAAGTAGAGCTTAAATTAGCAACAGTGAAATAGCTAAAAATTATTTGAGCACATCCTTTAGAATTCAATGAAGAAACGTCCTTGTTCAGTGAAAATTAGTTAAAACTACTTTTTCACTTGGCATGAATGCAGTTTGGGTTGATGCTATATTTTCAAATGATCAGGAACACAATCCAAAGGATTGTCACCGAAGAGTCACTTCTATCTGAAGCACCAGGCGGTCTCAGTATGGTTGTTGTAAGAATTGTGCAGGTCTCCTCAGGAAGGCAGGCACGGCTTTGCCTCTTCTTTAATCAACATCACTCCTTTGCTTTCCCGCATTGGCCTCTCCAGAGCAAAAGGCTGCTTATCTACTCAAATGGAGTGGGAACTTCCTTTTTGTGGAAAAGCACAGGGAGAAGATTGAATTTATTTTCATTTGCGATATAAGTAGGAAATTAATCCAGCCTGCCAGAGCTGGAAACCAGATGTATTAACTCTTTACAGACTTTCCTGCCAAAACCCCTTATGCCAAAACTCCTTGTGGGATGTTTTTAAGGGAAGTCAGTTGGATAAATGTCAGGAGAAGGCAAACCAGGTGGCTGAGTTCAGCAGTACTTGTGTTCCCTGCAGCCTTGACTCCATCCTACGAGCCCAGGCGGATTCCCCAGTGACCCAGTTCAGGGGTGATACCTCTCCTGGGTACTTCAGTTCCTACTCTCTCTCATCCTCTTGCCCCTCTATTTTCCAGCTGCTGTTAGCTGGGGTTGACAGTCTTTCTGCGCACTGACAAGGGGGCAGCTGCGGGCGCTGCCTCTTGCAGCCTTTCCGGGGACCTCCCTCCCCTGCAGAGCCACGTGCAGGGACAGAGGGTGGGCACAGGAAAGGGTCTTCCAGGTGTGCCCACCACATACTGGTTGAAGAGACACATGTGAAACCACTTGCCCATTTTAGATTTGGGAATAGGGTTGCTGCAGTAATTCTGAAATCTGTTTCAGGCTTCATGTCTGAAAATTGCAAGAAACCGGTTCCCTGAGGAAGCTGGGAGCCCATTCAACCATCTGAGCTAATTTTAGCCAGGATGCACATCCATTTCCCATGCAACATTTCACACATAAACGAGTCCAAGTGAGAGAAGGTGTGGATATTATGACCGAGGTCCCAACTCACAAACCTGGAGCTCTTTGGACATTGGTATGTGTAGTAATTAATCGTATGGCCAGATGAAGGGATTCAGATGTCCTATTGCAGTGCCCTCAGTTGGAAACTGGAGACTGCTTCCTCTTCTGCACAATGACAAAGTTCACTGAAACAAGATCATTAGTTTACAACAGTTAACGATTTCAGATTGCCTGTGTCATTCTGTCTTCTTCTATCTTTCCTTTTGTTCCCTATATTACTATGTATTTTACCATACTCCCAACAGGAAAGTCAGGCTTGCTTTGGTTAGTCATGTAAAAACCAGCACTGTGGTTTACCCACTGTAATCACATTTTCCGTAAAGGTTTCTCTAGAAAGGCTTTTACGTTCATCACAGTGCTATTCCTCATACTTACCTTTCATGCTAATAGCAGACAGACACAGTTATACTTACACATTATTGTAATTGTTGCTGATGGTGCCCTATTAATTAATGTCACTTAATGTTACTATTAGTAACATTCGTTAATGTCACTTCTTTCTGAGAAGTATTAGATTTGCTGAATCTGTCCGGCTCTACTTTTGTTAAATTAAAAAAGAAGACACATTAACATGCTTTCAAAGAGATTTAGGGAGAGGGAAACCACTATATCCCAGTGCATGAATTAAAAAAAAAATGCAAATAGGCCCATAAATGAAAGTCAAGAGTTGTTTTTATTTAATAGTTGCATCTCTGTCAATGCAAGATTTATTGGTTTCCAGTCGTCCCAAGGCTTATGAATGTGCTTAATTGGACTCATTGGATTCAAAAGCAGGGTTTCTTCCACATTGCGGAGCAGGGGTGCAGGAGCTGGCTAAGTTTCGGCACATCGTGTGAGCATCACTTGTGTTCACATCACCAGCTTTGGCTTCCCCTGCATGGGGGTACAGTGACCTCCGTCAGTGTGTCTGTTCAGAGATACTTGCTTTGCTAGATGTCATGCTGGGCCTTTTCAAGAGGGAGTTTACATCTGATTTGCCTGCTTGAAGTCAACCAGGTGGTGGAGATGTACTCTGCAAAATATGATGGGTTAAATGGCAGAAGATTTAGGCTGGTACACATGGCCTTACATGCGCTTGGCTTGTCTGTGATGCAGGTGGAGACTGCCTTGGGCCAGCACGAGCAGCAGGGTGGTGGACCTGGTAAGGTGAGGTCCAATCTGTGTTTCTCTAAAGTCCATGCCTGACTGTGGGTCTGGACCCACACCATAACGCTGGGAGCAATGAGATCCCGTGAGCCCCGTAGTCAATGGGGTTCTTCTCCCTGTGTTAGGGCAAACATACAGGGAAACAATTGGCTCTGTGAAAGCAGTGAGGAGATGGAAGTATCTCAGACACGTTACTGCCTCCTACTGATTTTCCAAACTTATTAAGGCAAGTTGCTAAAAAGGACAGAAGGCAGCTATTGGCAAAGCACTATAAGTAAAAGCATCTCAGGTAAGATAATAAAGCAATACATAGAAATGTGGCAAAATCTTGCTCTCTTTCTCCCTTCAAAAATGTAGATGGGTCATGAAGTGTAATCAAATATTAAAGTAAGAGTTAAAAATAGTTTTACTTCGTGCACTTCCCTTATCTCTTGGCCATGTTTTTACTTCAAGATTACTTTTATTCTATTACTACTTTCTGTCTCCTCTGCTATTATATTGAAGAGCTGCACAAACAGAAGTACAAAGTGTCATTCAAACCATAAAGCAAACAAACAAAGAAAAATTTATAGAATTGTTTCATTTGAAGTCATTTTAAGTATCACATAATAATAGCATATTTGAAAGTCAGAGAAGTGATTTTTAGAAAAAAAAGGTTGATTGTATCTTTTAAGGACTGTTCATACAAATTCTGTAGTTCTTTATAGTAAGAAGCTTTATAGTAGTCAAACAAATCCTGTGCAGATTACTATTGCTTGAGGGCAAAATAACTTTCATAGCATTCAGGGAGGCATGCTGTTGCAGTCCCATAGCAGAATACACATGCTGCCTGGCAGCACAAACACACAGCAGCAAGCTTGAGAGGACATGTATAAAAGCAGATAGGTAGGAATTGGTTCCAGTTGCCATGGTGTTTGGACACTGTTTACTTCACCTATCAGCCGAGTCTGGTTCTTTCCCTCTCTTCTGGAAACCTGCAGCCCTAACCTGTAGCCAGGTTCAACCCTAGATAGACAGTCAGGTCGCAGTAGCATATGGACAAAAATTTTACTGATTTTTTTTGTTAAATAAGGTTTCTGGCATTTGTGGCTGAGGAGGAAAACTCCAGACAGCGAAGTGTGCATTATCTGTTCAGTGGTGCTCCAGGTAGCCTAAACCCCGCCTAAGCACACTGTCAGCCAGCCGCTGGGGCTTGCAGCCCTGGGTTAGCAGCAGGAGCCCCACAGGGGTGGGTACTGCTCCCTGCTTGGTCCTGACAGCCGCCAGGGAGGATGGTGCCACTGCTGCTTCCTTTGTCCCCAGGGCCGGGGAGAGGTGGCGGAGCTGCTCCGCCCCATAACGAGATTCTCAGCTCCTGCAGGTCGGTGGGAAGAGGGTTTGGGGGAGATCAGGGGTGGTCCTGGGGTCTCACCTAGCTGGTGGCCTCTTTGTCCCAGTCCCACTCTACCTGCCAGCCCGCAGAATTGCTCTCAAATAGAGGTACTGTTATAAAATTTGTGGCAGCTTGATGATTATCTCAGATAAGGGGTGGGATGAGTTCTCCACAGCGGTTTCCCTTGTAGTTTGTGCCAAGCTGTGATTATAAAATGCCAGGTTCTTGTTATAAAAGCACTCTGTCTGATACATACGGCACACTTCCCTTGATATCCTTAAACTAACTGCAACAAAATGGACCAGACATGCATATCAATTTTAGCTTTTCAACCACTAATGTCATGGTACTATTTTCAGTGACTTTGGTTTTATCATGGTGCCATTACTGCCAGTGAACTACTGTAGTTGAAAGGTTGTTGGCATATCCTTCGTAATTTTGAAAATAAAATATCCTTGTCTCCCTCTGGCTGAGTGGTTAAATCACACTACAGTGGCCCTACTTGATAATTTTCTCATGAAAGACTCAAATCCTAGGGTTAATTAAAGCATGGAATAAGTATCTAGGGAGGCATACATAAATGCTAACAGGATTCCTACCGCATATCTACAGAGGCAAACTTCACCATGTATGGTTTATGCTAAGCTGAGGACAGAAAACCCTTAGATATCTTACAAGGCAGAATTTTTATATTTTGTGACAGATGTAGCCAAAAAAAACCCCGAACGATAACAAAACCACACAAAATTTGATAATAACGATATGTAAATATATCTCTAATAGTCGCAGGGATTAAACATTCTGGGAGATTGTATAAAGCTTTGTATTTACAGGAATCTTAATACCCGTTCCTATCAGAGGAACTTGGATCTAGGGTCAGAAAGCAAGGAAGACCGCTGTGTCCGACTGAAAGTGCCGGAGAAACTGTAGCAACCAGAATTACCTACTGATAATGTAATCTGGCCAGTGCTGCAGGCCAGAATATTATGGAGAAGAACTGCATGATCCATAATGATAGGTGATCAGAAATACTGTTCGGCTTCTTGCCTAAAAGCCCCGGTTTTGAGAACATCCACTGGCATTCACCATCCGCCCCTGGCACCGTCGTGGGCACTGACTGAGGGAAGGGTGCCACCTCCTGACTTCCACCCTCTTCCTCAGCTGGCCTCCATTTTCCCCCTGAGGCTTGTTTTTCTGTACTGGCTTGACCGTCTTTAGTTTATGCTGGTTAGCTGAGGTAAGGGGAAAGAAATGGATGAAGTAACCTAGAGCTTTT
>NW_008825498.1:3476061-3477667 GCF_000699105.1 Pygoscelis adeliae | reverse complement strand
TTGGACCACTCTGGCATAAGGGGATTCTGCAGAGGGTCTCTCCAGCCCCTGGATCACCTGAATTTAGGTCTGCACTCCTGTAACTGATTTTGCTCATTTTTAAAGAGGTTAAGGTTTGCCTACTTGAAGCAGAGCCTTAGGAGATGTACTGATACCATCTGCTTTAAGCATCCAACTTGGATGCTATTCAGAGGACAGCGTTAGGAGCAGCGATTCCCTGTAACTTCATTGTAAAGAGGCAGGTGTCTCTATGCAGGCAATTCAGGTCATTCATGTTAGATGCTTAAAATAGAAGATACGCAAATTTGGATCGTCTGCTCTCTTCACCTGGCCCATTGCTTACATCTATTTATGTTTTAAATGTGATTTATCATCGAACCACTGAAAGAAACCTTGCACTCATTTAAAACTGTCTGTCCAGTGTAAAAAAATACGCCTTTACATTAGATCATGACTGCGTGCCCATTAGAACACGTGTGCCCCCAGCACACGCACATGCTTCATGCCTAAGTTGCCTGGGAGGTGGTAGGGCAGGATTGCCGGGTAGCCAGTGGGGGAGAGGGAGAGAGCAGGAGGCTGCCGGGCAGGACTGGCAGCAGCCACATTGCTTTCGGGTGAGTGGTGAGAGGCCGGTGGTTGGGCTGATTTAGCCCTGATGGTTTTTGAGGTGGTTTGAGCTACTGCCTTTGTAGAAACATGTCAAAATATAAATGAAGAAATGTGTCTCAAATAAAACCCTCTCTGCAGGAGTGTAGAAGTGACCGTAGTGGTAGGGAACCTAACTGCTAATTTATTTGGGGATGTTTTTTTAAATGTGTTCTTTTGAGAACCATTAGAAAAAGGCTGTTTCATCAAACCTCTCCCTGGCCTCTTGTGCTTGCATGTTTGTTCCCATGCTTTGGAAGTGCTCGAGCTGTCACTGCTGCATAGTCATGGACCAGTCTTCAAACATTTGTTCTCCCCAGCGTTGTAGTGCTGCTTCATACGGCAATCGCTGGCCTTTTGTTCAGTGCCATAGTAACCATTCCTGGAAGGGCAGCAGGACAAGAAAAGGAACATGTCAAGCACCTGAGAGAGAGAAAACGTGAAGCCAGACCTGACAAAGTCTTGACATGGATAGCAAATACTTGACAACGCTTTGTGGCAGCCGGTGAGTTCTCCTTAGGGAAAGGAGAAGTAAATAAGCAATGCAGAATAGTGAGCAAAAAATTACGAGCAGCTCACCAGTATTTAACAAGGGATTGCACAGACCAGTCCTATGTGGAAAAGGATGCTTGTGGCAGCGTGGGGAATACAGGTCAAACCTCTCAGTTCCTAGGTCATTCACAGCCAGTGCATTCATCTCGTGGAAGAGGTAGGAATGATGAGAAAGAGGCTGGAAATGATATATACCCTTCCCTCCTTCCTTCCCTTCCTTCCCTTCCTTCCCTTCCTTCCCTTCCTTCCCTTCCTTCCCTTCCTTCCTTTCCTTCCTTCCTTCCTTTCCTTCCTTTCCTTTCTTTCTTTCCTTTCTCTCTCTCTCTCCCCCTCTCTCTCTCCCCCCCCCCAAATCAAGCCCATGGGGGGGCGTGCAGGAAGGGTTGCGTGCGTCGCCCTCTGCCCGGGC
>NW_008825498.1:3452839-3475974 GCF_000699105.1 Pygoscelis adeliae | reverse complement strand
CCTCCCAGCCGCCCCGTGGGCTCATCGCTGGTAGGTGAAACGCAAGGCTGAGCCCAGTCTCCAGATGGCAGAGTGTTTGTTCATTATGACCTGTTTTGGTGAAAGTACTTTATTTTGCTTTCAGAGTTTAATCGCAACCAGAGGCACACACCAAGTGAGAAATCCCGCTCATCAAATAATCAAAATAATTTTTCGAGGCACTGTGGGTTCTCATGCCGTAGGGCTTACCTGGGCTTTTGGCTGCCAGCGGTGTGTGCTGCCGGCTACGGGACAGTCAGATTGTCAGGGAGAAGGAAGTAGGGGGAAGGAGGGGCTGTAAAGACTTCAGTTGTCACAACCCTTTTTCATCTATTAGGAGTTTGTTCCCTAACAAACTCTCTGACCGCCTGCCTCAGTGCAAGGCCTCCCCCCATGCCAACCCTGCAGCTGCTCGCTCCTGTTTCTGCACGCCGCCACCTCGGCACTGCTGGAACGAAATATTTGCAGTGCCGTGAAGCAGCTCAGCCATGGAGATGTTTCTGCATTGTACTTCCGTCGCTCCGGCCTGAAGCGTTATTAATTTGAGAAGGGCACCCGAGTCAGCTTGAGTCCAGACAGGCTTGTTAGTGCCGGTGCAGCTGCAGCCGTGCCAGGTGGAGGCTGGGCTCTGTGGAGCCCTCTGGCTCTCTCTGCCCTCCCGTGCTCCAGCTTGCGGGGAGCTCATGGGTTCTCCGAAGCCATGCTGGACCCATGCTGTTGGGGCTTGCAGGACCGGGATCTCTGAGGAGTGCTTGGTGGTGATGTCCAGGCGGCTGTATGAGGACTTGCCTGGGTCCGGCACGGCAGGCCAGGAGCCAGAGCTGGCACAGCATCTTGCTGACACCCTCGGGAGCCAGCTGGGTGTCCCTGCACTGTGCCCACCAGCACTGCCAAGACACACAAGCTGGCTCAGTCGGGATGCAGCTTGGGTCAATAGGGCTTAATAGTTCTGTCTCCTTGTGAAAGCAATTCAATGAGGAAAAGAGTGAGCGCTGATCTCTATATACAGGAAAGCCTGAAACTGCGATCATCTGTGGCTCAGAAATCAGACAGTGAACAGACCCAACCACAGGTGTTTGCTTTTAATATCGTGCAACCTCCTGGGGTCTGCAGCGTGACCTTCGGCCATTTGGCCAGCACTAGGGAGGCCTTTTCTACTCATTGACCTGAGCAGCTGCCCAGCGCAGGGGGCAGGGGTGCTGCGAGGGAGGTCACGCTGTCCGTCAGGCAAGTGGGGACGGCGAGAAGAGATGTGATTCCCTGTGCCGGTTCGTGCTCGGCTTTGGAAGGAGTTTAGCAGTGCTGGAGCAGTGCCGGAGCAGTGCCGCTACTCCATCTCTTGTGCTCACACCAGGTTTTAAAGGGACAGTCAAGTCTTGACGGCTGCTGCAGGCTGAGTTCCTCCAGAGGGTGTCAGTTCTCATAGGAGCCAGGCTTTACCTTTATTTTGTGTGGCTTGAGTATTGTGTGAGAGGATCAGTTATCCCACAGCAGTAGGAAGAGAGCCCTCTAGAAGGCTCAGTAGCATTTCTGATGAGAAAATATTTGATGGAAAAGTGGCCATTTGTCTTAAAAGTCCAAATGGGCTTGATGCACTCTGCTTAAGGCAGCCCCTGGCCAACAGGTGTTTAAAGAAAGGCACAGTAACCTTCCTTTGAGTACCTTTGACATTGGCTTGATCTCCTGTTGCATTTTCCAGGTAGTGTATTAACTGACTCTGTTCCAGAACAGTAAGTACGTGACGATGCTTCAAGCCATGCCCGACCCTTTCTGTACAAAAGTAAGTGCCACCTGGAAGCTGGTTCCCATCTTCCTTAGGAGCACGTTCCAGGTGCCTACCTGTGTTACAGAAGAGTTCAGGGCTGTTCCCTATTACTGACAAGCACGGTTTCTGAAACTGGCATGCTTTTCCTGCAGGTCCCCTGAAGTTCGCTACAAACCCGTAGGAGTGAAGGAGAACTGGGTTTGGGGGGGAACACAGCGGAAGAAATAAAGACTGAAAACGTGAAATCGTGAGTGACACAGGAGTCTGCTTGTAGCCTTGGGACACCAGAGCAGACATGAATTATTGAAATTATGGCTCTGTTAATCTTTGTGTTGTCAGCCCTTCTATAAACAGTGAGCAGGTGCTGTACGTCCGCAAGTCCTGTTGAGTGGGAAAGCCCTCTGGTCAGGGAGCAGGGAGGCTTCTGCTGGGGCTCCAGACTGCAGCTTCAGCTGTGTGACCTGGATCATTTGTTGGTTCAGACAGAGGGGTATCGGTCTTCAAAAGCCTGTGTTCATTTCTTTTAAAACAGGTGACATCCTTTAATAGTCCATTAGGCTCCCTCAATACGTTTTTTTTCTTGTTTACTCTACATGCAATTAGAGTGAAGTCACTAAAAGTATACAAGACAGATAGTAACATTAATAGACGTGCATGGAAGGTTTGCTTGCCTTTCAGCTTTTGGGGTTTTTTGCAATTGTTTGTGTGTAAAGTACTTATGACAGAGTTTGCAAATGACTGCGTAACAACTGAAACTCAGTCACATTGTAGAACTTGAGGATGTGCTTTATGGCCTATCTGTTCTGATAGTCAGTATTTGGAGAAGACAATTCACTGTGTGGTAACAACTGAGGATACGGTTGAGTAATTGTAGAAATTGTTCTGAGGAGAATCCCCTTGCACTGTGTGTTTCAGAATGCCAGACAGAATTTTAAAAGGGAATAAATAAATAAATACCTATGTCAAGGCAAAGTAAGGTGACTCTTTCAGGAGCCTGCATTGCTGTTTTCCATCTTCAGAGGTCTGTTAGAACAGGTGCAGCTCTGAACATCTACAAAACTGGAGATCTGTGAACTCCAAAGCTGGCCTTCACTGGCGGTTACAGTAAGATGCAGACTCCACAAACAGCTTTGCAGGTCCTGTATGAAAATAGTGTAAAAATACTATGAATTAACTTGGACAGAGTTTAACTCTGCTCATAAAGTAGTAAGAGAGAATGAATTAGTAGTTCTCATTTTATTTTTATTTTTGACTCTCTACCAGGGTGGGTCGAGATCCATGAATAGTAGAGGCTGTTTTTTCTGCATCTTCCATCACATTCAGGCAAATGGAAAACTGAGTAGAAAAGTTGACCTTTTGGTGATACGGTTGCAGGACTACATTCTTACTTAAGATGCTCTTGGAGCAATAGTATCTTTCACACCTTGAACAGACTTTTTATCTTGGAAACAAGAAGCAGTTATTCTGACTCAAAACGCATAGCAGGCTTTGAGGAAGGCTGGTTGCTGGGAAAACCCCATTAGGACCACTTCAGAAAAACCTGGCACAGTTCGTATAACACATATCAGGTTGCTGCCAGTTCAGTCCCTGCTCTTGAAGAAACTTCTTACAGGTGAAAAGCCTGGCTCTGTTGCATGTTCAGTCCTTTTCTGTCTGCTGAAACTGCTGGAGGAAGACTATGGCTCTGCTTCACAGGAAGAATGTGTTCTCAAAGATGCAGTTGCAAGGCTAGGACCTTAGAGGTGGTCATTCACGTATTCTCGTACACTTCCCAAGGCAGACTTTGAATGGTATTACTAAGATGTCTCAGCCATGCAAGAATTCATTTGAAGCTGTAAAGCATCGATGTTTAACTCAAAAGTCTCTGCTATGGTTAGTATTCATGCTTAATGCAGTAAGGCAGTGTTAATAATGATTATTTAGCATTTTCCAGATAAATATAATTCTGTTCCACAAGCAAACAATTTTGTAAAAGTTTTTTTCCAGGCCAAGAGGGTGGAAGTGCACGGATGTTTTGTTTCTGAATGTGTAAATCTGGTGTCTGTCACCTGTACTGGCTCTGCAGCTATACTGTTGCATTTCTGTCTGCTGAGCATGGTTATGGGATTGCAATTCCTATGGAGATAGGGACCTAAATTTTGAAACCAGTGAATGGCAGGAGCAGAAAAACAATGATCAGCTGTTTAAGGGATCAGTGGTGATTTCATACTATTAACTCATTTGTTTTCTTAAAAATAAACCCCGAGTCCTCCAAAGCAAAACATATGGTTTGACCGTGTCTTTCTTTTCAGACTTTGCCACAACTTAGCTCTCACAGGTGGCATGAGTCTATCTGGATTAGATTTGCTGCACAAGAAAACAACCCTGACTTTTACCGGGTGGGTGGACAGGAAAAAAAACCCCAACTTTTTGTCAGTCTTTTGTGTTGCAGCAGCTGGATTCATTGCTGCTATGGCAACACACCACATGATGAGGTGTATTAGATTGCTCTGCGCAGAGTACGAGGGGGAAAATGAGCACAGCTCCTTGCTGAAGGTAAAGGTTACGCTGGAGTTTCTGCCAGAGAGCTGGGGAAGTTCAAATGCTCCAGTTCCCAGCACATACCGTGCTCAGCAGAAAGGAGTAAGGGCACGTGGCGGTATTAAACTGCAGAACCAGGTAAGGTACAACTGCATCAATTAACCTGAGACCTTACCCTCCTCGGTGTGGCAACACAACTTCCCAGAGAGTTTTCTCTTAGTTTTTCCAAGTGTTTTTTTTTTAAAGTTACTTTGCTAATGTGGCAATGTGAATACATTGACAGTGGTTTAAACTGTTGGGGAGACTCTCTTACTGCAGAGAGACCAATCTTACAGATTAGGAGGTGGTTGCCCTCAAATCAATGGAAAAGTGTATGTAGATTTTTGCTGTTGTTTCAGCTTTACTTCAAGGTATTGAACAAGTTTTGGTTTTGTTACTGTCTGCACAGTGGTTCAGAACATCTCTCTTGTCAGTCAGAATCCGGAGCTGGTTTTTATTATCTGTACTTTTTAACGATCTGCTGTCTTTAACATTTATTAACTTTTCTTCCTCCGTCCCTCCCGATCAGCTGCATCAGTGTGCCTGAGACTTCTTGGAAATGAATTTTCATGTCACTTCCTCCTTCAGATTTTATGCTGCCTTCCTAAGTCTGGCAGTTTTGTTAGTGCAGTTAAGCAAACTTCAGTGCACCCGTAAGGATGTAAAAGTGGAAACAGTGCCACAGGATATTATGTTTTTTACCCTGTTAACCATTCATCCACGTACAGGTAAATAGAAATAATTAATGTCGGCATTGAATTTATCGGTTTATTCAGACCCATATCAAACTCAAAAAAATATTTACTCTCCCATGTTCTCTATGTACCTTTTTTTTGTTTTTACACGTCACTAGGTTAAATGTGACAGGCTTTTGGGTAGCATACATTAGGTGGAGGAAGACACCAGTACTTTAGAAAGGGAAGAACTGAGGGACCAAAACGGTAGTGGAGAGGGTGGAGAGCATGCCTGAAATTCAAGTTAGATGGTTCAGTACTTCTCCTGCTTCCCATGAGGTGTTTCCAACATTTTGAATACTTATCTGCAACTTAGAACATATTTCTTCCTTACCACTGGGCTCCTGTTTATTTCATCAAATAGTTGCTTTTCTCTCCTGACAGTATAAGAGGTGGTTAAGAGCCTCAAACTTTTGCTCCATAGATGATTCTGCTTACACAGATAACAAGAAGCAGAGGCAGAAATCCAAGCACTTTCCATGCCAGTTTAGGAACAGTGGTGAGGCTAAAGTCTCATCCACCCCCTGGTTCTGTCAGAAAGCACAAGACACACAGTATGGATGTTTGTCAAGCCAGTCCATGGGAAAGGCTCCAGTGTGTTTCATGGCAGACAGATATAAAATATAAGGAAAAAGTGGCCTGGCCCACTACTTTTACATAGGGCATAGCAAGGGTGTGCAAATGTGCAGTCTGCTTTTACTCTGCTGCTCTGAGTAAAAGATTTCAAGTGACCTTCCTGTTTCTCCAGATACATTTATATGCCTGGTGATCCAGTGTTTAAAAGCCATCATTGCCACTGTAGGCAAATTGGAAGCATTCCTGTGGAAGCTGAGGACTGGTGTGAAGGTCAGCCTTTCCCCCACCACTCACCCCTTTTAGTGGCAAGATGCGACAGCCTGCGTTACGGTATAACTAAACCAAGTCTGAGTGGTAGGCAACTTTGCCCCAAGCAAAGAGCAAGTGTGCTTTATGCAACACTGTAGGGACTGCGTGGTCGGAGCTCAGATTTAAATGAGGCTCCTCTGGCTGTAATGAGGTGACTTTAACAGAGGTGAAGAAAGAAGCAGCTGTCCTGCCCGTAAGCTCCCGGGAGAGAAATTGTGAAATAAAGAACGATATAAATGAGCAGCCCGTTAATGATCCCAGAACGAGACAGGTTTGCAAGGAGTTGAATCGGGATTCTTGAAAATGAGGATTTGGAAAGGGTGGAAATCTTTGAAGGGGAATATTAGCTGTACAAGGAAAAAGTCAAACATAGTAGGACCGTGATTTAGCTCCGATTCCACCAGTTCAAGCAGAGCAAGGAAAATCCAGATCAAATTATCTAAGCAATCAAAGAAGCTTAATCTATCTAGATTTAGGAATCTTCTTCAATTGGGTGAATGAGAAATCTAATAATTCAAACACCAAAGAGCTCTTTATTACTAATACAGTGCATCCATTGTGGCCCAAAGCATAAGGCTCCAGGGATGCAAGTGATTCACAGAATAGTATCACTAACACACTAACTGACTGTCACAGAGATGCACTAGGGGTGAATTTGTCCAGGGAATTCAAAAATTAAGGAATCAAGATGAAAGGAGACAAAACACCCTCTAATAAGTACTTCCCTCTCCATGAGTTTCATTTGTCTTTGGGGTCAGAGCTGTAATAGTTTATTACAAGGAAGCAAGAAAAGGAAGTAAGAGTCTTAGTTAGGGGCTTCATTATTAAGCAACAACAGCAAAACAAGATAGAAAAGAGTGTCTAGCTGTAGTCATCTTTGCTAGAGTAGCAAAAGGTAAGAGATTACAGAAATATGGGTATGGAAAATCATATTGTCGGTGAAGTCTGGTGAACAGAAGGAACATGAGCACTGTCAGCAAAAGGTAGTTTCCTTCACCAAAGGGTGTTTCTTTGCATGATTTTTCTAGGATCATATTAGACTCTACAAATGTTCTTAAAGATGACAGTCCTGGTCATGATTTGGTGAAGAATACTGTGTCTTCAAGTATCACATTTTGTCCATTTTTAGGATTGGTGAGTACATATGAACCTTCCCCCTTGGATTGTCATTCCACTTAACTTTCTACTGTCTCATTAATCCCACTGAATCTTTTATAAAACCTTCAAAACAAGGGACAGCGTCTTATATGTGTATAGAATGCACGATGTATTGATACCCAGTGCTAACTGAAACCTCTGACAGGTGTAGTAAAACAAATAATTCTTTATAACATATGGGTGCCTCTTGTACATGGACCAGCTAAGAAAGTCATGGAAGACTGACAAAATGTACTACTGTACCACCAGAATAATTTCACTGCACAATTTTGCTATTCAGGTTTTACCCAGCATTAAAACTACAACTCACTAATAATGTCAAAAAATTTATAAGAGAGATCTCATCTGCCCACTCCTACAGATTAAAATCACACAATTTATTAATATAATAATTTTTTTACTAGTTTTGGATTCATGGAAAACAGCGGAAAAGCCAAACTGACTCCACTGGAAAGAAAAAAATGGGTCCATTGGACTGACATGACTGTGTGTCATTCTCTGAGAAGAAAGAAATCTGGGATCTTGATTACTAGGAATCAAAACAGACATAAAATTTTAAGGCTATGTAATATGATGTGTATATGCCTTGTATGCAAATAATAACGTAGGCAAAATTCCAGTACGGAACAACTTGCAGTGACTAATTGATGTAGGAATATGTGCACTAGTAGGAGCAGGCCAGTCCCTCACTCAGCTGTCAGATGGCTGAGAGATTTTTCTAGGGATAAATATGTACAAGGATGATTACAGTAGCAGATGCTAACTCTAGGAGCTTGGGCTCCACATCCAACTGTTCATCTGGCTCAAATCGAAATGGGCAAAAGCATTTCCAAAGGGAGCACTAACATCTCCATGGCTGCATCTTGGATCAAGAGCGGGTGTATTGACAGCAGTCCGGGGTGTCGTCTTCACATGCAGGAACGGTGCTCTCAGGGCCGGTTATCTCCAAAAGATCCAACCGCTTAAAGCATTCAACATGGAGAATTAAAGAAATCTGTTCTCTTTGGAGGGAGGTCCGTTATGAAGTCCCAGGAGAAGCTGATTCAGTTCTTCATAGAGCACAAGAGCTTGTGGCATCAGGGTGTTTATCTTGGGTGTCTGGAGGGTTAGCTCTAGTACGCATTTCAGCTTTAATGGTGTGCTGAAACAGGTCAAACACACACAACACCTTGTGGAAAATGAGGCTCTGGCTTCCGGACTGCCATGGCCACTGAGCGAGGAAGGGAGGCTTGTATATGAATGCCTCAGGAAGAGGTGTAAAGCTGCCACCTGGCCACATTTGCCTGCGGTCAAACTTCCTATAATTCTTCCTCC
This sequence comes from Pygoscelis adeliae, assembly GCF_000699105.1. Classification (NCBI taxonomy): domain Eukaryota; kingdom Metazoa; phylum Chordata; class Aves; order Sphenisciformes; family Spheniscidae; genus Pygoscelis; species Pygoscelis adeliae. The sequence continues at coordinate 3,467,541 of NW_008825498.1, read as the reverse complement.
GAGGAACTTGCTTTCAATATTGCCAAGTCCCAAGTGCTCACAGGTCACGAGTCTATGCTACAGAACAGTCATGGGATGTTAGAGCTACTCTACTTTCTGACTCGTTGCACGTTCTTTTCTGCAGCTGTGAACCGTGGAGAACTTTTAAGTTCACTGCAGAGCAAAGGAGTCTGTTCAGCCTCCTGTTTCCAGTAGCACAGTCTCTTAAGGAAAAAATGCCAAATGCTGTGACACTCTGAGAAGAGATCCTCTTTTCGTGATGGAGCACTAGAGATACAGCCAAAAGAAGAGCTCTCTGAAGTGGGCACGGTGGCCGTATAGTGCAGAGACCCTAAAACTTAGAGACTCATTTTGGAATACGCGCAGATGATTACTTTCAGTGAGGAATTAACATCCCATGAAAGAAGGAGAAAACAGCTCCTTTAACCAACAGTTCAGGGCATCTGGTAGCTCTTGGAGACGTTAGGTCTTTGAGTGGAAAGGGAGCATAGCTTCTTCCTACAGATTTGTCCCCCAGTAAACCTGCACTGAGATCGTCTCTGGCTCTGAACATCAGACTAAAGCTCCTATCCAGATCCTGTGCTAAGGAGAAGCTCCTCTCTGTGATTCCACTACCTCCTCCGTCAACTTCAGGCTATACTGATTAATTAATCTACAGCAAGACTCCTTCTCCCTCCCTGCCTGTCCCATGTAACCTAACCCTCATATACATGCTTTTGTGTGTGCATATACACACAGACTCACTTAAAGTGAGTCGTGTGTGCTTGCTGTATGTCATTAGACACAAATCATTGAGTTTGGGTTGAATTACTTTGGTTATCACGATTTCCAAAAAGAAAAATGACTGAAGAAAAGATTAAATGCCACGAGCTCTTTTATTAAAGATAAGTGACATAAGACGTGCTATTGGGTCAAGGAGAGCAAAACAGGCACAAACTGCAAGTCTCCCCTTCCTTTTACCAGGCAGGTAGCCTACTAATTGTGCCAAATTGTGTCCTGATCTAAGATGCTGAAGTAACTGGCTGGCTCTGAGGCTGACCATCCCACACACTGCAAGTTGCAACCGAACACTGCATTGAAAGCAACTGGATTTGCAGGGCTGAGAGGCACAGTGCCACCTACCTACTAACTGTAATTAAGAATGTTATTTCTCACACATTTATGTCACGAGGTGAAGACTAAAAGCCCGTTAGCTGTTTTCAGTTACGGGTATTTTTGTGTGGAATGCTGCTTAGAATGAGAAGTGGCGGATTAGACTTTCAAGCACCCTTTGACAATGGCAGTGAAGCTGAGGGGGCACCGAGGAATGCTAATACTGGAAAACTAGGAACATCTTGATTGTTAATTCTGCTGAAGTTAGCAGAGCAAAGCAGAAAAGGGAAGTTTTTTTTTTTTCCTTTTCATAACCCCTAGGCTTCATAAATGCATCACACTTCCTTATTGTCAATTTGCTCAGGAAATCACTGCTGACATCTCACCTAAGAATTTATTATCATTCCAGTCAGGCTATCTTCCACTTACATTGAAGACTTCTTGGATTTTTACCAGCTTTAAATTATATTGAAAGTAGGCAGATGAACATTTAAATTAATAGGTTAATTGAAACTGAAATATTGCACTGGCACAGTTAATTTGTTTCAGTTAAAATGTTTATTAGCTTAATTGAATATTTACAGAACCAAGGCAAAAAAAGTTGTGCATGTGTTTCCACACACACAAAAGTAAATGTACTTGTATTCAAAAGGTAAGTATCTTCTAATAACCCTTAAAACCAATAGTCTGTAAGAGTATATTTCCAAAACAAGGAACGTTTTTCTGCAGCCAAAGGCCAAATTTTTTAGGGTTTCCTATCAGTCACCAGTTTCTTTTAGGACTCTTTAGAATTTATGAGCACACTGAAGTCTTCAAAGGTGTCAAGAGAAAGCTTACATTGTACAAATGTTTAGGCCAGCAGACACTGGTAAGGTCTTCTGCCTGACAGATGACGACCAAATATATGATTCTTTTGTCTTCTTTGTGGACTTTTTGAGACTGACCAGCAAGGTCCTCGTGAGGAAGAGTTGTTAGAGAAACCTGTCTGCTTTTCTTTTCCCTAATTGGAGAGGGGTCAGGCTCTGCTGGTGGCAGGAAAGGGAAACAGTGATTCATTCTGGCTTTCCTGGAAGAAACCAGATTTCAGTCAGTTGGCTTTTCCAGGGTGCCTAATTTAAAGCACAGTCAAATGAAGATTTTTTTTTTTCCTTTGAAAAAACAGTATTCCCAATCTAGGGGGCAAATTCAACAGCAGTAGTAAGACCAAAATTAAACTAATCAGATTATGTCTGTATGAACACAAATGGTTTTTTAGACAGAGCAAATGCTTGCAGTATGTTCCAAAATAAGGAGTAACAAGTTATTTGGAATATGTTTAAACATTAAAAACATGCTTTAATTGGATTATTTTAAAGAAGTTTATATTTGAAAATATCTAAGCTTAATAAAAATGATATTGTGTAATTTCCTATTCAAAGAAATGTTATGGCCCTAAATAGCAACACAAATGGATTTTTTTTTTCCAATATCTAAGAGATGGACTATTTTAATTTCTACTTTATCCCCTGTATTAGTTTTCTGACAGGAGTTCCATCATCAGGCTTTAGGGAATACACTGAAGCACTGAGGTCTTGAAAGTATAGTCATTTTTAATCTTTAGCAAGTAACCAGTTAGACCTCATTGGCTTTATGGCATTCAAACCTCTCTTCAGATTTTACTAGGTATTTTGCCCATTATAGCATCTGCCTCAGTTACACAGATGGATATGCTGGGACAGCATCATACCAAACCACCAGTTTGTGACAAGCGGGAAGAGCGCTTTTATCCCCCAACATGATTTTGTGAGTCTGTGCATCTTAGCGGAACTGCAGGAGAGCAGGCAGTAGGTATTCTTGGGCAGTGAGGTGGATGCGAAGGTCAGGATGCGAAGGTCAGGATGCTTCCTGTTTCGCTGGAAGTGTGGCCGTAGATCTCTTCAAAGAGTATTATCCCACCCTTTAACTAACTGCGTCAGTTCTGAGCAACTTAAATGTGCTGCCTTGTGTGGCTTGAGAAACAAAGCCTAGTCCTTTGGCCTCTAACCAAAAGAGTTACTGTTTGATTTTGACCGTCTTGTCAGCTGTTAATTGTTTTCCTCGTGCAGTGCACACACAGCTCCCACGTCAGCAGTCACCCAGCAGATGCGAGGTGCCCAAATGCTCCTCTGGCGCACTGCTTCAAACTGATGCGTTGCTCATGAGTAGGCTGACCAAAAATACCTGTTGTTCAGGTTTTATTCTGTGAGCCTAGTGTGTTTGTTGCATGTTAGACATGTAACTGTCGACCTCTGAAAACTCTGTATGCAAAAGTACAATCCAGTGTCTTCAGCGGGCTTTGAAAACACTTTCAACACCTTAGCGTGAAGGGCACTGATAGGTACCCCTTAGCTTCCAGGCTGTACGTTCATTGTATTTCCCTGCTCCTCCAGTATTCTTACTGCCTTCCCTTCTCTGCCTTGCCATTCCCTTCTCTCCCCCATCTGTCCTATTCTTCCTCCATCCTCACTACATATGTGCAATTTTTTGCCTCTGTTGTGCTATTCCTTGTAGCAGACGCGCATGTTCTAACGGCCAGATGCTCTTCCTTCAAATCCATTCTTTAACATTTATACACGGAAACTCTTTTTCTAGCTCTCATCACCAAAAATCCTTGTTCCTTTTCATTCCCTTTGTTTCTGTATGTCTTGTCTTCTGTTTTTCCTGTCTGCGGTGGGAAGTTTTTCCAGTGTTCATGAAGCACTGGTTACCCGTACGATTCTCTGTGACTGTAGATTGTTATCAGCATTGTGGCTGCAATTATGTTTACACTTCGCATAGGGCCAATTGCTGATATTATTCAGAGATTTTAATTGGACTTCACCCACGCTCTCACTTCTTCTTCCTTATTGTTGCTTTGTGCTTGATAAAACAACCTATTTGGTGTCCTACGTATCTGATTGATTGAAATGAGGCATTGCCGGAGCCCAGCACCTACTTGTTGTCAGTTAGGGGAAAAGTACTGAAACTGAGGAGCTTTCCCTCTGGTAGACCTTTCCCATAACGAAGCCCATGTCACTCCTGGAGAGAACCTGTTCTCAGGAGAAGCTGTGAGCAAAGCATGCGCCTTCTTCCACCTGCCTCTGGTTTACATGGTTGCCTTGTGTGCACCTCTGGGCTGCCTAGGGGTAACAGCTTCTCCAGGTGGCCCACCAGGCACCAAGCAAGTTTTGAGCTGTCAGCATCGCTGGCCTTCCATCCTGACCTGGAAGGTGACCTTTGGGGGTGCTGGGGGCTGTGGCACCACGTCTGGGCTCTTATCTATAGGGCGGTCTCAGGAAGGCTGTCAAAGGGTGGTAGAGGCATACCCTAAAAAGGCATAATAGTTATTTCTGAAGTACCCCTATGTGCTCGTGTACTAGAGACTTGGAAACTCTGTCCCTAACTGCTGAGATAATGTGAAATAGGGAAACAAGTGCGGTTTCCGCACCTTGAACACTGAACAATGATCTTTGGAAAGGAAGATCTGCAGGTGAATGAGAGAAGGTGATGGTGGGGGATCGTGAGCACAGAGACAGGGGCCTTCCTGCTTGTAAAAGAAGAAACCTCTTACAGCTGCACCATGTGTGAGGATATGAAACCAGCTCCTGCCGTGCCTTCTTTTTCATGTTGTTGCTGCACCTCACTGCTGAGTCTCCTTTTCAGAGTGATTTTATTACAGTGATATATTAAATGCAGGAAAATAGAGTAATCCTGAGCCATGATTAGAAGCTGAAGAAGGAGGATGTTTTAAGCTAGCCATTAGTAGGGTTTTTTTCTCCCAGTTGACACTGTAAAAATCTGTAAATCACATAAATAACTTAAAAGAGTAAAAGCAGAATGAAATAATTATTCATTTTGGGTCAGGTTTTGATTTTTAAGAGCCTACGTGTAATTATTCTGGCAGAAGGGACCTTCTAATGGTTTTAAAGCAGACAGAGCTGGCTGCAACGGGAAACCTTGTGCCTTTGAACCAGTGAGCATGTGGGGCTGGGCAAAGCGGTGAGGCAGAGTCCCATGAGCCAGAGCATCACCAGCTCAGACCTGCGCTGGGGCTGGGTGGTTGTGGGCTTGGGTAAGTGTTACAGCCTTCCAGCTGTCAGGGGGAAAAAGATTAGTCACCTCATTTTCTTTAAAAGCCTGGGTTTATGATGAATATACGCTAAACTGCTGTGTTTTACAACAGAAGTAAGAGTTCTAAGTCAAAAGCCGAAGAGGGAGATCTTCCTTGCAGGAGAAGTTGTGGCTCAACACACTCAGACTGCATATGGCCAACAGTGAAGCATGTTGTTTGCGGAGCTCTTTTTCCAACCTGCTCTCCGCTCCTTCTCAGTTAAACAAGGAGCACATCTCAGCACGTTTAACTGAGCTGCATGGTGAAGGAGAAGTGATTTAAAACTACTGAAATTGTAGGAGTCTTTTTTTGTAAGGCAGAGAATGTATCAGGTAGGTGCAGAAACAGATCTTGCAGTTCAGAAATAGGTTTTGAATAGGAGAACATCCCAGGCCCTTAAGTTTTGGGTGACGTTCAAAGAAATCCTTCCAGAAAGCCAGTTCAGAATTCAGCCAGGCCATTCTGTTCCTATTTGTCTCTCTAAAGCCTAGGAAATAAGAAGGAGTTTAATCAGCAGTCCACCAGTACAATTAGTATTAGCTCAGAAAATTTTCCTCAGTTTGGGGTGTGACTTGGCAATGTAGAGAACAGCTACAGATCTGAAAATAGTGAGACAAGGAGCAGAAAGTCCTTTTGCTCCCTTTTGCTAAGCTCTCGTCTATATATTTTGAATTCTGACCAAAACCCAGGATCATATAAAGTTGAAAATAGAGTAAGGACAACGTTGCAATGATCTCAACAGTTTGTAAAAAAAAAAAAAAAAAAAAAAAAATTCTATTTACCTGAAATGTCCTGCCCTTGTCCATAAAACCAAAGTTGTATGTGTAAATTATAATTTCTAATAGAAATAAAATACTCTACACAGTGTATTTTAAATTGAGTGCTACCACGTGAGAGAATATGTATCTTCATAATGATATTTCTGATCTTGAGTTAACCGTCAACCCAGGACATTAATATTGTGCAGTTGCAACTGTTGGAAGGGGATAGTAAAAATCTGAAGTCCCATTCCAGTTTCTGAAACTCTGATCTTTTATGGAAGTAATACCAGGGCTGTAAGTGCATTCTACCTGGGAAAATGCTGATCCATCTTCCCTTCTACTACAGCTGGTCAGATGCGAACAGAAAGGTCCCACTGGAGTGCTGGAGTCAGAACGGACCATGACTCTGCTGTCTTCAACATACTCCATCTGGCTTTTGCAGCTCCTTGCAAAGGGCAGGACCGCATTAGCTACTGCTAATTAGAGTCCTGTCCCTTTAAATTCCTGTTGTATCAGATGAAAAATTGGTATGCGAAAACACCTGCAGGCCAGGAAGAAGATTTTAAGTGGTTATGCCTGCATTTTAAAATTCCCCCACCATAATTTATTGCATTAAAATAGCCGATATTTTAGACCTCTCTCTTTTGGGAGTGTCCCATGCAATCTCTATGCCTTTTCATCCTCTTTTCTATATTCACTGTTTGGTAGATACACTTTTCCTATCAGTTTGAGGATAGACAGCTAAGGGATAGATTACTTTCATTGGAATCAGTGACTGAAATTACATCAAGGTCATTACATTAATGTCCTGTCTTTGTAAAACAGCATATAATTTTAAATCCAAAATTGTCTGAAGTGGATAAAGATGTGGAAAAAATGAGCTGGTATAATGATGCATAAAATCTCCCGTCAGTGAGTATTTCACATCTGCCACTTAAGGATGAACAAGATTGTGTTGTTTATAACAAATGCCGCCTTTTTCATTGAGAATCTTACAGTAATGAAAGAACAGAAGTGACTGTTGATCCACACATTGCCGTCATTCATTGCTTATCAATTGTTATTTCTGATGTTGCTGTTCTGTTGTCTTGGCTCCCCCTTGATTGTGAATCTGTTCACATTACGATTTAACCTTGCAGCATTCTGATTTTAACACTGCAACACTACAAAATAGACAAACATACAGACTAGACTCTGTTTTCAAAAGACAATGTTTATTGTCATTGTCCAGCTTGATTTTTGGGGGGGAGAATGAGAACTCTTCCTTTGTGAAAGGCAGACACCTAATGGACATCTTACAATATATCCAGAAATAGAGGTATCCTAAATCACAGGTAGCTTTAGAAACACAAGCCATTATGGCTAAAATTAAACATAGGTAAAGTCCTGGCAAAATTGACTTCATTGTCATTGAAGTCAATGAAAGCCTTTCCATTTATTTAAGTGGAACTGGGATTAAACTCTGTATTTTATATACAAGATTAAGAGCTTTTTCACATGCAGATGTATGAACCCTTTTTATTCCCTTTTCTGCTCTAAGTGTGCTGTGCTGGGAAAGAGCCACTTAAAAGTTCACAACCTTTAGGAAAGCTGGCATGCCAGCAGCGCTGAAGCATTAATCAGTGCAGGCCAAGCATGGCTGCGTAAGTCAGCCAGTGCCTTTAGTTCCCAAACGAGAGGGTATGTCACTTGACAGGGCTGCAGCAAAAACTCCTGTTAGATTTCAACAGGCTTCAACTCCCAGTGTTAAAAGGAGAAATTTCAGACATGTTTACTGAGGCTTTCGAGTTCAGTGCAAGACATTTTCTATAAGATGGTGTGCAGGCTGCATTTGCAATAGTATATTGTTATACCAACTTAAAACAATGTATTGGATATCAACTCAAGGAAGTAAGTCTGCCGTGAGCTAAGCCATAGCAATACTCAGAGTAAAAGGCTTCTGACTTTTAAAAGTATATGTTTCCACGGACAGATGTTAGCTTTGCCCTTTCTCTGCGTGGCAGAAATCTGAGGAGCAGGGACCAATGTCAGGTCTGTCTTGTTCCAGGTGTTGGTCCTGAGGGAGATTGCCTGGGGCCTGCAAGCAATGGAGCAGGTGCTATTGCATTTTATGGTGGACGTCCTTCAGGGAGAAGCCGGGGTTGTACCAGAATGCCATGTTTTCAAAATAAAATTTGCAGTGTTTGCTCCAGCCAAGAGAAATTTGCCACAATATTTTGCTCCAGTCCTTATGGTAACTCTGGCCATGAGCCCTCAAACGCAAATCTCCCTAAGTGTCTGCTCTTCATCGTTCAGCACAAAACTTTGGCCCAGCCCCTGAAAAAAACTAAAACCTTTATTTTAAAGAACAAACATTTACGTTCCCACACAATTACCTGCCTGGAATACAAGAGAACTGTTTACTGAGAAAAATGAAAAAACAGACATTTTTCTTTTTTAAGGCCACCCTGTAAAAAGGATGGGAAGTGTATGCTAAAGTCCTTTTCTTTCCAAATCTGTATTTTTTCCATAAATACCAGCATAAACTGATGCATGTACGGAAGTTTGCATTTGTTGCAGATAGATCCATGACTTCGAGAACAAGTAAAACACCTTTGTACCAGGACAGAGACAGTCCAGATGCTGTATCTTGCCTGGAAGGACAGGAAATCTGTGTAGAAATCTTTTTCATGGATAGGGATATAGCAGAAAAGAGTATTCTGAGCAGCTGTTGCCCGCGGGAAGCTTAAAAAGTTTAATTTTAAGAGGTTTTCTATCCCATATACGTTCAGGTGTTACCTGTTTTGCAGTCAGTGTTTGCAGTACTAGGGAAACAAATATAAAACAAACTCGCTTTTATCCTGATGTAACCAAATGTGTGCAGATGTCATCTCTTGTTTGTTTGGTGTGCATGAGGAGAATGGGAACGCCTTTTCTTTGAACATTGGAGAGTACTGTATTTGGGTTTTTTCTAATCCTTTGCCATATCAAAAACTGAGCAGTCAGGACAAAGATTATGTGATGTGTCTTTTTGATCCTAGCAAATACATTATTCAAGTCTGATAAGGTGCCTTTTTTTTTTAATGTTTGTACCTATCATCTTTTCTGTTGAAGTTTTAGAGGTGAACAGAAAGCATTCACATATGAAGCATTGGATTTGGTGCTCAGTATTCTTCCTCTTCAGAGTAGCTCACGTAAAACTGTTCCAGGATCTGAGGTTTTGGCACTGTTCAAGAATTCAGCTGATGTCATGAACTGTTGCTGTCAGATGCACCAACTTCCAGGGGCTTAAAAATGTTGATTCTCCAACTCTTTTAAGTGCACTAGTTTATCATTTTTATGTGTATGTATTTTTACAGCTTTATAAATTTATAATCTTAGAAAATTCTAAAGCTTTTTTAAGGATTTCTAGTCTCCCCCTCAAGACAGTGACACCATTTCAGTCAGTACAATTTCAGCAGATCATTCCGAAATGATCTGCTGAAATTCAGCTATTTGTGTCTCAACCTTGAGTATTTTTCTTATATAGCTAACATGATTATCAAAAATGCGTATTGGTTTTCTTCCTAATGCGAGATCTTAGATGAAAATAAAGTTTGAAGGGATCTTGTTATGGTTTTTTTACTCTCGTTATTTTGACCTTATTAATGCTGCAGGTTATTTATAGCTCCATGACTGCTGTGTTAAAACCTTCGCAGGCAGACTGACTCTATCAGAAACTGTGTATTTGAAAGATTTCCAGGGTTGCTGCTACTTTGGAGTAGGATCTGCTCCACCCTGGCTTCTCAGGGACCCTTTGGGGCTTCTGCTCTGGGAAGCACTGCTTATGTAGCCAGCTCATACGACTGACATGCAAATGCTACCTCCAGAAGTGCTACCCTGTAGTATTTTTCTACCTCACCCAAATCTCTCTGATGTTGTGCATTAGATGATACAACCTTAAATAGCCCGTTGCTGATACAGTGAGGAATGACTGGCACTTGATACAAACAAATCTCCTGGCATTGGAGATTGCCAGTGGAAATCCTTTCAGTGCTTCTCCTCAGCTGCAGAAAAATGAGGTGTACGCAAGGAACACCACCAAAAGGCCTTTCTTTGCCAAATATGTCGACACTTTACAGCATGTAAGTCTGTTCCAAGCAAAGGTATTTGTCCTCTCTAGCTGCTCTACAGATAGCATTGAGTGGCAAAATTGTAAATAAAGTAAAAAAGTAAAATAAAATTGTAAGCAACTGGAAAAAAAGCCTCTCTGACTCTTTCAAGTCCCCTTTTCAACTCATTTGTGTTATAAAACCACACTTCCACAAGCTTGCTTAGAACCAAGCCTGCAGCTAAATATTTACTGAATAGATTTTGTTAAATCTGTTTCAGTGCCTCTGGCAATGAATTCATACCTCTAATTCCTACGTACCCTTTGCCTCTGGGCATCTCTTGTGAAGTGCAGGTATTAGAAGAGCTGAAATCGAGTTGAGATAACTGATAACCTGAGTCAATAAGCAATTGATTGAGATGGCAGAATGATCTTTTGTCTCTCTGGGGTTTGGAAATGGAAATTTTCAAGCTGAAAAGCCAAGCTGAACTGGGGTATTTCAGGTCCTTCAGATGATGCTTGAGAAGTATTTTCAGTGCCTGTTGTCAGGCTTCCTGCGCCCTCCAGGAAGGAAGGAGGGCCCTTCCAAGCCCTCCAGCCCTTTCCAAGTTGGATCTCCTAGAGAGAAGGCAAATACGCGTGGGGAGGTACCACCACCCCCGAAACAGTGGGAGAGGTGAAGAGGGAAGGCAAGCTCTTCTGTGGGAAGTCAGCAGCATCACACGGTGACAGCCCGCACCACTGGGCTTGTAACTGGAGCATGAAGGACACTGTCTTCCTGGAATTGCCTTGGTCAGGGGACAAGGAAAAGCCCTGGTCAGCTCAGACAGCCCCTCCAAGACCCTCAGCCCTGCAATGGGTTGTATTCAGTCTCCTTGGCAGAACAGTCCCCTGCAGGCCAGACACAGGTCGGGAGGAGCTAAAGGTTGGCCACTCACCCCACCAGAAGGTATATCAGATAATCCCACCAGTTTTCTTGGCTGCTCAGTGTATTATGCTGTGTTAATTCATCTCACCTGTTAGTCCTGCCCCTTAGAAAAGGGGCATAGTCCTGGTTCTCTGTTTTTGCTCCTCCCGCTGACTTTGCTGCGGCTCTGTCTTGTTCTTGCCTGGGATCCTGCTACACAGGACGCACCTGGTTTTCTGATGCGGAGCCCCACCTCTGACCATGTCTGCCCCTAGACCTGGGCTTGTCATATTCTTGCTTCTCAGGTTTCTGATCCTGGATGGTTTTGACTTGGCTACCTGGCTCTAATTTGGTCCCTAGCTCTTCGAAGACAATACCTCAATAACAATGCCTTGTGACAGCAGAGCAAGGCTGACCATTGTTTCTCCTTCCATCACATAGGTTTGCCTTTCCCCTTTGCACATTGCAAAGGCCTTCACCAAAGGCCAAGGTGGGAGGGTGGGTGACATTCTGTTGCAGAGCACTGTGCAAATGTACCCCTGTCCATGGGCAGGTTTATAATTTGAGAAGTGGAAGAATTTGCTCCAGGAGGTTCTCCTATGTTGGGGTTCTGCGTGTAGCTTGCGCACCTTGTAAAAAGTACCAGTTAATTCAGCCCAGTCCAAAAAAATCGCCCGCCAGAAGTTCTTTTAGTAGAAGGTGAAGAACATCTGAGGAGGCTCTTGTGCCAAAAGGCTTCATCTGCTCCCTTTTCTAAGGGAGGGGCAGCTTCTTCACAACACTAGCACTGCTCCTAGTCACCTTGTGTCTTTAATACTCTTCACTGATGTATAGGGTGCTGTGTTGTTGTCGCCTTTCTCACAGGTAAAAGGGAAGTTGGGCAATTCTTCCATCTTTTTCATGTTTCAGCCTTTGGCGTCTGTTCAACACAAGGGAGAGATCTGAGCCCAGTGCCAAAAACCCAGCTGTGCGGTTCGCTCCCTTCCTTTGCTCTCTATTTACACTGGAGGCTAAGGCAAGAAGCGAAGTGGTTAGCTGTCACTGAGCAGTCTGCTGTAGGATGTCACAACTCTGTGATACAACACAGGAGAAGTCTGAGAAATCAGAAATCAATAGAGGTGAATGGATGGTTTGGGAAAGAAGGGACAGAAGAAAGGTAATAGTGAAGGCAGAAAGAGCAATGAGGGAATAGGATGTGGCTGCTGAGCTAGTCTGTTTTAAAGGCTGTATGTCTAAGAAATTAAATTAGGAAATATGGGAGAGGAAAAAACGTATATACAACTGGGGAATGGAAGTTGATCCTCTGCTGATAAAACGCTATTACATGCTGTTTTATGCCATCTGAGAGTCTGGCCCAGAAACACTTCTGGAGTCTCCATTTCACCTCACTGAAAATAGAGTGTTGGTATATATTTCAAAGATTTATTGGGATAGTTTTAAACGCCACAGACTGTAGGGCATTCACCATATCCCTTGAGAGACTGTCCACAGCCTCATACATCTTTCACTTCAGAGTTGCCCTGTCGAGATCGGACATTTCTGTATTTAAATATAGTTCCTTTTATTCCTAATTAAACCCTGTGTATCACACCTAATAATTCTCTCCTCAACATGAACAGCAGATAGCTATTTTATTCCCAGCTCATCAGCATTTAATAAAACTGTATAGATTCAATGTTATTCTCTTCCCAGAAATCAGACCCTCCGATCTCCACCCTCTGAGTATTTCCCCATCTCTCCTCCTCGCTCCTTCCGCTCCGTCAATAGCTTCCAGACAACTCGGTGCCTAAACCAGAATGTAATAGTTGAGTGTGGTTGAACCAGAGCCAAACGAAGGGAGAAGGTCTCCTGCTTCCTTCTCTGATGTGACGCATTTGATAAGGCAGACCAAAAATACACCAGAATACTCAGAAGAATATTAGATGTGGTCTCAGAATTAAGCAAATGACACCTGAGGTGCGAATGCACTTATTCTTGTGTGCAAATATCATTAAGCAGCTTAGCTCAAATCTGCTTATTACCAACTTAAACGACTTCAATTTAGATGCCTCTGGACCAACTTTAGTCTTTGGTGGAACGTGACAGAAGCACATACAGATGTAAAGTGCTGTGTGACTGTGTCTTGACTGTTTTGGCACCTCTTCTAACCTGTTGTTAATATTACAGAAGTCATTTTTCCACACAAGTTGAGGCATTCTGTGCATCTTAGAGCAATGCTTGCGTAGGAGCGTCTCTTCTGTCTTGACTACCCTTAGATGAGTGTTTCTAAGAAGCTATCATCTACTTCATTTTACATGAAGAAAAATCTCTTTTAACAACCGTTTGGGGATTTCGAAGCACATCAGGAATCTTTGCAGCCATAGCTGCCAGTTTGATTAGCTGTGCTTCTTTTGGGCTTCCTTGTGCTCCCCTTGGCTTTCTTCACATTCCCTCCTCGCCATGGGAAAGGTAAATTCAGGACACTGAAATTTCTCCAGACGAAAGTCTGTTTACAAGTGTATTTCTACCAGCTGAAATGTTTATGCTGCATTGGAGGGATTTTTATAGCCTAAATGTTCTTTCACAATACAATTAATACTGTTTTAATAAAATGTTCCTCTTCAAGCATATTTTGCATATACAACAGTAACTCAAGTTTAGCAGGGTCCAACCAGTGTTAGAGGTAATATGCATATCTGAGGGGAAAGAACAGGATCAGTGAACCATACGTAGCAACCTGTTTCTGCTGTGTCCGTTTACAAGCATCACCAGCCATTATCTTTGCATTCAATATTTCAAGCATTAGCTTTCTGTTCTGGCTTAGTGTATGAGACTATTTGCTACATAATTATATTGTATTTCATTTTCTTCTGTACGCTATTGTAATAATGATACTGCCTAACAAAATAATGTCAGATTTTAATTAGGTTAAAAGTAATTTGGTATATTAGGTTTTTTATTTGAGAAAATAAACTAGGCGATAGTGCATATCAAGCTGTCCATTTTTTTCATTTGCATTTGCTTTCATTTCCTGTTGTCCTTTACCTGTTGAAATAAGGGTGGGTTTTTTCTTGAATTGTTTTAAGTTATTGCAGCCCTTCACAGCCTTATGTCTTAACATATTGATGTTGTAGTGAGGACATAAGATGCCTGACTTACTATTTATTAAATGGATAGTTTTGCAAAAATTCCTGCTCCTAATAAATAGCTGCACCTTATTAATCACTGAAATGAATTAACTAGACTAATATGAAAGGGTATGATAATATTGTATGAAAGTAGTCCAGCAACAGGAGGCCTAATTTTGCTGGGAGGCAGAGAATACATTTGCATCAAAGACAGTTCTGTAACAGAAAAGCTTATACTAACCTTCTGCGGTGGGATACTTGAGGAATAACCAGGGATGTATGAACTGACATAAAATGTAGCTCTCTTTGCTGTTCACTTTTATAAGTGTCCTGAATAGCATCTCAACATACATCCAAATAATGAAGAGAGAAAGGGGGAAAGATTCTTGTGCTTCTTACACCCTTCTCTTTAATTCTTTAATTCCTTTTGCTTTCCAAGTGACCTGAGTACTCTGTAAACTTCCACATCACATGCGGAGGAGGTATGTCCTCTGTTAGAAACATCTCTGCACGTGACTAAAGCTTATCTTGTGTTGGGAGATACTCTGACTCCTCCTTGAAGTGCTATTTCCAAGTACATTCCCTTTTATATACACTGTAGGCTGTCCTTTTTGTTAGACATTTATTAAGGACTAAATAGAAAGACCTTTGAGCCCGG
>NW_008825498.1:3442811-3452823 GCF_000699105.1 Pygoscelis adeliae | reverse complement strand
GTCCATTCATCTTCAGCTAAGTACTCGGTCAGCACAAAGGAATTCAAACATATGCTTTGAGTCCAGTGTGTGTGTAAAGGCTTTGCAGAATAAGGATAGGTTAAAAAAAGCTTTTGTTGAACTGGAGCCCATCTGAGTTTACCTTTCCTATGCATTCACCATAAGAAGACTGAGAAATGTTTGTATAGAATCATAGAACAGTTAGGGTTGGAAGGGACCTCTAAAGGTCATCTAGTCCAACCCCCTTGCCGTGGGCAGGGACATCTTCAACTAGATCAGGTTGCTCAGAGCCCTGTCCAACCTGACCTTGAATGTTTCCAGGGATGGGGCATCCACCACCTCTCTGGGCAACCTGTGCCAGTGCTTCACCACCCTCAGCGCAAAAAATTTCTTCCTTATATCTAGTCTAAGTCTACCCTCCTTGAGTTTAAAGCCATTCCCCCTTGTCCTATTGCAACAGGCCCTGCTAAAAAGTTTGTCCCCATCTGTCTCATAAGCCCCCTTTAAGTACTGAAAGGCCACAACAAGGTCTCACCAGAGCCTTCTGTTCTCTAGGCTGAACAACTCCAAATCTCTCAGCCTTTCGTCATAGGTACTGGCCTGTAATTTCTTGTCACTTAAATTTTTACAAATCTGGACATCTCATTGCTTGGATTTTTCTCTGCTGTTTCTTGAGTTATCACATGGTACTGCCAGCCTACCTGTTCTGTTTCTGTTGGATATAATGATTGTGTTGCTGTACTGCTTAGGTCATTATTCATGGGTATGCAGGCAGTCATGGAACGAGAATGTACAGACACTGATTTTAATCATTCTGACTTTGGAATAGTTAGTATCTTAACTGAATATCTTGAGGACTGAAGGCTTATAGCTAAGGCTGCCAAGTGAAATCATTTTAACAATGCACATGGAACTTGTTTTCCCACCACAGACTTAGAGACTTAGACGCATGTCCTTCAGTGTGATCTGGTACTTGAAAACAGAATTAAAAGGAACAAGTTGGCATCTGCTTTAAAAGAATCTTCAGCTGAATGCAGCCACCAAAATGATCAAGGTGTATCACTTTTACCCAAGCCTTCAGGCCGCTCACAGAAGGCATATGGCCAAGTAAAAAAGAGAAAATCTCCCATTTCCTTATTCCCTGACAATAGCTAATTGCTAAAAATGCCTTCTTCAGATATTAATTAGATCAGCCTGTACGCTGCTCTTACTTGCATTACAGATCTGATTTCTCTCTGCATGAGATTCATACAGACTCAGTAATCAAAGCTTTTTTTGTCTCAGAAGGTATACTTAACCCAGATATGCTCATAAATTCATTAATTCCCATCCTAGTGCCATTCTTTTGTCCTACTGCCCGCTCTCACTGAACTTTAAGACAAATTAACAGCCACCACTATGAAAGAATATATGTGAACAATTTCATCAGTGCCTCATCATTCTTTCATTTGTAATTTATTTTCCACCTTTCCCCCAATTAAATCTGGAGAGACTTGGATTTCCATGGGAATGTTTTTAAAGATTCTTATTTTAGCTGTGTTGTTTAAATATAATTTAGACTACTTTTTCATTAATCTATTTGTTATAATATTTCAGAAAATTAAAGAGTGGAAAAAGGCCAAAGGGGTCTATTTCAGGCGTAAAGGTGAAAAAGTTTAAATTCTTCTTGGGTCTCAGTTGAATAATGGAAAACTCTTCTTACATAATAAGGTTTTTTCAACTTCTCTAAATCAATGGCTATTCAATTAATTGTTTGGATGCTGAAACTTTTGATCAGGTAAGGTGACAAAAGCCAACAGCCTCTCTATTAACTGATTTGTTTGACTACCCAACAATACTTAATTTTAGTGAAAGATTTTCACAGTACACGCAAAGGAGCTCAATGATTTCAACTGCCTGGGAATGTATCTTCTCCCACAGCTACCATTTGGTTTATTTAGATGTTTTTATAATTCTAAGGAGATGATAGTACCTACTGTCCTACAGCAAATAATCATCAAATCCCTATGTACAAAAACTGACAGCTTGTATTATTAAAATTGGCAGAAGCCAGGAAATGCTTCCCAACACAATTGTATCACTGACAGCTTACTCAAGTGAATTTGGGTTTAATTATGGCAGCACAAGAACTGAAAGGTCCCTTTGACTAAGTAGGAGTTTAATTATATGTGAAATCCTGCAACCTCCTTTGTGTCTCTACAATGGCAAATAAAATGACCTGAGAGAAGACCAGAGTACCAAAGTGTCAGAGTATCAATTACATGCTTGCTGTGATAAAGTCCTTATAACTTTTTATCCCTTGAGTTTCATTACAGTTTTCCCTATGATTTATTCTTGGCCTAACCAACTGAAAGAAGTAGAGTTGCAAATTTGAGTGTTTAAAGGTGGTCAATACTTTATTGATCATGTTTTTTAGAAAAATAGTAAAAAAAAAACATATGTTGAAGGAAAAACTATAGTTTAGGTGAAATCTAGGTCCCTGATGAGGGCATGGGAAAACTCCATTAGCAGATTAACACATCAGACAAGCAGATTTGGTATTGTATATCATCAACTTTTGTGTCTGGGGTTTGGAGTTTTCTTCTTTTTCTGGCATGTGTTTTGAGTGTAACAAAAAAGAAGTGACTGTTAGTGGAGGTTATTTCTAACTACCCCTCAGCTGAACTAAGGCTCTGAACCATTGTGCATGTGTATAAAGGAAATCAATATCTGCTTTATTTGTTTCAAAATACTTAATAACACTTGGACGAAATATAATTTTAAAATAGCATTTGAATAGAACTTTGAAAAGCTGTATTTAAATCTCTACCAGTTAGCTAAAATCAATCCCTACTGTATATCAGAACTGTTTATCAGAAGCGATGGCAATGAAGCACTGGAGAAAAGTTTTTTGGAGCTGACCAAAATGATTTTATTGGATCATTTTATACTCTCAAAGGGTGAAAACATATTTGGAGCACTGAACGTTAGTTTTCTTTCCGTGTTTCATCCGATAGAGTAGTTTCTTGTAGTGCCAGGAAGGCTGACTCTAAAAGAGTCTTACAAGAGTAGGAAAAATATATCTAAGCAACTGGTTTTGTAAAGTTTCACGTATATATAGTAAGTCTCAAGTATTGGTTTTCTTAAATGTCTTTCATGTCTAGAGTAGTAAGACTCTCTGTTATACAAGAGAAGTCCTCCTTTGTGTTGCAGAGAAAAGCTGAAAATTATACTCTGCAAGCACCCAGAGAAAGCAGAAAACCAATGATTTTGGGATATATTTTGGCCTAGTTAATAACAGTTTGAATTCCTAAACTTGATAATGCCTAGCGCACATGGAAAATGACTGGTGTGGTTCCTTTGTTACCTGAAGCCAAACACTCACGGCATCCTCTGTTAAAATTCTGATTCTGTACAGTATTAAATATGAAATTAGTCTATTTTGTCTCTCATGTTTTCTATCTTCAAATTGCCCTTTCTCTCTTTAGTGATGAGCCTCTTCACAATTTGTTTTTTAGACCTCACAGATAAGATTCGCATAGCCTTCAGACTTCCTTGAAGACTGAGTGTTATGAAAATGAGTTGCAGTGGGTGCCTTATTAGGCATTTTTGACAGTTTTCTACTAAGGATACGAAGCTCCCAAAAGGGAAACTGATGCAAAATGTGTTGGAAAATTCTTTCTTAAAAACAAGAGACACATTTCGCTAAAGGAATAAATCAAGAGAGAATTTCACATTTTTTGTAATATTAAAATTGTAAAATATGGCAAAAATAAGAAGAGGCAGACTTGCTGAGGCTCATGTTGGAGATGAGCTTAGCAACAGCTTTTGTTTTCCTCCTTCACTGTAAATGCTCATCTAGATAAAATACAAACAAGCACTGTAAGTGCAATGCAATTATACCTAGCCTCAGGAAAGAGCATTGAACAATTTATTATAGTGCCAAAGATTAGTCCTGGAATGTAAAGCTGAGAGAGACCTATTAGGGACCTGCTTCATTAAAGGATGTGGAACAAGACATCCATAAGGCACCAGTAAGTCCATTAAGGGGAAGAGGGCTCTGAAATGGCCTTTCATGATTCTCGTTATTAACTTCAGGGATTGCTGAGGTTGGTGACTTTGCAAATAAGGTTTTAGCTAGCACTCACTGTCCCTTTTAACTCTATTCTCCAGTCCAAATTCCCTTTGAAATAAGCAGCCATAACTCTGCTCTAGTTAGCTGAGCAGCATCCACCTACCAGAATTTGGAGAAAATAGGAGAAGAAGAAAAACCTATGGAAAATCTCTCTCATATTGCTATGAATCCTGCATGAACAGCACTCCAAACCTAGCTGTTGACTACAGCTTTTAAGTTCCTCATAAAGTCACTGTAAGCTAGACCCTAGCAGGCTCTTTCATTTTCATAAATCAAAATTTCTGATCCTGGTAAATCCTGAAAAGGAATGGCAGTTTGTTATGTATGGAGGGCATTTTGATAAAACTGTCCCGAGCAATGATGGACAAGAAGCCTGTGCAGCTGAAAAATGTTACTGTTGTCTGCTCAAAGCTGGGTTTAAGTATTGGCCAGCTGCATAGAAAATAGCATCTGATTTGTCAACAGCATGAAAAATAGCCACTGAGAAACCAGCGCATTTCTCTGCATCCTAATGCTTCCAATTCCCAGAGATACCAAAGCGAATATCTAACATTTGACATTTCATGGAAGAAAAAAAATAGCTGTTTGTATCAGAAGTTGAAGATTTCCTCACTAGGGAAATACAGACTGCTCAGAATAAAGGATGCTTGAGCCTTGTTGGTATTTCCTACCAAACGTTGGTACTCTTTCCAAAAGTGATCTTGAGGTACTCATTGTTGGTTTTACCAGTCTTCTGGAGCAAAGCTTCCAGCTAGAAGTTGTGTCGCAGAACGCTTCAGAGCCGCAGCGAGCACGACTGGACAAGACTTGGGCAGAGACGGGTGTTTCTCTTTTTCCTCTGTGCCTGCTGCAATGGAAGAACCAACTTTTAGCCAGCCTGAAAGACCGTCAGGAATGTCACTGGTCAGGATTCAGAGCCTGTTGTCAAACGCACGGCTGCGTCACAGCCATCACATGGGATTTGGTAAATTCTTCATGCCACAATTAATCAATTTCAGCAGGCGATTTTCCTTACTGATGTGCTTCCTGCCTCCCCGGGGCACTTCATCCGTCATGGATGAACGGGATGGGGATTTGTGGAAGTGTTACTGGGGTGGCTTTTCTCAGAGCCATCAAACTGTGTGTGTGCGTGTGGTCAGGTCAGGAATTTTTGACAGTCTCCTGGGAAGTGCATGGAACTCTCCAGAGGGGAGCTCCTTCTCCAGGTATACAGGCAATTATTCTTTTGATGTTTTTTTGGAGCTAATGATTTAATTGTGGCAGGCATTGCTTTTATCATGCGTAGAGATAGCTCAAGAAATGGAAATATACTAATTACAAGAAGGATGACTTAAAACAGGGGTTAATAAAATATGCTATTTACCCTATAAATACTAAAACAAGAAAAACACGTGTGAGAGAGATTATTACAGGACTCATAAATCAAAGCAGCACAACAACAAAGGAAAGAAAAATGAGGCATTCAGTTCTCATGTATATTATATGATATTCCCTCCCAGATTTTATAAACAAAGTATATTTAAAAAATAGACCAACTATGCTTCTGATACATGATAAGCATGAAGATGAAATTGTAATCAAAAGAGTTCAACTCAAACTAAATAATTTATTTATTATTTTCCTTCAAGCGCTACTAACGTCATAAAAGTTTTCAGCTTGAAACACTGGTATAAATGAAACATTCACGGTGTCTTTTTCAGAGGCTGGAAACCTTATGCTTGGAATGATTTCTGCTCTGGAATGTCTGTAATATATTGAAGCCTTAATACCTTGCTAATTGGTACCTTACTAATTAGCCCGTGACAAGAATTTTAATTAGATGCACAGTAGATGTTCTCCCTACCTGCAGTGGAGGAGCTATTTCCTGGGGAGAAAAGTGAAGGGAAAAAGATAGTGGAAGGTATCAATAAAAGACAAATATAATCTAATCCCTACTATGGGAAGAGTGTACATTAATTAATTTTTTCAAAATTATGTCTCTGATAATTTATTCTGGTTTGTAAAGTACATTAAAGTTCACTTTGTGATTTGCTCTTTTCCCCTGTAGAACAAATTGTATTTTTTTTTCTGTGACTTGACATGTGTTATAAGCAAAATGAGAAATATTGGAACATGACTGGAGTCAATTATGCTCACGGCCAGCCCCAGGGACTGAGCTGAGCGCATCCCAGGCTCAAAGCGTGAGTCGCTGTAATCTGAGTTAAAGAGCTGAGCTGCGTACCTGTGAGCTGGATCAAGGTGAACAAAGCTGAAAAGGGAGATGCCTAACACCCTTGAGCAATGGCATTAGTTGAGCCTGGCCTGTAGCACATTCTAGAGATAAAAATGCGTACAAAAAGCTTGGAAGACACAGTTGAGTGAATTCCTATCAATGGCGACTCAAAAATAACAATATTGATGAGCATCATCTATCATTTTTCTTCTATCAGGAAAAGATGCGAAGGAGGGATAGAAGATATCTATCTGAAAATACTGCCACCGCTAATGTTCTCATTAGCTTAATGGCATATATCCCATTGCAGAGGATTTTAGGATTGTCATTTGGGATGAAGGCTATTTTAAAATCTGCAAAGTATCTAGTGCAGTGAGAGTCTTAAAAATATAAATACAAAGTTGCTTCCCTCTCCAGGAAGCCTGAGTTGTGTGTGGATAAATATGAAGTTATTTGTCAGGCCTGGTAATCCCCATAAGCCCAGCAGTGGAAAGGGTGATTCAGTTTCAGCAGATAATGGGACAGTCTGAAAAATGATGATCAGGTCCAGGGAACATTTTATATAAGGAGATATAAACATCAGTAAAAGTAAGGGGAGGAGGAATTGCACAAAAGGGAAAACCAGTTAATGATTTTTACCCCACTGAAAGGACACTTTAGGAATGGGCTCTCTGGAGGAAGTGGAGAACTTGCTGTACTATTTGCATTATTTGAAAAATGCCTATTTTTATTTAATTTTGACTGGGCAAATTCTTCCGCATGGTGAATAAGGTCACAAGTGAGCCACATTCCAGTGAATGCACTGTAGATATTTAAAAGCAATGGCTAAGGAATATTTTTATCCAAGAGGCAGCCGGAGGGAAGGGAGAATAAAGTTGCACCCCCTTGTTTTTGATAAAGTTTGCAGCAATCACTTTGAGACAAGTGATTATTTCATGAATGTTAGAGAACATTGGTGGAATGAAAACAGCAAATTAATAAATGGAGAAAAATCTGTAAGATTTAAGTGTAAATTATATCAAGAAACTGAAAGAAGATGATGTAATCCTTGTGCAAAGATCAAAATAATCCAATCTCAGTCAATTAATATGAACAGTATGTAATCTGAACACCAGTTGCACATTGTTTGTAGAATAATTCTGAATACAGGAGAAGTCGGAGAAAATTATGATGGCCTGTGACCCACTCTACAAATAATAAAAGTTAATCTAAAATTGTATATTTGCTCTGAAGCGTTCACTCAACTGCCCTGCCTGGTAAAAGATACTATCTTTTCAAAGGGCTTTATTAACCGACCTGTCCTAAGAGATCTGGTCATTTACCATGGCAAATTTGTCTCCTACTATGAGTTCGATTAGAAACAGAAAAGGAGTGGGGAACTCAAACCGGGGTTAGTGGGATTACATAATTTTTCATCTTTTATAGGCAGAGATTTAAGGCTGATCCAGGTGCAAAAGATACTACTACTTGCTGTCTAATTAGGATGCAGGTTGGGTCTGGCGTATCTTGAGGTGCATCTCGTTTTGCAGGTAGGTGTGAGTCTTCCCTGACACCTCTAAGGTAGCAAGACACCAGCTACATCCAGATCCCAGGCTGTGTGGCCACTTCTGTAAAGCACTATACTGAAAGCTGTTATCTCTGCAGAAAGGCAGGGTATATTAGCTCAGACTTGATGCCATGCTACACACATCTGTATCACTCCTGGCCAAATTAGAGCATAAGGGTGAACTTGAATATCCCTGCAAACGGGCTGCAGTTGTACCCTTTGTCCAGTTCCTAGTGGGACTGCTGCTCACATCACAAAATGTCCACCATAGATAGCACTTTAGCAGAGCCTTTCTCAGTACTCTGAGAATTGAAAAGGCGGTTATAATGTACCACCACTTTATTTGAACAGTGCATTTTGGAAGGAAAAAAACCCCACACAACAAAACACCTCTTATGTGATTGCCTTTCTTTCTCCGAGAAATAAAAGGAAGCTGGTTTTCTATCCTGAGTCCTTTGGTGATGGCAGACTTCAGCATCCAGTACTTTTATCCTTCCTGTTATATACATATGTGGGTTTGCTATGGGATACGGTGGAATATTTTGGATTGCAGGCCTCTACGGAGCATCTCCTTTATATCCCAGGTGGTCCAATGTTATTTTACACAGTCTAGTTGAGATAAGGATGTAGATTAAAATGCAGGTCAGAAGCCCTAACCAGACTTGGCAGGGAGGAAAGGATATTGGTTTGCTAGAGTAATTACCTGTAGGAAGTGGTGATGCTGACACGGGTTTCATTTTTTGAGTGCTGCTCAAGATGTTTATCTTTGCTCTGAAGGCTTTAGTCTTTTATGGTTTGAATGCTGGCCGAGAAGGAAGCTGTCTCTTTTCTCTATGCTCTATCCAGCAGTAGTGCTCTTCAAAATATTCTGAAGATTTTTATATCTGAAAACTGAAGGAAAATATATTCTTACTTCTGAGCCTTTTACTGGAATTCATTTAATCAGAGACATACTGTCTTGAATTTGAATGAATATTTGGAGTGTATTTGCTTGAGTAAGTAGAGCATATCATGTTGTGGAGTAGAGATTTAGTTGCTGTTGTGTTATTTTTTTGTTTCCTCCACCCAGAATTGGTTGGAAAGCCATATTCTAAACTGTAAAATAATATCCGAATCTTTTATGATTTCTTCTCTCTTACATAATTTAAACTGAAGATTCATTATTTAAGAAAACCTAAAATGAATTTCAGAGCTTGTGTTATGTAAGTCAGCTAGTTACATCAAGCAGAAAAACTGAACATTGCCTTTGGGAGAGAGAGAGGGGGAAAACAAATGCTTGAAAGCAGAGTCTAGGGAATGGAGGACAATTTGGGGACCAGCTTCCCTGCAAACCATGCCATAGAGAGGCTGGCAAAAGGCACTGGGTACACATGGAGCACCCGTCAACCTCAAAGGTTCTCCGGGATCGATTATGGATGCTTATGTACGTATGTTCAGTCTGGGAATAATACTCAGTATTTTCACATGATTTTGTCTTCCAGAATGATTGAAGATTGTGGGAAAAGAGGAAATACCATGGCAGAAAGAAGGCAGCTGTTTGCAGAAATGCGTAAGTACTTCCTAGAAATGTTTCGCTGTGATAGACCAAGCCAGTTGCAATGCAGTGTCAGTAAAATTTATGCAAGCTTTCTACCTCAAGTAACTGATAGCTCCATTTCACAAATGGTTTAATGTCGTGGGACCAAAATTACAGGAAAATGGGCTGATTTGACCAAATAGCAGGAGAGGGGGATTTTCTAAATCAGATTTTGTGATTGTATTATTTTAATCAGTAGCTTCTCGAGACAAAAATGCTGCAATACACAGGTAGCAGTGAAGAGGGATAAAGGTCTCCAAAAAACTACATCTTTTAGTGGGGGTATCTGTAGTGGGTTGACCCCAGCCAGCTGCTAAGCACCCACACAACTGCTTACTTAATCCCCAACCAGCCCCCAGCGGGATGGGAGAGAATATAGGGAGAGCAAGAGCAAGAAAACTCATGGCTTGAGAGAAAGACAGTTGATTAAGTGACAGAAAGAGAGAAAAAAATGACAACAAAAACCAACAACAACAAGTGATGCAAAGGTGGTCACTCACCACCTCCCAAAAGCAGACTGATGCCCAGCCAGTCTCTGAGCAATGTCCACACTGGAAGACAAAA
>NW_008825498.1:3440097-3442783 GCF_000699105.1 Pygoscelis adeliae | reverse complement strand
ACCCCAGTTTTATTGCTGAGCATGACATTATATGGTATGGACTATCCTTTTGGCCAGGTGGAGTCATCTGTCCTGGCTGTGTCCCCTCCCAACCTCTTGCCCACCCCCAGCCGACTCTGGGAGGGGACAGAGTAGGAAACAAAAGGCCTGGATGCTGTACAAGCACTGTTCAGCAATAGCTAAAACATTGGTGTGTTATCAACACTTTTTTAGCCGCAAATCTAAAACACAGCACCATGCAGGCTGCTATAAAGAAAGTTAACTCCATCCCAGCCAGACACAGTACAGGGACTCATATACTACATAGCCCACTTCAGCACATTTTTTATAGTTTCTAGTGAAGCTTTGTGTTCCCTGCAGAATAGTGTGTCAGGGATGTACTATACTAACAATATTCCTGCAGTTCTCTTGACAGTCATCTCTTATTTCTCTTACAAACAATCCACCATTTCTCAAGGAAATTCTATTACATATGAAATTCGAGACTGTCACCCTGTTACTAGATTTACCTAAGTTCTGTCTGTAATTACTAAGCTTCCTATTATTTGTCCCCTGCAACAGAGTGAAAAATGACATAACATCTCCCCCATCTTCTGGGGGAGAGTAAGATGAGCATTACTGAGACTTGAGCAACTGTGCACACTGAAAGGCCAGGTCTGTGCTGGTGAATTAAATGTGCTCCGGACTGTTCTCTGGGGGTGAGCCCGGGGTGACCAAATGGCCTATATCTGTGCTCCTGAGCTCTCCAAATTAAGGACTTCTCATTCAGATGACCTACTGAGAACAGTTCTTGGCCCGTTCCACTGTGTCCACTAGCTCTGTTGTGCCCTGTAATTATTTCAATATCACACAAGGCTTGCTGTTGTAACTCAGATGGATATTTCTCTTGTCCCTTGTGTACAACATCTTGGACCGGTAGAGGAGGGGTTGCTCTTTGGCCAGAAGCGGGGCGGGGGGGAGACCAAGAAAAAAGGACAATGCATTTGTCCATTACCAGCACATACTATACCTTTAATTAGAATTATAGAGAGGACTTGAGCCTATATCAGCTAAAGTCAATAGCACAACTTCCATTAACTTCAGTTATTTTGAAATATTCCTAAAATGGAAGATAATTGCTTAAGACTTTGCTGTGAGGATTTATGGTTTGTTCCCACAGTTTTGAAAGCTGTTTTGCTGTTGGGTTTTTTTGGAGGAGTTAAGGAGGCGTTGGGAAAATTTACAATCAGTAGTTGGAGGCGGAGGAGGGACTGTTTTCCCATACTGTACACAAATAGTTATTGTCTACTATTTTTTCTTTCACATTTTAGTATTTTGACATACTTACTTGAGTCTGGTTTCTTGTGTGCTTCCCTTTCCTTATTTGCCTGCTTCCCTTCCTCCTCCTACTACACATGCACGCAGAGAACTGGGTTCCAACTAGGTGAAAAGAGGGGAAAATATTAAGTCTTTGTGAAAAACTAAATATGTTTTAGGCAGAGAAATGTCCATATTCATGAAACACTGAATTTTGCTTTTTGACAGTCCCTTGGATTCCTGTGTGTGTAAAGGGTGTGCTTCACCGAAACAGAAGCTCAACCTGGCATTGCATTCAGGTGGCCTCAGCTGTGTGCAAGCCCACACGATCCATGTTTATCAAAAACCATGTGCTCCACGCGCCCTACGTGCTGTGGGCCACGCAAAGCTTCTTAGCATTATGACAAACTTAAGCTTCTGGTAAAATGTTAAACTCCACAACGTGCTGATGTTAGAGGAAGAAAATTCATAATATAGAGGACTTTGCCAGTGTTTCAGGTTCTTGCAGTCATATCTGCAAGTCTGTGATTGAAACCCCACAATGCTTTTAGAAAGAGGGTCATGTTGCAGACTACACAAGACAGCAAAAAAAAAATCTGGCTTTTCCTGCCTTTTTAAGTAGGAAATTTGTTCTGAACAAGGAATAGATGGATTTGACTCTCACTTTAGATTTGAGCCACTGTGTGATTTTCCCTGTATTTAAAGAAGTTTAGTTTGACTTTTTGTTTCCTTTCCTTCAGAAGAGGCATCTTTCTAGTTCCAAATTACAAACTTCTGTGAATTAGTATCATAATCAATATCATCATCGCCTTGAAGTCTTAAAGGCGCAGGAGCAGGCTGTCCCTGTACGCCGCAAGAAGAACGGGTGGGGAAGACAACCGGCCTGGCTGAACGGGGAGCTCTTCTTGGGACTCAGGAAAAAAAGGAGGGTTTACCGCTTGTGGAAGAAAGGGCAGGCGACTCAAGAAGAGTACAGGGATCTCGTTAGGTCGTGCAGAGAGGAAATGAGAAAGGCAAAAGCCCAGCTAGAACGCAACCTGGCCGCTGTCGTTAAAGACAACAAAAAAAGTTTTTACAAATATATTAATGACAAGAAGAGAGCCCAGGAGAATCTCCATCCTTTATTGGATGCGGGGGGGAACATTGTCACCGAGGATGAGGAAAAGGCTGAGGTACTTAATGCCTTCTTTGCCTCAGTCTTTAGCAATCAGACTAGTTACCCTCAGGGTACTCGGCGCCCTGAGCTGGAAAACAGGGATGGCGAGCAGGATGAACCCCCCATAATCCAAGAGGAAGCGGTCAACGACCTGCTACGTCATCGGGATACTCACAAGTCTATGGGGCCGGATGGGATCCACCCGAGAGTGCTGAGAGAGCTGGCGGAGGAGCT
>NW_008825498.1:3373195-3438572 GCF_000699105.1 Pygoscelis adeliae | reverse complement strand
TGGAAAGCTGCCTGGCGGAAAAGGACCTGGGGGTGTTGGTCGACAGCCGGCTGAACATGAGCCGGCAGTGTGCCCAGGCGGCTAAGAAGGCCAACGGCATCCTGGCCTGTATCAGAAATAGTGTGGCCAGCAGGAGCAGGGAAGTGATAGTGCCCCTGTACTCAGCACTGGTGCGGCCGCACCTCGAATACTGTGTTCAGTTTTGGGCCCCTCACTACAAGAAGGATGTTGAGATGTTGGAACGTGTCCAGAGAAGGGCAACGAGGCTGGTGAGGGGTCTGGAGAACAAGCCTTATGAGGAGCGGCTGGGGGAGGTGGGGTTGTTTAGCCTGGGGAAAAGGAGGCTGAGGGGGGACCTCATTGCTCTCTACAACTACCTGAAAGGAGGTTGTAGCGAGGTGGGTGTTGGTCTCTTCTCCCAAGTAACTGGCGAAAGGACGAGAGGAAATGGCCTCAAGTTGCGCCAGGGGAGGTTTAGATTGGATGTGAGGAAAAATTTCTTTACTGAAAGAGTGGTGAAACATTGGACCAGGCTGCCCAGGGAAGTGGTTGAGTCCCCATCCCTGGAAGTATTTAAAAGACGGGTAGATGAGGCGCTTAGGGACACGGTTTAATAGGCATGGTGGTGTTGGGTTGATGGTTGGACTCGATGATCTTGGAGGTCTCTTCCAACCTTAATGATTCTATGATTCTATGATCTTCTGTACAATCCTGTGGTTAAAGCTTAAATTGTGTGTTATATCTCAAAATGCACCATGGGATGTCAAATCACTCGGCTACCCTTGGTCTTACCTGACATGCTCAGATATATCCGGACTGATGAAGAGACTTCAGAATGTACATCACTCTTGTGCTGCCAGCACATATTATCCAGCAAGAAAACAGCAGCCAAAGCTTGCAATGTATCCCTTTATTATTTTTGCAAACTGCGAACAGTGTTACATGAGATGAGCATATTCAAAGGAAACAGAGTGAAACACTGCCAGCAGGCAAAAGGAAGGAGAGGCCACTGGCAATCCTGTAGGCAAGTTACAAATTCACAGTCTCATTTGCCGTGCTCGGTCCCATACAACTTTCCACTTGTTTTTCAGGACTCTCCGTGTAAGTGAAGTCACTTTTCTACAGAAGTTATTTGACAAATAGATCTCTGACTACGGCGAAATGTGAATCATGATAAAATTAAATTGTCTGTTCCAGGGATTTATCAGCAAAAACACCTACTCCCAAATAATAGCAAAACAATACCATCCACTGTGTGTGTAAATAGTAAAGAAAAAAAGCAACATTATTGCCTACAAATTTGTTTATTTAGGATTAATACTGCAACCTAGGAAGCTCAATGAGCCAGACTCTCACTTTGCTTTGAATCTTTACATCTTGT
The DNA here is from genome assembly GCF_000699105.1 of Pygoscelis adeliae. NCBI lineage: Eukaryota > Metazoa > Chordata > Aves > Sphenisciformes > Spheniscidae > Pygoscelis > Pygoscelis adeliae. The sequence continues at coordinate 3,437,191 of NW_008825498.1, read as the reverse complement.
TAAAAGGCTGAAGTTTTATGAAGGACCACTGGAAGCTTTTATTAGTAGCTTTCACTAAAGTTAAGTGGGAAGAAGTTAAATTCATTTTACTCATTGGTCCTATTAAAAAATGAAAGACTTAGTGTTACAAGCATTATCCTCCCCTTTACCAGTAAAGAAGTTTTCCAAAAGCTGTCAATGAGATACTAATGGAGAAGAGAAAAACCTCTGTAATTTAACAATAAAACATATGACGAAAAAAAACCCAAACCAACTTCCCAGACCTGATGTTAAGTAGTTAAGGGTAGCTTCTCCCAGGAACAGATGGTGTTAAGACAGCCAGCTGGCAAAAGGGAGTAGCTGGGAGCCCTGGGAAGATGGTGTGGGAGAATCCGGTCAGGAAAAGAGCAGATTCTGGGGAGAGGGGAGAGTATCATTCTCATTTTTATCTCACAGGTCAGAGCGCATTTGAAAAACTTGGGTCCAAAGGATGGCAGATTGTTTAAGAAAGTGTGGGTGAACAATGCCAACATGGCCATATGTACAACGGTGCAGCTGAGCAGCCAGTCTAATAATGTCAGGATGAATCTTAAAGCATTTGGGAAGCAGTGTAAAAGCAGAATAGGGCTATATTCCACTCCACTTCTCTTACAGCTTAATTGTACCTTGTCTGGATGTGTTTCATGCGGACAGTTCATTAAGAAACTGTTTTTTATAACTTGGTACCTTGCTTAACTGAATAGAACAGGTTTTACTCCTGTTAACAGGGCCAACCACAGTGAAAAAGCAAATATGCAAAAATTTAATTGAATGGGTTTCCATGAAATGTGTGGTAAAATTAATAAGCATTCTTGTATTTCATAGGCCATATTGTAGCTATGAGGCAACACTTCTTTATGTAAGACACACCAGCCAAGAAGGAGAAAGATTTAAATCACAATCTCCTCATCTACTTTTTGAGGTTTTTGGGAAGCGTTATGAGTGGTACACAGCAGCAGGAGGCCTAAAGACACTGTGCCAGGTTCTGCCCCCATCCTGGACCCTCTCTGCTGCACTTGTATGTGAAGTAGCTACCGGTCAGTTTATAGCCATCTCCTGGACAGCTGCTTTGGAAATGTTGCCAGATCTTTAAGTCGGAGCAGCCAGGGCCAAGCTATGTGTGAAGCAGAGAGCTGACCCTTTGAGGTCTCCGTTGCAGAGAACATACCTCTGCAAAACAGAGAAAGGCCTCACGGCCTTTGCATTATTTTTGCCCTCCCTCTGCAGATTGCTATCAGTCTTTCCATTACAGCATGATATTGTTTCTAATTTGGTTTGCTGGCAATACCTTGTTCTGATCTGGCATGTCAGTCAAAGATATTTGTTATGAGCTTTGTTGTTAAATATTAAAAATTGATGGAGGTTTTCCCTGCTGTTGGAGCCTGGCCAGCGTGTCTTTTAGCCTGCAGCTTGACCAGATTGTTCTTCGAAGTGACAGACACAGTGGGCTGACTATTCCTTGCCTTCCTTTATAGAAGTCTTTTAACACTGTAGCTCCTGCCATTCCGCTTCTTTCTCCTCACCCCTCTCTACTCTCCCTGCAAAGGAGAGAGCCTTGAAAATTATTAAAGAGTCAGCTCATGTGTCGTCTTTGTTCTCTGGCTTCCCTGCTAGTAAGGATACACACAAGTCATATTCCATACAAATGTCGCTGTTATTCTCTTCCACTAGGGGCTCAAGATCTGGATCGCATTCGTTTGTCCACCTACCGAACAGCATGCAAGCTTAGATTTGTTCAGAAGAAATGCAACTGTAAGTATGTCAGCGCTTCTTTCATATACCATTGTTATTAGCTTTCCACTGCACTCCCCAGTCTGTCCTTCACATCAGTCACAAACCGGGACTGTTTGATCCGGCATTGCGAAGGACGCTAATCAGAGTGCCTGGGCAGATTTTAAATAGCAACCTGTTTATCTAAGGAACTTGCCTCAAACATGCTAGTGATTCAGCCATAGAAGGGTGGTTCGTGATGCAGGCCGCAGCTTTAATAAGTACATTAACTACATTCTCCAATTTTCTTGTAAAATAACATTTGGGGGTTTCAGCAGGGTCCTACAAATTAAATGCTTTTATAGCAACTCCATGAGAAGAAATGGTGATTCTAGTCCTTGTCTATTTGGGGTGCAGCAAAATAAGTGCAATGTCAGTCAGCCCTCTTTGTTCCAGAAGGCCAGCCTAGAGGCATCTCTTCTAAGAGGATGGACCTGCTTGTAATCTCTGCATGTCTGTCTTCCTCCATCTAGGCTTCATTCCTGAGAAGTTTCCCACTTGATTAGCAACATTTTTAATGTTTCTTCTGAGATTCAGTCTTTCTTCCTTTACAGCTGCAGTTTCTATTAGCACAGTAATGTGCTGCGAACTTTAAAGGGGAAATACATATAAAATCTGTAATGGATTGTATCCTTTCTTCTCCATCCAAAATAGTATGCAAATACTTAGAATGGCGGGTTTTGGATTATGCGTTTTACCGGACCTTTCCACACCAAGTAAAAAAAAAAAAAATCCTAACCAGGGGAACTCTTGTCAGCAGTAGTACTGGGGGAAAGGACTAATGCAGAGGAAAGTTTTTTTAGTCTTCATATCTAAACTAGAATGACAGCCTGGCTACGCTTGTGCTATGCACAGTAGTAAGCACTATAAGAAATGCCCACTGCAGATAGAGATTAACCGCCCAGGAAAGAGTTCCTGATTTTCAGGCTACCTCTATCTGCATTACAGAAATGTTTAGCTTATGCTAAACATAACATAACATGTTGTTATGCTGTCCAAACATACTGGAGAGGCAAAGTTGTGGTGGGAAAGACTTTGGAGAGTATTTATTGGGTTATTAGCTACGGAGCTGGTCATTCAATCAATTCTGCAGCACATTTCTCATGGTTTTAATATGTGTTTAGCTGAAGTATGAATTGGAGGATTAGTATCACATTATGAGCAGGCTGCCAGACATAAAACCCAGGAGGGGTTTAGTACCTGCCCAGCAGCTGGCTTCTCCCATTCAGATGGAAATGCATTGAAAGACACTATTATGTTGCATTCAGTTGTTTATTTTAATATTTTTTTTTTTTTTTTGTTTAAGAGGATGAAATTTTCACTTTGTTTTCATGGTAATAGAATACAATAGTCTCAGGTGACAAAAGTGTCCAGTTAAGTTGACAGTGATAGCAAAGTCGTAACACTAATTGCTTTGATAACTGTATACAAAGCCAATGCAAAAACCTAAAGGTGCAATAGCCTCATTGTTGGGAGTGGCTGGCTGGCTAAAAATATTGGTTGTTAATCTTAACTTTGTTCTTGTTATTTATCAACTGCGATCTGCTTTTGTGGAACTATTACTTCTCTTCATAGAGAAGTAATGGCCTTCGATTTGCCAGCTTGTGCCAAGTCGCTCACGGTCAGTGCCTGCAGAAGTGATTTGCTGGTCTTATATCAAGACTTATATTGTATCAACCTCTTTCTGAAAAAAAAAAAAAAAAAAGGTGGGGTGACTTAAAAATGTTGTCCTAAGAATTAGGTTCTGTGCAACTTAAGGAATAATGCTTGTTGCTCTGGAATGGGCTGAATTGCGTGTGTCTTTTCACTGTCAAGTACAGTTTTCTTCTGATTGTTTCTGTTAGACTGCTGCTCTGCCAGATGGCTTTCTCTTATTAGTGGGAAAAGAAGTCATTCATTCACCTGATATGATTTCAAGCAATGGCTGTCCAAGGCAGAGCTTCTCAACATAGAGCCACTGAACCGAGCACTGCCCTGAAATGGTTAATATCAGACCTCTGGCTCATGTCAGCTACTCTTTTTATTTTTTTTTTTCCCCTACAGAAATTGCCATTATGCACCACCCAATAGTAAGTTTAGGAGAAAAAAAAAGGACATGGGAAGAAAAACCTTCTGCTGCATCTGAGCTGTTTCATTTAGGGGAGAATATAAAAAGAAAAAGCTCAAAGGCAGTTCTGCTCCACTCCCAGTGCGTAGCACCTCCTGTCACTCAAGCCATCCTTGTCTTCTTTCAGCTGTGCTCTCCTGCCCTGCCCTGGCACACCGGCACAGACTTACTAGGAAAAAATTGCTTGGAATATTTAAGGGGTTCTTTTAAAGAGCTAATTTAATAAATTGCAGGGAGCTGCTCTTTGCTATAGGCTGAAGGTGTATGAGGATGGAAGCAGAGAGCTGCTTTGAGTGCCAGAAGTGGCTGTTCCAAGGAAAGCAGAGCAGAGGTTTTATTAACACCATCTTTTTTACCTGAAGGTGTCCATTAGCATAGACAGTCACAGGATGTCATTTAAAAGGCAGCTACGTTTGTCACAAACAATGCACTGCTTGTTTCTGCTGTCTTTAATGCAGACGCAGACACAGGTTCGCCTCCTGGCCTCCCTTTGTGAATTCGTCTCTCAATACAAAAGGGTGTTTTGCTGAAACCTTCAGCAGCCAGCTGGGTTTTACTGGTGAAGTAGGCAGTGTGCAATGGGCAAAGGTGCCTTCATATTCTACGAGCCATTCTCTCTTGCAGCATTTCTCCTTAAACTGGTTAAACTATCTGGCCAAAGATTATAGAGGAGGTCACAGTTTACCACCATGTACCAGAATACCACTACATATGTTGCACTTTGAGTACTAACGCTGTCGATCAAATTAATTGCTCCATGGAATTATTTCATTTTCACAAGAGGAATACTACTTTAAAGATATTTAGCAAACAGTCTTCAAAATTGCAAATATATGTCTTTCTGATAATTCTATAAAACTGTAGGAAAACTAATATGCATGTGGAAAGTACTTCTTTTATAAAAATCTCTCTGAGCATTTAAACCAACAGGCATTTTAAATAAAATCAACAAAGTGAGAAAAATCAATATCAGTCATTGCAATTATTTGTCCAACAGGATAGAATTGAATCCAGTCCAGCCTTCAGAGAAGCAAGAAATTCTTCTTAAGAACTCAGAAAATGAGTAGATAAATTTGAAAAAGCTGTAATGTTATCTTTCAAAGAAAAATTCCTTCAAATTTAAGCATTCCCCTTTGCCTATGTTAATGCTACAAATAAATAGCAACATTTATAAATTATTGTTGGCACACCTGAATCTGCTAAGTGGCCAAACGTGGGATACAATATGTGACAAAAATCCCAAAAGCAAGAGACCCACAAAATTCTACATGCAGGAATCCTAAAAGCTGGGAAGCTTTGTTAGCACACCATGAGCATAAACTCATTTTATGCTTCTCTATTTCTGCTGACAATTTCTAAAATTGGAAGTAAAGAAAAGAGAAACTCTGTAGGTAATATAGGTACCTTTGAGGATGTGGTGGGTATAGAAAGAGATGACTGCAGGCTATTTGCTTATTACTTTGCAGAACTCCTGTAGCAATAGGAGACTTGTTGCAACAGCAAGATGTTGCAATAGTAATAGTCTTCTCTTAGTCATAAATACTAACACAAGATGTAGATACCTTTTCTGTAAAAAAAGGAAAAATAAAAAAAATACTAAAGAAGCCTTGAGAAGATCTTGAGATTTGGGGATGAATAATTCCAAATGCATGCCAAGAGTTTTGGACAGACGGACCCCGGAGAAAACACTGCTGGTGCTTACGCCATCTTCAGATCTCAGAATGTAGAGCAGGAGTGTGTGAGCTGACTGTGGCTGCTCTACTGGATCATGGTGTTGGATATAGTCTCGGAAATAGCAGCACCCTAATCATTTGAGGTTAAATTTCATTATTTGGGATAATAAAAGCAGATAGGAAGCAGGTGCAGAAACCTGATCAAACATGCTACATGTTTATTCCGGTCAGTACTGTACAAAATGTACAAAATACGAATAGCTGACTTCTTCATCATCTAAATTTTCTAAATGGGTTTTAAAGCTGGCCCTAAATAGTGCACACTGCAAAAATCAAGGAGGGAGATGGAAAAACTACAGGTGAGCACTGTAAGGTCTGCAACAGTCGCAGAACTTGAAAACCCTACGAACCAGTGTTGCTCTGACAAGTCAAACGTTAGGGTATTGTCCTTCACTTCACCTCCAGTGTATTGGAGAGGGTTTTGGAGCATCCGATACACATTCTCACCATACAGACTCCCGCTCAGCTCCCCTTACCACCAGGAAAATGCCATCTTGACAAGGTTGATTTACAGCTGTTTATCCATAGTATTCAGACACAGAAGTGTAATAGGCTTTCCTAAAACAAGGCATGCAGGACCAATGACAGCAGTTGCACGTATCTCTCAACATTCACCAGTATTCAGGAACCACCAAAAAGCACAATTTACAGTTATCCCCAGTGATCATTGTGCAGTTGGTTTATTTTAATATTTGGAGTTTGGTGAATTTATGAAAACCCAATTGTTTATACAGAAAAACAAGCTGAGATGAAATACTGTGTTCACATGCAAATTCCCTCTGGGCTATGGTGGCAGCAGGAGTAGAACATAACAACATACCGTAATCAAAACCATTATACAATTAAACGTCACTCACTAATACAGAACTGTACAGCTGGAAAACTACTGCTGTCCTTGATGAACTTTTCTCAATGTGTTATGAGATTATTCTGTGACTCTGGCTGCAAAAAGCAGATTTTGCTGATTTCCCTAGATCAGAATAAATCATTGGCAGTTGAAAGCTTGAATCTAAAGCCGTGCTGGTGATAGTAACATGTGGCTTAACTAATGCACACAAAAAGGGTGCTTGTTTCTCTGGCAGTTTCATCCCAGCACCTTAGGGTTTCAGTGTCTTTGTTTCTCCCTTCAATATCCTTCTGCGTGAGTGATTTTTTTTCTTTTTTTCTTTTTTTTTACGGCATTGTTTTGTCATATTCAAGTTGTGGTACAGCTGTTTCCACATAGGGAGTGCAGCTGCCATGGCTGTGATGGAGATGTTGTGAATGTCCAGGGCAGTCTCCTCCACCCTCCACCCTGCTCTTCCTCCTACCTCCTCTGGGCTTAAGTAGTCACAGCCGAGGCATGTAGGCATGTCAGCTTAATTTCCATACATGCTCTTGGGTGCCTCTCTGATCTGATCTGCCTTTTTGCATTTGTTTTAAGTTAGCATAATTTCTCACCCTCCTGAAATATAATAATTTCCCACTGAGAATGAATGACAGTTATTGTAAACACACTATTTTTAGATGCTTTTCTTAAAGCTTTTTTCCATCTGTACTCTTATACCTCCTATAACGCTACAGCAAGCTGCTGAAACTGGTTTTGTCTTAGGAACTGACAATTCGGGTATCAAATGATGAGATCAGCCTGTGTGAGCTAGTGGCTACCCTCAGGATGGCAAGCACTTTTTAAAAATTACTTGATTAATCCTAAATAAAGTTACGAGGGTTTGGATTTGGGTTTTTTTTTCCTATACTGGGCTGACACTCAAAATACTATTTTATTCCATCCCATTCAACATGCCATTCGCCACAAAATTAAAAGTCACGGTATCTGGTACTTGTAGTAAAAGGAAAGGATATGAAAGTCTTGATTCCACACTGGAAATGATGCTGTGACCTTTGTGTTATCCAGTGGCTGAGGAAGTCAACAAGAGATCCAGGTTCAACTTCCTCTTCCACAAGACAAAATATGCGCTGATCTTACATATCCAAAAAAGTTCCCTAAACACAAAGCTAGAGGATATTCAGAAGTGTTCCAGTCTGTCCTGTTGATGCTTAACCATCAAATCTTCATCTTTATATGTTAATTGATTTAGGAACTGACAACTCCTTCTCTTTGCTTAAATGAGACCTCATGCCACCATAGTGTAAAGCCATTCTTTCTTTGACTCAGTGATTATTTATTTTCTCTAAAGTGAAATGGAGTGCACAAGAAGTGCTCGATGGTGGTATCCTTGTTATGCAAGCATCCCATGAAGATCCCTGCCATGGCAGGAGGCATTCATTCTCAATATCCTGCCTTTTACTTCTCAAGGACTGTATAGCCTGTGCAATTTTGTGCTTGCCCCTCATCCTTTTTTTCTCAGGATGACCATCAGAAACAGAGCTACCAAATTATCATGGTTACAGAATTGCTTAGGTTAAATAACGTAATCCTTCATCACTGTAGGTTTCCATGGTTAGTGCTCTGTTCCCATTGTTGATTTTTATCATGTTTTTCATTCCATCTTGGAAGCAATAAAGCACAAGATAGATTCAGGCTGGGTCACAGAGCAATCAGACTGAATGACAAGCAGTGTTGCCTACTAGAGAAGTGCAAAAGGTCTGCTTGGCTGCAATTTGAAACATTATTTCCTGGGAAAACAATCTGCCTCTTGAATTTGTGATCATGGCATTCTCATATTCTTCTAAACCCTTAGTGACTGGTCTTCTAATGAGATTTGCTTAAAAATCCTATAATTTGGGGGAAAAAAGCCCACATTTTTCATTAGTTTTATTCTTAGTTTTATTCTTCTCTGTTGACCATCTTGGATATTCTATGATATTATTATTATTATTATTATTATTATTATTATTATTATTAAAAGGCTGAAAATATTAGTTGTGGTCTTTGTTTTCTATTTTAACAGAAGCTGAGACTTACAGCCATTCACATGGCTCCAAGAGATATAGCTTTTAAAAAAGAAAAAGAAAAAGCACTCTGTATTGCAAGAGTCATGATACCATTGTGTAAGTTACTAATTCGGGTATCCTGCAGTACCTGAATAATGGAAAGAAAGATGAGTTAATGATTTTTAAAACTTTTTTGTTCCTTTGTCTTTACCAGTGACTTAGAGACTAAATGCTCCTGGAACTGCTAGTACTGTTCCATATGGGTTTCCAGGCAACTATGGGGAAAGGACGCATATATTACACATTCTGCATTATGCATCAATTATTTAATCAAAAGTTCAAAAGGGCTCGATTTAGCATATTCCCTGCAGGCAAATCCTTCATAAGGATTTTAGTCTGTAAGTGTTCACTCACAGCACAATATCCTGAAAATGGGTTCAGATTTTCTTTTCTTTTGCTTTTAACTGTAAAAGTTTATTAATATACTTGACAGATCATAATAGCTCTTAGAGAGCTGACATATAACCTGTATATTTGGCATGTTCATTGAGGGACTACTATTCAGCCTTTTCTTCAATGTTAGCACGAAGTGGACTGTTATTACCTAAAGGGGTTGCGGTATCTCAGATGTCCCTGAGTATTTGCTCTTAAAGGCTACCACTGCAAGTCTGTCTCGTACAAGATTGATACAAGAAATATCAGTGGACATTTGGAATTCATTTTAATGTCAAAAAGAGTGAACCAGACAAGGATATATATCTTAAACTCTCACATTTTCATTTGCTTAGAGATTGATTTTTCAAACATACATACCCATGATTCCAAGTGGCTCCTGTTAAAAACTGAGTTGCAGAAGTTTGTCAGCTAATATTATTTTGCCCTTTACAGAGGAAAAATGACTGAATTGGCTTCCTTTGAGTCAGAAGTTGACAGGCACACAGACTAGGCCACGTCCCAAGTATACCTACACGCTGCCCTCTGCTACACCGGTGGCTCAGCCCTGCCTCGATGCAGACAGCTTTTGTAATTGGATCATAGCTGAAAATCTCTTCGTACTGACTTCCTGAACTCTGCTAAAACTGCCATTCAGTGTGCTATTTCTGATAGTTTTCCTGATGCAGGTTTAAGGTTGGACAGTCTATTCAGTTCCCCACTGGTGTCTCTGAACATCTGCTACTGGTAACAGGCGACAGTCACCTTTGTCTGGCAGGCTTTGGATTAGTTACCCAAAACCAGAAAGTTTGTGCATCTTATTTCACATCAGTCCTTCTAATGAACACTTCAAACAAAATAAAATTAATTATTATTAGCTTAGTAGTCTTCTAGACAGTCTAAAAATTGCAAAATATATGTAGACATACAGTCTCATGCAAACAAACTGATACCTTGGTGATAACAGGATCAGCATATCTTCTGAGGGATGCTGCTTCTTCACAGAAGAGCTTTTTCTTCTTTCACCCTGTTGTTTTTCCCCTCAAACTGTAACTGTGTTTTTAAGTCTCCTTCATCATTTCCCTGTCTCTTCTTCAGCTTCATGTTACTAGCTGTGGCATTTGCTTTATCTCTGACTTCTCTGCAACCCTCATTCTCTTGGCTGCTCTCTCCTTTCCTGTTATCCTCTTGGCTCCAAGCACCTTTCTTCAGGCAAACTCTCTCTTACACTTGAGCCTTTGTTCCCTTTCCCTGGGCTGTTCTGGTCTGTCCTGTTTGGGTATTTTGCTGGGCCTGTCCTGATGTCACGCGGGCACCTCCATAATGTGCCAGAGTGCATTAAGCAGTGTGACTTAATGCCTGTCGCACATTGGTCATTCTCTTAGGTTTTTGCTGTATGACAACGTATTTATGTGAAAAAGGGGAAAAAAGATAAAAAGTCTTCCTTGGAGCAGATATCAGTGAGTCTGGTGATCATGGTCCTTTGTTCCTAGGGAGCTTCAGTCCATCATCTTGAACCAGCCCTGCCTCCATTCTGGACTCAAAGCAGTATGTCTTGAGGAGTCGTACATGAGTTCCGTCCATATGTGCTGTCTGTAGAGACTAAAGGACTGTTTTGATATCCTCGCAGAAAATTGTTTTCCTAAGAAGATAAGCTGCAGCATTTTGCCCTCTTTGTGTGCTGTAGCATTGCATTCAGTGTCCTTCTCCATTGCGTCTGCTGAGTCGGGATTTTGCTGAGGATCTTTTGCCTTTTCCTGGTTTTGATGCTGTCACTCAGCTCTGGAGAATGAGTAGGCACTACACAGCTTTCCTCCACCTTGACCTCACAGACTGCACCATCTTCCTGCCTAAACAGTGATCTCTGCTGCAGCCTCCCATAGATGGTCTGAACTGTCTCCAGCCTTTCCTTGTTCCCTTTCAGTATCCATCTCCAGTAACTTTTACAAATAAAACTGCTGTGGAGCCAGCAAGGATGCTGGCTGTCCATGTTCTCAGCAATTAGGGGCTTCTTCAGGGTGAAGACAGCAAAGAGTCCACAGAAGGACAGTCAGAGTGTGGGGCCTGACATAATTTTTAGTATAATTCTCTCCTTCTGTAGCTCCCAAAGAGTGTTTTTTTCCAGGTTCATTTGTTTTCATAGTTACATCAAAAGTCAGTCTGTGTACCTCTAACAATGTAGATCAACTTCATAACACCCAGAATATTCGAAGGGAAGCTTTAGCTTAACTGTTATCTCATTTTTTTACCCCCCAGCTGCACCTAGGATTATTTTCTGTAAGTCTTGGTGGAAGATTTCATGCAGCGTGTGTCTGGTATGCTAGGACAAATTGTGAGAACAGAAGATGTTGGCCATAAAAATAATTTCCTGCTTTTGTAAGTGTGAAGAGATCCCATAATATAACGTCCTCAGCGTGCATTGTTCTTGATACAGTTCTGGGACTCTACACAATGAACACTCAGCTTCTTGGCGTTAATGTTTGTGATATACAATGGCTTTACAGAGGCAGTTTTCCTTGTGCTGAATTAAGGCATTTCTAGGCTGAATTCAGACTGAATTGTATCTGTGATATTGTTGTTGGTCGCAATGGATTTCTAGCAGGGTATTTGTGAGCAGTCTTTGGCCCTTTACTGTGCAAAGTGCGGGCTAATTCCAGAAGTTCTGTGTATGCTCAGCCTTTTCTTTGGTCCATGTGGATGGATAGATGATGTCTCCTTTCCTGACAGAAAGTAAATTGAAAGTAACTCTGACATTACTATGGCACGAAGGAAGGAATGAATCAGGCTCTCGGTGTATATTGTTTGAGGAGGTTGAACTCAATTTCTGATAAATGAAGCCGACACTAGTATCATACTGCACCTCTTGTAAAGGTGCTGATCTTCCCCAAGTTTAATTTTCCACGTTTCATTCATTTATATTTTGCCTTGAAACTCTTATTTTGTCTTGGATTTGCAGGATATCTTTAAGGATTGCATGTGTAAAATAAAGGATGACAGATAAGTGGCCATATACATTGAGACTCTTACTCCATCTAGGGGCCCTGACAACATCATTAAAGAGCTTCTGTCACACAGAGGAGGAAGGATAGATGTGTGGGACTGCACCTAAATCCTATTTATCTGTCATTTCACATTCTGCAGTCTTGTTTCCTTTCTCATTGTTGCTGATTGTCGAGCTATGTCTGTGTCAGCTGGAGCTTTTCTCCTTTTCTTGGCCTATTCCTCAGACCTGTTTCCTTAAAAGATGTGAAGTTTTAGTGTGTGACATTGCAAATTGCTGCAATGGGAGCCACTGCAGTTGCCTCCTGGTACTGGTGTTCTGGTTACTGAGCAAATCAGATGGGGAACTGGAGCACGGTGCGGCTCTTGCAGAGGACATCATTGGTTTGAATATGAGTAATGGCAGGACAGCAAATGTGGAAAGATTGTGTGAACACAAAGCCAGAGTTTAGTCAAATATACTCTACAGTTTGTCTGAATGAGATATTGTCTACTCAAATGAATTTGATACAAAAAAAAAAGGGGTCTTCCAGATACCAGGATCCATCTCTCTCTATCTCAAAGCTGATCATAGCTCAGATCCCAAAAGATTTTTTGGCAAATAAACGCTGTTGTTTTCGGTGTAATAGGTCTTTAAATACCTATGAAAGCTTGAACCTATGGTTCAATTAGCACCTCCGTTACCAACCTCAGCAAAAGGTTAAATAAGATTAGAGTCTGAACTGTCCTTATGACTTCAGGCATCAGATGCTTTTTCACCAAAGTCCTGCATGTCACATGAATATCCTGCTTCATAGCAATGCTCTCGCTCTCAACAGCTGAGGTTGATATTGGGATTTTGTCCCAGAAACCCTCTGGATTGACCCAAACTCTTCAGAAGAGAGAAGCATATGCCATCACTCTTCAGTGTGTCTCTTCTGTTCTGAGGCTAAAAAATGCAATTCTGGTATCAAGCAGTTTACCCAAGTATTAAGTTCAGCTTAAGTATTTCTCTATTTTTAACAGATGAAAACATTATGGGCCAAATTCAGTCCACATTACATAAGAAATTATTTAGATTAATAGAATAAGGATCAGCTTGAGAATATGCATATATTTAAAATATTACATCTTTTATATTCAAGGAAATACACAATTCATGTTTCAGTAGTATTCTGTGCCTTGTATTGCTGCTTACAGTCTTGCCAACCCTAAATGATTTAAAAAAAAAAATTACAGAAGACAAAATAACCATGGGTCAAACTCTGAAAAACAGGAGATGGGCCAAGGAGGGTTTTTGTCTTCAAGCAGTTCTAAATGTATAATATGTGCTTATTCTTTTTCATTGACCTTTGTGATATGACTGAACCTTAAAGGTTGAGAATGTTATCTCAGCTTGTTTTCTATAGCCATGAGGGAAGAAATTGTTATAAAGAACTGTTAAATCGCTTATTCTCTTGTCATCATGAGCTATTTTTTTAAAGAAAACAGCAGTTAATATGAGATTGGGGATAATACCCTATATCCTTAGAGCTGGTAACGCATGCTACTTCAAAATCAATGAAAAATATAAGTAACCCAATTTGTTAACATTTGCATTTGCTTTACACTTGCTTTTTGCTGGTAACAGTGCCAAAGCAAGCTGTAGTCTTCTTGTGGCGTGGGGAGGTTTTTAGGGGGGATAGAGAGAGCTGGCAGCGGTTGCATCAAAGGAAAAAAAAATGAAGTTATTCAAGAGAGAAAGATGTAGTATTAGTCAGACTTGGCATTTGAAGAAACATACTTCTGGAGGAGATTTTATCACTGTAATAAGGAGATTCAACATGAAGACATTCTGCCCTTTCCACCTCACGGCTTTGTTATCGTTTGCCTATCACATGTGATCGCCTGTATAGGACATCCACACCTCCAAATCTCCAAGCACACAGTCATTATTCAACCAAATATGTAGGCAAGGCCGTTTTTTGGAGAGAGCGGAGGGAATGCATAGCCTTCGATTTGTGTTAGCTCGCTTGACATTGTGCCAGTAGAGAGTTAAAATGTTATAGCAAATGCTGCTGCATTTACTAAAATATACCCAGTAGTGCCATCCTGTGGTCAGGACTGCGGCTACCAGAAGGCTTGTGCACCGTGTCCCGCCTGTTTTCTAAAAGCTGGTTTGTCTTGGGTTGTTACACACAGTCTGAGTTGTGCCAGGCTCTAAAATTATGGTTTTCTTCTCATACGTTCAGTCATTTCTGAACTTCTAGTTTAATCTCCTAAATAGAAGGGCTGGGAGATGGCTTTTTCTTTTCTCTAGAGACATTTTTTGAAAGTCTTCATAATTCAGTTTCTGTCACCAGATCTATAGCAGAGAAAACTTTGAAAATCAACTCCAGATACAGTACCACCCAGCTTTGGGGATACTTTTTGCCACCTTTTGGGAGTGCAGAAGCTTTTTCCTCATATATGGTTTGCTGTAATATAGTACAGAATAGTTATATTTCATTAAGAATTTGAAATGCTGTAATTTTACTAATTGAAATATGAACTCAGATACAAGGCAAATTGATGTTATTTTAAGAGAAATGAGAAAGCTGTTGTGTGTCATACATATTTACTGACCAAGTTTTGTTACCCTATGTCCCCATGAATTCTTTGGCTAATTTAAAGCTGACACTTGCAAAACCCATTTGAAGGAACTCTTTAGTGAGATTGAGGCCTGATCGCACAACGCCTCAGATAAAGCCTTTCTCATTAAAATAGTATTATGGTGGGATAGCAAGAATAATAGAGATGCATAATCTAGGAACACCATTGTTTGTTTGGGGGGTGGGATTTATAAAGTTTCTCGCTATGGAATACAAGTAGCACAGGTCTGGTATTTACACACGGGTCTTTAATTCATAAATATGCTTAAGTCTTAAAACAGGAAAATTATGTATAATCAATTGGTTTAAGCTATGCGACTTATTAGCAACAGTGCAGAGTTTTAATTGAGTGGTCTTTTGTGGTTGGCATCAAAATATTAAGAAGCTTAGAGTTAGATTTTTTAATTATTTTATTTTATATACGTCATACTTCATTCAGCATTTTGAATAAATTATTTCAAAGTACGTTTAAAAAAAGGAAACACTTTCCCAGCATCTGGGTGACAAGTAGATGACAACAGTTTCCCAGCCCAGCACTGCAGGGTGCATCACCCACCATTCCCTTTTGCAGAATCGACTGTCATTAGTGCTGCTCCTCGGGGAGACTGATGGCCTCTTCTGCCACCCACAGAGAGCCCTTCAGGCTTCAGTTAAATATAGGTGAGACAAAACAGGCAGGAATTCACAGCAGGGGGAGAAGGAACTTTTACTGTAAATTGAATTAATGTAAAAGAGAAGAATTTTACTGGAGATCTTTACATACTCTTACACCTTGCTGGGTTTGTCAGGTGCCATATTAAAAGTAAAAAGATCACATGTCAGTATACTGTTATCCTAATGGTTATTCCTCATCAGTAGCACTTGGCCAACTTGACAGACACTTCCAACAGGCAATGTCTGTTTAATACACTGTAGTGATCAGAGTCTCAGAAGGTTTTAGAATAACTCATTTTTCCTTCTGGGCAGAACAGTAGGTGAGGATACAAGGATGCAAGCCTGGGTGTGTGGACAGGAGAACCTTTAAAACTTTTCCCCAAACAAGTTCAGTGCCTCAGTTGTACTCATCATGTCCTACAGTTTTCCAGACGCCCAGCAGCCAGGTTTGGCAACCACTCAGAAATGTCTCCTGTGCATGCAGTGTGCAGCTGGCCAGCACGTGCACAGAGAACCCAGCTCCTGCTGGGTAGGACATCGCTTGTGCAGACTGATTCCACACACCATTTTGCACAAAGTCCAGCATGTCCTGTGTGGTGTGTACCACATGGACAGGTGATCTGTATGAATGCAGTGAGTCCAAACACAGCTGACTTACTCCACGTGCACAGTAGTTTGGAAGAAAGATGTGTCCACTGGCTGGTCTGAATGTTTAGTTCCTTATCCAGGCACTCCTCCTCACTCTGGCTGTCCATCATTGGGGTGGGCAGGTAGAAGTGGATAGCCTTACTCCAGCTTCTTGCTGGGCCAGTGCATACCACACATCTGCACACTCTCACAGCACAGGCAAAGAGGTAAGGAGGAATGCGTACAGCTGACAGGGGACTAAGTGAAACCATGACCTCCCCCTGAGATCCCTTGGCATTCAAAGGAAAGCTTGAGGGAATGTCTGAGTACACAGAGTGCCATGAAGGCCCTCTGTACACCTCACACAAAACCTCTTGAGAAGGGGCCTCGGGGCAGGCTCTGTGGTTTTTTGTTTATTGCATGAGTCACAAAAGGGACTTGGAGCATAGCTTACTTGAGCAATGGCTTCAGAGAAAAATCAGTGGAACAACACTGATTCCTCTCCAGTAAGAGTTATTATATGTTTTTGCAGTATAAGTTCATGATTAGACAAGGACATCACAGAATCACAGAATCACTGAGGTTGGCAGGGACCTCTGGAGAGAGCAGGGTCAGCTAGAGCAGATCGCTCAGGGCTGTGTCCAGTTCGGGTTTGAATATCTTCAAGGATGGAGACTCCACAGCCTCTCTGGGCAACCTGTCACAGTGTTTGACAACCCTCACAGGGAAATTTTTTTTCTTATGTTTAAGTGCTTTCCTGTATTTTAATTTGTGCCCATTTCCTTCTGTCCTTTCGCTGTCCTTTCCCTGTCCTTTCTTTACTCCCTTGTATCAGATGTTTATACACACTTATAAAGTCCCGCTGAGCCTTCCCTCCTGTAGGCTGAACAGTCCCAGATCTCTCAGCCTCTCCCCATATGACAGTTGCTCCAGTCCCTTCATCATCTTCGTGGCCCTTTGCTGGACTTTGGACGCAGCACTCCAGATGTGTCACCAGTGCTGAGTAGAGAGGAAGGATCATCTCCCTCCACCTACTGGCAGCACACTACCCAATGCAGCCCAGGAGGATGTTGGCTGCCTTTGCTGCGAAGACATGTTGCTGGTTGGCACCCAACCTGTACTGGTACTTGGGGTTATTCCTTTTCACGTTCAGGACTTTACATTTCCATTTGTTGCACTTCATGAGGTTCCTGTCAGCCCATTTCTCCAGCCTGTTGAGGTCCCTCTGAATGTCAGCACAGCCCTCTGGTGTATCAGCCACTCTACCCTGTTTTGTATCAGCTGAAAACCTGCTGAGGGTGCACTCTGTCCCATCATCCAGGCCATTAATGAATGTGTTAAACAATATTGGCCCCAGTATCAAGCCTGGTAGTACACCACTAGTGACTGGACTCCAGCTGGACTTGGTGCCACAGATCACAAGACTGCAGCTAATCTTTTCAGCCAGTTTTCAGTCCACCTCACTGTCCACTTATCCAGCCTGCACTTACTAGTTTGCCCATGAGGATATTACAGGACACAGTGTTGAAAGCCTTGCTAAAGTCAGAATAAAGAACATCCACCACTCTCCCTTGTCCTGTGAGCTAGTCATTTCATTGTGGAAGGCAAAGAGGTTGATCAAGCATGATTTTCCTGTCATAAATCGATGCTGACTGCTCCCAATCACCTTCTTGTCCTTAATATGCTTGGAAATTCCAGGAGGATTCACTCCTTCCCCTTTCCAGGGACCGAGGTGAGGGTTTAGTTCACTGGATCCTTCTTCTTGCTCTTCTTGGGAATAGGAGCGACAGTGGCTTTCTCTCAGCCCTCAGGAACCTCCCCTGATTGCCACGAGCTTTCAAAGACAATCGAGTGGCCTTGCATTGACATCAGCCAGTTCCCGCAGCAGTCACGGATGCATTCCCCGTCAGGTCCTATGGACTTGATTATGCCAGTCTGTTTAAACATCCCCTAACCAGATCCTCCTCCATCGAGCTTGTCTTCCTTGCTCCAGACTGTCCCACTTGTTGCAGGGGCCTTCGTCCTGAAGATGAAGCTTACCAGTAAGCCTTTGCCAAATCCAATTCCAGGTGGGCAATCTTTGACAAGACTTTGATTTTTGCGAAGAAAGAAGTAAATGTTGTCTGTGGTTATTCTTAGTTATTAATACATCAACTTCTTACAACTTTTCATACTACTATGTGGGGCTAATACACACATCTCTGAATACTCTAGGTTTCTTTTTATGTAGTGCCCTGACTTTTCCCTAAAAATTAAAGCATTTTGTGATCAGAATAACATGGCGGTAAATATTCTGAATATTTCGTTAATTTCTTCTTTAAGCTTGTAGTATTAACTCACTAATCAGTGCATCTACAAAACCTAGAAATCAAGTGTATTTCATTGCAAGAAGATGCAATGAAATACATTTTGACATTAACACATTTAAATATGTACGGACAACCTAGAAATCCACAAGTCTTGCTTTTCGAAATCAGTGGTGACCATCCCAAGAGCTGTCGATGGCCTGCAGAGCATTCAGAAGTGGCCCAACGCACACCAGGCTTATTGGATCGGCTGCCTAGCAGGTGCCCAGCTGTGCTAGAAATCATTGGGCTGTATGAACTGTGTCTTGCAGCAGAGGTCAGCAAGGGAGGTAGGTGAGGAGCCTGAGAGACACGGGAGCAGGAATAGGAACGTACCAGACATTTTTAGGTACAGACTGAGTGCAGGTTCAGATATCTGGGCAATGAGGAGCCTGGGTGTGACAGGCCATGTAAGGTGACAGCTGCCACCAGATGTACCCAGCCAAGGAGCTGGGTACCTCATTTTAGCCCTGAGCAGAAGCAACACCCTGGTACATTTTCTTTTTCATGCAATTTGGCACGTAGAGAGTGTAAAAGATGCAAGCCATTGTAGCTGGCACATCGATCTGCGTAGTGGTGGGACGTGCAGGTAAAGCTTTTGGTGATCATGCTGCAGCCGACTGATTTGAGGGGCAGCTTGGCCACAAACAGGTGTAGTTTACAGGGAAAACACTCCTCGCTCAGTCCCCCGTTACCTGCCCGGCAGCAGGAGAGAGGGAGCCAAACAGAAAGAGTGAGTGACTTCCCAGGGCTTCATAGCAATGACGATGACAAATGGCTCAATACCCTGATTTGTGATGGGTTCATAGATTCTAATCAAAAAAAGAAGAATCGTCTAACATATTCTATAATATTTTTAGGATTGTTAGACAAGGAAGCATAAATCTTTCCCTTTTAATGAAATCCACCTGAAATACCTGACATACAGTCAAGTGCCATTGATTTTAAATGACAGTACTAGTACGTTTAAACTCAAGCATGTCTGTAAGAGCTTTACTGGACTAAAATCTTAATGAAGTATATACTAAAATTTTGGAAATAATTTAAATTAATACTCCTTTAAAAGTTTTTCCTGTATTCGCCAACAAAGGAAAATCTATCAAGGAGGAATTCTGTCCTAACTATCAATTGGGCATGTTTAACCTAGATTTAGTTAGACCTACTGTATGTTAAGTAAATTTGAATTGATTACTAATTTAGTTGCTTCCCTTGTTTGATTAAATGTAATCTCCTCTTTCATGTTCATTTAGTAATAAATGGAAAGATAACATTGTAGAGTTCATGGTTCAGGTGGAATACAAAAAATGCAGTAGAACAGATGAGGATTTTTGCATAAGTAGATCTGTTTAATGGTAAAAAAGCTTAAGCACACAGACTTTTTTTTTTTTTTACTATTTAGAAGATAAACTTCCACTACAGTTTTCTTTTTTATGCTTGCTTAGGGCAACATCATTTCTTGACAACTGATGTTTGAAGTAATCCACCTCCTTTGAGACTAGTGATATATCCAAGATTATCTATATTTCACAGCCTTTCCATAATTCTAAATAGACTGCATGATGGAAAGGAGACTTCATTTTTCACTGCCTAAATAAATTTTAATTTCTTTGCTTTGAATTGAAAAAAATAAGTGTAGTCCAGCTCTTCACTCACATTTTGGCTATTACAATACCTTTATCTACCAAACAGGAAATTACTAGTTGCAAGTAAATTAAAGTTACTAGTAGCAATAAATTAAAAATACATTGGTTTCCTGCTAATGAAGAGAATAAAA
Organism: Pygoscelis adeliae; assembly: GCF_000699105.1. Taxonomy (NCBI): domain Eukaryota; kingdom Metazoa; phylum Chordata; class Aves; order Sphenisciformes; family Spheniscidae; genus Pygoscelis; species Pygoscelis adeliae. Next base: position 3,417,248 of record NW_008825498.1, on the reverse strand, counting down.
AATGCCTGAAGAGGGAGGATCAAGATCAATAAAATTGACATATGTGTTTATAATAAGCAACATCATTTTGTCCTAAATTCTGCTTTCTTCAAATGTATCCAGAGTACACATCTTCCACAAATTAACCTGTTGACAGAGTTGTAGGTGATGGAATTCTGCAGTGTAACTACTAATTACTCTTTTTCATCATCAAAGCAGTAAAAGGCAACACGGAAAGATGTTCTGAACACAGGTGAAGGCAGAAGGGCAGGATGTAAAACTTCAAGGGTGTCTGAAAACTTTTTAGTTCGAGGAAAATATAAAATTCCTTTCAAACTGAGCCAGCCATCTTTCATTCACCCGTACATCCTGCAGAGAGAGACCGATCAAATCAGTTACAATGTGCTGGCAACAGGCACTCTCCAAATGTTAACAGGTGAAGGAGTCCACTGAAGAAGATAACATTTGTTATTTGGAGTATATTTTCATGCATTAATCTTAATTCTCTGCAGTTCAGCCAGGGTCTCCTCAAAGTATGCATTTGTTGGTAACAATTGCTGTGGAGTGAACTGCAGCCATCTGTAATGCTGCTCATCTGCGTCGTCCCACTTCTGTCCGGATACTGAACTTTATTTACATTCACTAATCACTATCTGTTACAGAACGTGTTCAAATATGAAATCCTCTATGACAGTGGTTAAATATTACTTAATCTCATAAAAGTTAAATTAGCAGACAGTGTTTGCCATAGAAGATCTAATAATGCAGATGTTTAGCTTAGCTGTGACTTTAGAACTAATCACTTAACAGAAAATCTAAAGGGAGATGTATAGTTTAGCAATTGCTTGTGGAAATCATCTACATTTTTTTCAGACATGACGCAGATGAGGGAGATCTTCTACATCTGGATAGCTATGCTGTTTACAGAGTGCGAGGCCTTTCTGAAGGGTCCGTGAAGATTGGCTGGGCTGCATGATTTTGGATTGCCTTATACCACACAGATGCTAGATACAAGCAGCTTTTACTCCTACTGCCTAGTAATCATCTGCTGCCACTGAAGAAATAACTGACAGATTTCTGTAGTTTTGCAGATCCGTTTCAGAAAGGGCATCATTCTCATGCTGAGGTATAATTCCCTTTTCAGAGGGAAATGTGGGTAATGCAACAAAAGCAGCGACAGCAATGAGAAGTTAAAAACAAACTTGTGGAGTTTTACTTTGTTGAGGGAATTTAAGGCAGATTTTAGGAGAGAGAAAGCTCTCCTGCATCTGCAAGCTTGTTTGTTACACTGCAGACTCTTCTTGTTAGTGTCCTAGTAGTATGTAGAAATCAGATTCAGGTTTTATTGCACTACATGTTGTGCAAACAAAGTAAGGAGTTATGCCTTCTTCAGTGAGATTAAAACAATCTCAGGGATGGATAAATAAATAAATGGGCATAGCAGGTATTATAGAAAATGGGTAGCAGAGAGAATGAAAATTAAAATGAGAGGAAGGTAAGCTTATGCAAAGTTTGCAAGGTCGACATTCTATTATACATTAAAAAGACTACAGATATCATATTAGCTGTAGGCATAAATTTCTAATAGTGCAAATGAACAGAGTGGAGCTTGTAGAGGCCTGTGTTTTACTCTGCCTTTTCCCAATGTCGATAGGTTGACTTGGCAGCGTGATACAATATGTAAGAGTCTGCTTACTATGTGAGTAAACTTAAAAAAAATAGGATCTGAAATGATCAGTAGGGCACTACACCCAGATGTAATCTGTGCAAGGTTAAGTGATGCAGTGTAAGAGGCTGTGACTATGACAGGATCTGGTAGCTGTTCATACAGATTAAAGTATTTATTATTCATATTTTATATAAAACCTGAATTATTCTAGGCCATGTAGTAGTCAGAACAGAAAAGACATCTTTTCTTAATGTTTAAAGAGCAAGGTGTGAGATTCATCTTCGTTAACTGTACCAGCTCTGAGGTTACATGTCTCATGTAAACTTGTCGCTTTAGGCTTTGTGTGTAGTCAATGAAGAAATATGGGAACCTTCAAAGCACTGTTCATCCCACCTGTCTCTAAACAGCTGCTTTGAGGTGCCTTTTTCTTTCACTGACATTAGAGGGAGCCTTGTTCACCAGCTGACAGTAGACACCTGATTTTTGACATTTAAATTTGGGTGGGTGAATTCTTGTCCGTAACAACTGACTTGAGTAGAGGCCAGAGACTTCAGTCTTCTGTACAGCAGTCTAACAAACTCTCCTTGTGATTTTGAGCTAGACATTTCAGCAGATATTTTCAAAATTAGCAGATCTTGTTAAATGTCTGGCTCTTGTCCATCTTCCATTTCTTCCTCCAGGAAGTAGTACTTTCCAGCCTCTGTAGAGAGATTTGAAATTCATGAATAAAATGCAAAATAAAATAGTGCAGTAGGATCTTTGTTTATTCAGCTTCAAGTGGAACCAAAGTGTTTCTGGGGAAAGAAAAAAAAAGCCCAAGTAAAATTATTTATAGTACAAATGCACAGCAGTTCCTTGAAACTAATTTTTTATGGTGGGTGGGAGACTGTTACTGCTGTGTAATTTCCAATAAGTAATTTTCTTAGTCTTGTGCCCTACCTTTCTGGCATACCAATGAATATCAGGATAGCTTATGAGGCTTTCAGGTTAGAGTTAACACTAAACCCCATATTTTTCTCTCAGATGTGTTAGTGTACTGATATTATTAGTCCCATGTCTGCTAGCCTCTGGATATTTCCCTTCCCAGGACCATCATCAAAACTAACTCTGGATATGACTATGTTATGAAAAATGTAATATCAGTGGGAAAAGAAAAAAAAATTAAAATCTGACAGCCACATAGTATCAGTAGTGGATCATGTGAAGAATAAAGACACCAGCCCCCATTTCAGCCTCATTCATCATGCCAGCTGTTTTCCTCCATGCTCTCTTATTCAAGAGTTTTCCACTACTAGACTATAGCAATTAAAGTTAAATTGCTGCATGAAATTCAATTCTCACTGTTAGGGAGTCCAGATGTCTGGTTCATCCTCCCAGGATGTCCTTTTATCAGTGCTGGGGAAACCGCCGCAGTTCCCCGCTACTGCAGAAGTAAACTAGATGTACACACATGGTCAAATTGCTGTGTTCGCCTGAACACAGAGCCCTCCGCTCTGATCAGGTGCAGGGCTGCTTGAGAGGTACCCCCAAGCAGCTCTGACAACATGATCCGTTACCCTTTATATTCCCCATTTCCACCCCCATGCTTTTTCCTCTACTATGCTCATGCACTCCCAGATAAACAGCCTGTCCCTGTTTATTCTTACCCACTCGCTCCAATGTTGCTGATTTTACATCCTTATTCGGTATTTATGATAGGGTTGCCCCAGTAATTTCTGCCTCGGTCAGCAGTGCTGTTAAGCTAGTACCCCTGTTTGTGCTGTTTCTCGGATTGCTATCTTGTTAGTGTAGCCGCAAGTCAAGGTTAGCCATCCGCATATGCATTACTGCCTTTTTGCTCTTGGTTATGCCCGGTAATTTCTCACGTTGTTATCTTGTTAGTGTAGCTACAGTTCAGGTTCAACAGTTTGCACACATACCCTCGCACCCAGAAGCCAGCCTGGTGCAACTGCTGGTGGAAACACTTTCTCCTTCATCTACTTGGTCTGAATTACCAGGGACAGCTCTCATGGCCAGCAACAGCTAGACCTTGAGGGAAACATCACACTTAACCTTCAGGTGTCCGCCTGCCCTTCCCCTCTTAATAAGGCCACAAAATACTTGCACATGGTCCAGCCTGTTGCTGCATCTTCTGGCATATTGTATGTATTTCTTCATGTATTTCTTCCTTGGCTGCCTTACAGTGGTGACCCAGGGTGGGAAATGCTCATTAACCCTTTTGTCCTGGACCAGACAATGGCCTGCTTTCTGGTGACTTCTTCCGTTCTCTGCCCAGTCTGGCCTCTGAGCCATGTGGAGAAGTTGCCCAGAAAGGGATCAGTTATTCTGTGCAGGCCGTCTTCCTGGTGATTGTTCATCTCCCATTTACCCAGATTACCTCTGTAGCAACTTGAGAGTGAGAACTGGTTGAATGGGAATGGGAATGGCTGCATTAAAAAGATCTGAGACCTATACCAGATTTTTTATGGGGAAGCTTCCCCCAGCTAGAAGACAAAAAGTAGGAGTTCAGAGAGGTTGTATGCTCCACCCACCTGGCTTAATTCAGAACTACACTGAAGACAACTTGCCAGCATACAAGGTCACCTATAGAAGTTTCCTTTTAATACAAAGGCCAAATAAATATTTAGGTGTCATGATGGAACTGCACCTTTCAGTTTTTCCCAATTATTTGCTAGGGAACAGCAAGAAGAAGTGGAAAAGTGCCTTGTCTAGTGCTTGAAGTAGTTGCTGCTGCTGTGGCCGCTCACCTGTATGGTGTATCATCTTCCTCCTTGGGCTTACACATGTGGTAGCAGGGAGTTAGAGATTATTTTTTTCCTGAGGTAGAAGAAAAGAAACCCAATCATAGGGAAAAATTCTAGACAAAGTAAAACAACAGTATATCTGGTTTAATTTATCAATCTATCTAGTATCAGCTTACATTTCCCTGCCATCAGACCATCATGTCACATTGCAGTCTGAGACAGCACCTGCAAACCAAGCAAGTAAAAGTATAATGATGAGGGTTAGAATTAAATTTCTCTATCCACAAAAAAAATGCATCTCCTTCCACATACAGATGGCTCTTGATATGTCATAAGACATATCGCCATGCTAAGTAATAAGAACTATACAATAGTTTGGTAAAAAAAAGATAATTTGCACCCTGAACCTCATGATTTGTTTCTTATTGACAGCTTAGTAGGACAGTAGGTAATACTTAAGATAAAAAAAGGGATGATTGTTTGAGTTCAGGTTTGAACTAAATCCAAATTTCAAATGAGTGTAGGGTCAAGTGTATTTTTGGCATGGTCCACCGCTTCTGGAAATGCCAATCTGCGGCAAGCCAATCATACTGCCACAATAACAGTGCTATGCAAACAAGATTTCTGTTTGGGTACAATATGAAGGGTGAGCAGAGATTGTCCTTTAAGCTGACTTTGTAAATAAAAACAGCCCCCATGAAATTCAGCTTAGACCGGGACTTTATCAAAGAGAGAGATTTAACAAATCGTTTGGCAAATATATTTAGAAGACACAAAATAGGACTTTGGGATCCCTTCATTACGTGTTCTTTGTTTAAATGTAGCTTGTCTACCCTGACTCTACTCTGTTTCTGTAAAATATTTTGCTTTCCATACAAATTGCTGAAAAGAATTTTCAAAATGTCAGTACGTGTTAAGCACTTAGTATTCCTAGGATCTCCTGAAAAGCCCATCTGCTATGCAAATTAATATCTAAGAGTAATTTCTGAATGGGTATTCATAGAGGCATGGTTCAGAAGAACAATTAGCATATGTTTACCTTCCAGTGATTTCCGTAAAATATAGATTTTTACTTGAATACTTTATACAATGAGGAATGATTTCCCAAGCTGAAGTTGTATGCATTACAACTAATAATATCAATATATTGTTTGCTTATTAATGGATTTGAATTTTATTTGTGCGTTCCTCCACCAAGTTCAATAATCAGTGATGGAAAATACATTCATTCGTTTAATTATTCATGAAGCGTGTCCTGTGTGACTGTGTTATTCCCCACACTGTGGGATGAGGTGACTTTTTTTCTCAGTTGCTTTCAGCAGCGCATGTCCCCGCTGACTCTTTCTTCCTGTTCCCTAGTGCATCTGGTGGACATCTGGAACGTGATAGAAGCCTTGCGGGAAAACGCATTGAACAACCTGGATCCCAACATCGAACTGAATGTGGCTCGCCTGGAAGCTGTGATTTCAACTATCTTCTACCAGCTCAACAAACGGATGCCGACAACCCACCAGATCAATGTGGAGCAATCCATCAGCTTACTGCTCAACTTCTTGCTAGCAGCCTTTGATCCGTAAGTCTGCCTTTCTTAGCCACGTGTGCTTCCCTGCTCTCCCTGACTGGTGAAAGGATTTTGCTTGCTCTGGAAATATCTTTGGAAAACAATTGAACAAGCTAAATTGTGACCCAAATAATGAACATGTGAATAGTGCTAACCAGGGAGAGAACCTAAATTAAGGACCTCTGCTTTCCTTTCTGACGAGCCAAATTCAGCACAACTGTGTTTTCATCCAGTTACTCAGACTCGTTCCAGTTTATATCAAAGAAGAATTATCTACAGAAACAAATTTACATCCACTTCTAATTTGCCTTGTTATTTATTGACACACCAGTGGCTGACACCACTGCAATGCCTCTGCAGCAGTGCCATGGGTTAATAGCTCATTATTTTGAAAGAGCTCATTTTCCTGCAAGGTCTTGCAGCTGTAAGCAATTTTTTTTTTCTGGCTCATGCCAGTGCAGCGTGATTTTGAGACCATGACAGAAATAGGATAAAGACCTGGAGGTGACGAAATGCATGTTGTTTACTACTGCATGGGACCCGTATTACTAAAAGGACAATTTTGAGATAGAGCGAGCCACTTACCTTAACAAGTATACTGTGTGTACATATTACAGTTTCTGAATACATAGTCATCAACTGTACTGCAATATTTGCAATCCTCAAAACCGAATTATTGGAGAACAGTGGTTAAGTCTGACCTATTGCCTATTGCAGATGACCTATTGCCTCTTTATGGCTTATATTTTGAAAATTCACCAGCTGAAAACACTGGCCATGACACATTAAAATAAGTATGCTGCCCCTCTCCACCTCCCTCTTTCCCATCCTGTTGCTTGAGGGCCCCGGTGCTGGGTGTCATCGAGTACCTTTTGGAGCCAGACCAGCTGGCGACTCAGTCGCCATGGCAACGGGGAGAAAAAGTAGATGGTCCATGTGATGAGGCTGCACCCAACCTCCCCTCTGGCCCCTCCAAGGGAAGAAAAAGAAGCCAATCCATTGTGAAACCATAGCCTTCAGGAATTTTTTTCTCCCCTCAAGGGCAATAAAAGAAGGAACAAGCATTTTAATTTATACCATTGTGGCTGTGACAAGAACACTAAAGGACAATGAAAATGGCCAGACGCATGCATTGCTGCATGCTGCAAGCAAACTGCTTCCCAGCTGGTAAACACAGGGAAAGACCCAGGACTGTGGAGGCAAGGCCTGCGATAACGTGCTTGGTTTGTAGCTCATTGTACAGGGGTAAGGATCTCAGCTAGACATCAAGGCTACTTGCAGCAAAATGGAGGAGAGGATTTTTTTTTGGAAACAGAGAATGTGCTTAAAGCGGTAAGGTTTTGCTTTGCCTGAAAACATCCCATGTGCTGTGGGTCGTGACCTGTTTCTGGGCTTCACATCAGGCCCTCCGGGGGGTGAGGAGGCTGTGACCCTCACTCCATTCACCAAGCAGCAACTCAGTCTGTCATGCTGCCTCCGAGCGGGGTGCACAGGATGCACTTCCCAGAAGGACAGAGACACCCAAAGGATGCCCAGGAAGAGGCTCCCAGCTCTGGGGTCGGAGATAGGGGCTGGCTGCCTATCGCCCCATTTTAAATGCACCAAATATCTGGGATGAGGTTTAGGTGCAATCTGAGATATCTAAGTTCAGGCTTCATGGCAATGTGTGTCAACTAGATCTCTCTTTACTGTAATGCGAGTTTGGATACCTATCACAGATATAGACATAAAAGTTAAGTGTTTGATTCTCAAAATGTGCCCTACCCTTTAGTATGGTTCAGATTATTGACATTTTGGGTCGTGTGTTGCTTTAGCAACCACTGGTGATCCAGATTTCCCTGTTTCTGGGAAACGGAGGGAGGGGGGTGACTCTACATGCTACAGGGACGGTGTGAGAGCTGCTGGGGTCTAACCAGAGCTGATGTCTCTGCTTCCCATGTTGCTCCCTTCCCTCCCCTTCCCTGCACTGCAGCAGAAAGGTCCTTCTCTGCTGAAGGCTACAAGTTGGTAGAAGGAGGAGCAAGGTCTTTTCTTGTGGTCCCATGCTCAGAGGGAAGCAATGCACTGCATATAGGGGGAACAGGCGTGGAACTGTGAGGCAGGATGAAGTCTTTTTCTTACTCTCCCCCCCATTTATAGAAACTGGACAGTTAAACTAGATTGCCTGCAGTCTTCTCTGAAGAAAAAAGAGGTTTTACTAGGTGTGTGAATCATACTGATCACAACAGTCACCCCTAAAATAGTCCTGTTATCTTTGATCTCTTCAAAGGTTCACTCCTCTATTTCTTAGCCTTGTGTTTTAAGAAAACAGTTGGCCAGCAGAAGTGCCATCCAAATTTCTAAGTGGCTACTGAGGAACTATTTTTCTTGTTTATTAATGAATGTTAATATGATCACATTTGATTCTATGAATGCAGACAACAATGAAAAAAAACCCAAAACCCTAAAAAAGCCAAACCAGCTTTCTAAGACCAAAACAGTAGACCAAGACCAAATAGCTCTTCAGTGTAAATGAGAAGGCTGTTCTAAGTGATCATGGATGTTTTTGGTGTTTGTGGCTATGCAGAGCGATGGCTGCTCCTGCTGTACGGTGGGCAGGTCCAGAAAAGGTTGTGCGGTTTCTCATGTCCTGCTTGAAATGCAAAGAAAGAAAGAGGAGAAATGGAGTCTGCAACTTAACATATATGAAGGGACCACAAGGGACAAGTTAATGTGTGATTTAAAATCTAATAAGCCTACCACTGTCTCATTTATTTAGTTCTAGTTAATATATACTGCCCTGCATGTACTGTGCTGGCTGAAGATCCTCCAAGCTTTAAACAGAGCTTCTTCCCTCGTTTATAGCCTGCTGAAAACCTGGCAGGTGTCTCTGCCCTCTAGCAGGGAGTATTTCCCTAGGCCTGCAGTACAGATGTCTTCTCAGGAGCTAGAACCTGGCTAGCAAAACTTAAGAGGAACCACAGCGCAATGCTGTGGCGTGTGGGCCAGCTTGGCCACTGCCTGTGCTGAACTTTTTCATCCCAGGCTTTTTATGATGTTTTCACAGCCTTGGGGATTCATTAGGCCTACAGATAATTATATTTCCCTGCTGCCTAACCCTGAAGGGAGGAAAAAGTGGGGAAAAATTATAGCATATAAGATTTCACATGATGCTGAGTGTGATGCTCCTTCATGCTAAGCCAAAACTAAAGTGCAACCTTATAAAACGGCAAGTCAACAAAATCAGAATTCACAAACAGAAATGCTGCTCCAATTAATTTGCCGTTAGTGTATAAAAGTCAGTATCACGTGGTAGAGGACCCCGACAGAGCAAAACCAGTGAGCAGAATTATGCGGTCAGACTTTAAAAAATCTGGACGAAAACATGCCCGATTTGCATTTTTAACTGCACATTAAAACTGGGCAATAGCTTTTGCTTCAAGGTCTAAGGTGCTTAACTGGCTTTATGAAATAATACTAGCACGCAAGTACTATATAAAAAGGTGGCAAGTTCAAACCTCTCTGAAAAATTCATCCCAGGCCGGTGTCAAAGCCTAGGCGGCTAGGTGGAATGTCAGCCTCATTCAATCGAGCCATTCCCAAAAAGTCTCTTTTTAGACAGACTGTAAAATATTCTGTGCTAGATCATCTTCAGCACTGACTCAGTATTGCAATACAGCTATAGCTATTCCGGCTGCAAAGTTTAACTGACAAGAAAGTAGCTGATTTTTCCCTGTCCCTTGACATACCTGTCCTACGAATGGAGTTGTGAGCTCTGGGCTATGAAACAGACCCAGTCTGGCTGGAGGGGCTTGACTTCTACAAAGAAAAGAGGAAATATTCGTGCCTTTGTTTAATCAAATGCACATTTGAATCATACCAAGTTCAATACATGAGGATGTTCAGAATCTGTTTTGGAAGTATAACTTCTTGCTCATCCATCTATTCAGAGCTGTAAAGTGTTTAACTCCCTCTCTTCTCCACCTTCAGTAGTCACTGGAAGCCATACAGGCCAGCTAGCTTTTATGAAGGAAGTCCAGCGAAAAAAAAGCATTTCAGAGGTTTGGTCATTATGCATTTCGCTCTCCTAAATGAAAGAATTTTGCTTGATTCCAATAAAATTTCCTCTCCAAAACCTGTTTGTGTAAATGGGAATTTGTAATGACAGCCTCCGACATTTCAGAATTGGCTGCCCTGATTAAGGTGGGCAGTAGGAGGCCCACAAGCAACTGAAGAAATTTCGTTACTTTTGGAAAAGATAAAGCGTTGGGGGAGCACCACTTCATACCTAGTTAATGAGAAAAATCATATTTTCTCAATGTCCATTTCATGGGACATATTTGCTATTTCTAAAGACTTGATGTTATTTATAGTTTTCCCCACCATATCGCTGTCTCAGGATGAGTATTGCTAGAGATCCTGACAAATGTCAGTGTCATCCATTTGGTACCACTCTCCTTGCTGACCCGAAAGGCAAATTCAGGCCCTGGAGCTGGACTTATCCTTGTATGGTGTGTGGATTTTATCAGGCAGTCTGTGGGGCTTCCTTGCTCTGGGGAGAGGCTGTCTTTCTCTGCAGCCACACATTCGAAGAGGAAACCTTCTGCTCTGCTCTGGTGTCTAAAAGCACGTATTATTTTTTGCCTTTTTTTCCCCAAGCAGCAGGAGATAACCTTAAGCCCTGGCCATCGTTCCCTTTCCTAAGTACTCCATCCTGTGTTGTTGCTATGTGCATATCAGCTTCAAGGTTTGCCTTTGCCATCATTTATGGTGTTTTTCTGTAGGGATCTGAAGAGTAACCTCAGTAGGAGAGGTGCTATATAAAATCAAAATATTTTCTGTCCTCTCCTATTTCCACTAGTAAAATTTATATCTCTTTGCATTAGCCAGCCTAAAGCTTCTTTCAGGGAGCACCGACTTCAACAGAGATCTTCATGTTGCTGTGAGCCGTTGCTTCAGCGTTTGCTTTTATGCAGCAAACACTGTGAGGCCCCAGTGCTGCCAATCAAGGGCATCTGTGGTGCTTAGACTTAGCTTAGGGCACTTCTGGATCCAAATTATATTGGCAAGTCTTAGACCCCATTTTCCTGTCCGTTCATCAGTCATAGATATTTATATATGCATGTGAGTATATGTATGCACACACACACACGCACACACATATTTGGAGGGCAAATTGAATTTATACTGGCTCTAGTGATGCTTTTATGAATACAAATGACTGATACAAAATACAGTGTCAAAACTAATCAACTCAAACTGAGAGACTGAAGAGCGAAATGAAATCTTCTCTTTCTCTGTTCCTCTGTTTGAGTATGGGAAAAGCCGATGGCTCTGGGGTGGAAAGCTGAAGGCGAGTTGATATGTGTCTGCCATTCAACAGTGTAATCCTGTTAGTAAATGTAGCTAAACCTACTGGGAAAAATAATCTAAATCTGAAGCACTTCCACATGGGCTCTATTTTTCCCTCTAATTCTTCCATTGCTTCTTAATAACACCATTGCTTCCACTTAGCATTTATTTTTCTTAAGTGTAACAACTCTTTTAAAGGCAGATGAAAACCTCATGATGAAACAGTGCAGAAAAAAAAAATTCCCAAAGGTCTAAAGGGTAGCACGCACAAAAAGAATACAAAATGGACAAATTCTCAGCCATAGCTGCAGCAGTGCTAGATCCTGGTTTACACAAATTAAAATCCAGCCAACAAAGGATAGAAATACAGAAGACTGGAAATTCCTATACTGTGATTTTAATCTTAGGAAGCTATTCAAAGAGAACGCAATGCCATGAGAAAGAAAATGTGCATGAAAGCCAAGCATTATAAACATAGTAAAGATTTATTTCTTAAATACTGAAATAGTTAATTTTTTTGTCTACATCTCTGGTTGATTTTCTGACAAAAAGCAGAATTTTAAATGCATGTAAAGAATATTTAGAGTTAATATTTAGAATCATGGGTTACATTGAGCTAGAACTAAATCCAATTCACTGAACTGTATAGGTTATCAGCTAGCCAAGCTTAGAGAACTGACTCATTTTGTAAAGTCTGAGTGACTTAGTAATGAACATGGCAGTGAAGCATGTAGCATGCTTTAATGTACTGATATGAGTATGCCATTCATGTCTACTATGTATGTATATGTTACTGTATAAGTCTGGCTTGCGGTGGGCAGAGAGAGAGAGACAGTCACAGGCTCTGTGTCTTTCCAGAATCAATTTATCTTTTAGTTCTGATCAGACACAATTTTCTTCATTAAAACTGCGAGTGACAATCAACAGAGTAATTTCATAAATATTGATGGAGAGCTCAATTTCTATATATTGCTATTGCCAGTGCAGTTTGACTATCTTATGTAAGAGATAATTCTATATATTTTAGCAGGAGATCCCATATAAGCATAATGTTCCTTGATGGAGTAAAGACTGAAGGTCACAGAACCTCCATTTTCAAAAAATGGCGCAAAACTTTGTTATCTGGTCCCATCGTTAGCCCTATCAGTAGAATTTAGAAAGAGACATGGGTGCCATTTTGCTAAGCTCACAGGTATTGGCTGACTGTCTCTTTTTTTAAAGCATGATGACAACATGTTCTCACTGATGTCATTAAACAGACATATGGGAAGATACTAAGTAATGCTAAGGACTTTGGATGACAGAAAAAAGTTGCTTCAGTGCAACTGTAGCCTCTGACTGCCTTATGGTAAGACTCAGAGAATTTCAAGAAAAAACACACGTTTCCATCTTTGGATGCCCAAAAAATGAGCATTAAAAAGGAGATGAACTTAAGAGGGCATGTGCATTCTCATCTTTGGAAAGGGACTGAACATTACAGCATCTTTGTTCTGCCGTTCCTGTGAACACTCTCAACTTAGTTTTGCCTAAACTGGCGGGATAGGTCTTTTAGGAGTTGAGAGTGCCTTGCAGTGTGTGAAGTCATGTATTACTCATGCAGCTCAAATATACCCAGGTTTCTATAATGGCAGGTAATCATTGGGCACCATCATGACTGTGGAGGGAGAATGAGGATAGCAAGAAGAGCAAAAAATTAAGCCACTGCATGCTTCAAGACAGTTGAAGGAAGAGTTGGGAATGTGCTAAAGGTGAACACAACAACCTGAGAGTGCAGTGTATGGTCTGATCCTTCCAGAAGAAAAAAAGTCTTTTATTTTTACCTGAAAGTGACTGGATTTACAGAAAAAAATACGTCTTTTTGCCCCTATGGCATAGACCTGTGTGCATTTGGGATTTAACAGCATTATTCATTTTAAGTTGAAAACAGAGAGCCAGTCATAGCCTCAACTTGAACAAACCAGGGACAAGACTGTTCTACATATGACAACAAATGTCCTTTGCTCATTCTGGATGCAGGTTTATTCCCCATTTTTCAGCAAAGTCCTTCTTAAAGGTTCATGGGAGTCAGGTGTATCATTTAAAAGGCAATTGTCAGGACTTACTAACAGGTACAATACGCAGCTTGTGCAATCGTGTGATCCTTTTCAGCTTTTTCACTTTTGTTCCCAGTGTTGATTTTCGCACTTATTTGCAATCTTCTAGGGACAGAAGATACAGAGTGCACTTAGGATAGGGAGGCCATGAGTGTGACAGGTGCCTTCCAGTGTTACTGTAGCACAAATAGGAGTAATAATCATCATCTTAATGTATAATGAGATAAACAGTTTAATACTGAGATTTACATACATAATAAATCTGTTCTGAGATCTTTACAGAACAATGTACTGATGTGTGTTCCCACAAAACAAACTTTGATTTTAAAATTCAATTATTTCTTCCTATGTGAATCCACATACAGTGTGCATTACAATATGTCATGTCAATGATAAACATTTTAAATGGAAGGAAGTCCATATTATAAAATATGTCTACTTTCTACTTTTGAACAGGGAAGGGCATGGTAAAATTTCCGTTTTTGCTGTCAAAATGGCCTTGGCAACTCTTTGTGGAGGAAAGATCATGGACAAATTAAGATGTAAGTCTTTTGGGTGACCTTTTTTACCTGTTAATCATTGTTGTACTTTGAGAGATAACAGTACAGGTACGAAAAGAGGGAATTAGGATAAATTATAGTTTCATGGCTGGGTTTGGGATTTGCACTATATACACCTCCAAGTAATTCCCACTGAATGTTTGACTGAACTTAGAATCATAGAATCATAGAATCATTAAGGTTGGAAGAGACCTCCAAGATCATCGAGTCCAACCGTCAACCCAACACCACCATGCCCACTAAACCATGTCCCTAAGCGCCTCATCTACCCGTCTTTTAAATACTTCCAGGGATGGTGACTCAACCACTTCCCTGGGCAGCCTGGTCCAATGTTTAACCACTCTTTCAGTAAAGACATTTTTCCTCACGTCCAATCTAAACCTCCCCTGGCGCAACTTGAGGCCATTTCCTCTCGACCTATCGCCAGTTACTTGGGAGAAGAGACCAACACCCACCTCGCTACAACCTCCTTTTGGGTAGTTGTAGAGAGCGATGAGGTCTCCCCTCAGCCTCCTTTTCTCCAGGCTAAGCAACCCCAGTTCCCTCAGCCGCTCCTCCTAAGACTTGTTCTCCAGACCCCTCACCAGCCTTGTTGCCCTTCTCTGGACACGCTCCAACATCTCAACGTCCTTCTTGTAGTGAGGGGCCCAAAACTGAACACAGTATTCAAGGTGCGGCCTCACCAGTGCTGAGTACAGGGGCACGATCACTTCCCTACTCCTTCACACCAGACTTCATATTTTTGAAGCCAAATTGCATATATTGAGGTTCTGATTGGTGGCCTTTTTTTTTTCCCTTTGGGATGATGGAATTCAGAGTACAGGTAGGTGCCTCAAATGTTCAGCATCATGAAGCACCATTTAACGATTTCTACAGACTTTTTTTTAACAACATCTCTCTCATTTCACACTTAGAAATACAATATATTTATGCACTATTTATATTTCTTCCCTTAGGGCACATACTAATTCCATCTCTTTTGGAAAATAGATTCTCATTTCACAGCATTTATTCCCAGTTCCCCAGTAGCCAAGGCATAGTTTACTTGCAGCTGCAATGAAAGATTTTCTATTTAGTGCTACGATATCTGTAGCTCAAGTCCAAAACACCATTTTCCAGACTTTTTGACCAAAGGATTAATGTCAGCCTTCAGTTTCCTCTGAGCCTTCTACCACAGCCAAAGAAAATTGAGTTTACAAACTGCTGCTGTTTAGATAGACAAGTGGAAGTCCCAGGTGCTAACTTAGTCTTCCAGATTTGGTGCCGTTTTTTAATATATTATTTCTATGTAGAAACTCAAATGTAGACTGAACTTAAATTATAAATTTTAAATTGAACACTGTTATAAATTGAACACTGTTTGTTCCTTAGGCTGCTTTAAGAATACGGAGCAGGGTCCATCCAGTGGAAGGCTGGAGTACGATCCTGATTTTTCGGGTCAGCAGCCCAGGGTCCTGTTGTCAGAAAATCCCTTCCAGGTTCCTGGAAATGAAGCAGCTGACATGACAGTCTGAAAAACGATAAATATTCCTTAGTCTGTGATCCCCTGCTAAGCTTAGGATACTTCTAAACAAGGGGAAAAGTAAAGGCTGAGAAACATGCATCTCTGGAGAAATAAAACTTTGCAATATTTTTATACATGAACAAAAAAGCAAAAAGGGGAGAAGAGTCAAAAGTAATGCATTTGAAAGACCTTCAGTGCTTTGTGTGTCCAAAACAATAATAACTGACTTAATGAACTCATTGTCAAGATTTATATTCGACATGGTAAGCTGGCAGTAGGCAAAAAGCTGATGTTGCATATCTTGTCAAATTAGATCCTTCTTATCTGATTAAATTACTGCCTCATGCCATGCATCAGACTTCGCTTCAAAAAATGACCACACACAATGAAAAAGAAGCAGGAATTTTTTAATATCAAAATCAGCTACTTTTTAATATGTAAATCATTCTCTTTGTTTTCTAGTGAGTGGGATTATAATTAAAGATGCAGTAATAGTGGATGTTTCCACAAGCAGAACATGTTGCTTAGTACTCCTTAGTTCAGATCAGATGATACTGAATTAAGAGCAAATCTGTAGCTCACACTGAAGTTGCTGTGTCCTTTTCTTGTCTTTTCCCCCCTCAGATATTTTCTCAATGATTTCTGACTCCAGTGGAGTGATGGTTTATGGCAGATACGACATGTTTCTGCGGGAGGTTCTCAAGCTGCCCACGGCTGTTTTCGAAGGGCCTTCATTTGGTTATACTGAGCAATCGGCAAAATCCTGTTTCTCGCAACAGGTAAATGAAGAGTGAGCATCCTAGACACAGGATCTCAGTCAGCCCCCTGAGCAGGCCAAGACTTTCTTCCTTTCTTACACATATGTGCATATTCACCCAGGAAACGCATGGCTGGGTGGAGGGGAGGTCCACTTTGCTAATTTCTGGCATGTAGGTTAGGTGCCTTCAACAGGAAGCTAATCTCTATAGGTTCCCCATATAACCATGGAGGAGAGAGAGAGGCTTAGTCAAAAAGTGATTCGGAGCAGGATCTTAACTTACATATTCCTAAACTAGGGAACCTGAGGAGGCTAACTTCCTAATTTAAGCACCTAAGTTAGATACTTACATTTAGGGGATATAAATACCCCAAGACATGCAATCCTCCACTCCAGTTGGTTGTTGTTGCTATAAGCATATATGAGACTTTAACTTCTCCATACAAAGCTCAACTCCCACTGAAAAGACAAACCATGTTTTCCAAGTGATGGTGTACACACAGGAGAAGTTTACAAGTGAGTAGAAAATTGCCTTAAACGTTTATTGAAAATGGGAGTCAGTACGTATTAGAAAATCCCTCGTCTCTTACAGAGAACATTGGTGAGGTAGGGTCAGGAAAGCAATGAATTTATCCTGAAGAAAATACAAGATTTTTCCACAGCTTACCAGACTGTAGGTGCACTGAGTACAGTGCGCTGCCTGCGGCTAATACCTAGCATTTCAAAAGATCCCATAATCAGGGCTGGTTGTCCACTTCTCCAATGGAGAAAGAGAGAATTCCCCTGGCTCTTGCCACACATCACACTATGTAATTCCATAAATATAAAGTAAAGGAAGATGCTGAAACTGGGAAAATGTTAGAAATAAAGTGGTATTTTCCTTCTCTTTATCCTTCCATTTGCTAACTGAATACTGTTGAACAAATAAGTTGAATGGAGCAGGAATAGCGTCATTTTCATGCAAAATAGAGTCTCATTTTTTGTTTTCCCTCAGTTTCATCTCTAATCAACAGGCACTCCAGTCAACTGAAAGGCATTGTTGAAATTCATTTATTGAATCATGTCCCAAATCGTTTTAAATGGTAATGTTTGCATATGTGAAACTAGTCTTGTTTCACAGCGGGAGACTTAAGACAGCACTTCATCTTATGTTGAAGAATTTACATAGTGAAGTGACTTTTGGTAGTTTTATGTTGAAATAATGAAAGAGCGCTCCTGCATGGCAACAGGGCATTCAAGCTTTGCATGTTGGACGTGGTATTATTATAGATGAAAAAAGCAATTTCTTTTCTTGAAAAAATGTCATTCAGGCCTCATTTTCTATCTAAGCAGCCATCAGAAATGGCACTTTCATTGCATCCAAATGAGTGGAACAGATGCACTAAGGTACCTTACCTCACAGTCTCCACTTAAAGCTAATGAGAGTTGGGTCTCCGACTGATGTAGGTACACAGCAGATTTACAAAGCTGCTGTTTTGCATCTGTAGGCAGCCAAGTGCTCTTGTAAATCTAGTCTAATATTTCACTTAAATTCACTTTATGTAATTCTCATTACATCTTCATTAGGGATGAACCAGAGTTTTGAAGTGAGACTCAAAACAACATGTCCCTATGACACCATGATAAATGATACTCACAGTCTTAGTCACACTCTGGGTCATTCTTTCACTCTCTCATATTGCACTTAGTGTTACCAAAAGTTGATACCTTCGGATAAGTTTGGCACTCTCTCTGTTGTTCTCAGTATGGATCACTCTTGCTTACCAGAAGCCTTTCAGCCCCCTGATACATAGATTCCTCAATTTCAGGGAAAGAAAAAATTCTGGGAATGATCTTCTGCTCACGGTGTCAAATCCATTTCGGTTTGCATCGGAAAGGATTCTTCCTATTGCAGAAATGTTTTATTATTCCCCGTTGTACTGGCTTACGTCATCAAACCATGTATTTTCCTCCATCTGTGAACCACTGCTAGATTGAATGTCTATTCAAAATAGAAACAACAGTGTTTCCTCATCAGCAAATTTATGGAACAGAAATGCCGAGCAAGTGACTTGATGTTTCAGAATACAAATCAAAAGGATCAAAAAGGCTCAAAAAAGAGTTTTATCGCCACCACTTTCCCCCATAGGTAGGATTAATGTAGTGTTATACTGTATTTGTATTAAAAAATGTCGTCATTATTATGAAAAGCACTTTTTATTTCTCTTTTTTTACTCCAAACTAAAAAGATAGATACTAACTTCATTTTCTTAGCACTTGGCTAAGTGTTATTCCACAAACCTAGACTCCATCTGCACGTAGCGTATATTTAGAAAACAGCTTTCAGTTTCAACTTTCCCAGCAGCTGAAAAAAACCTGCAGGAGGAAAATATGCCTTTTAAAGTGTATGGAAATTGCTCTGCTGGTGTCCTTTTAAGGGACACTGCTCTCTGTAATCCATAAAATCAGTGACCACCAGAGAAGTTCGGCCATAAAGCTGTCAGTGAAGCTAAGTTGCTTTATTTGGTGCAAATCAGGTTTTAAATTACAGCTGCATTCAAAAGCCTATTCCATTGTGGAAGAGCTGTTCTTGTCTCCCCATCTATTTGCTTGTTTAGACGGGTTGTGTGTTTGCTGCCAACTTATCTGCCTTCAAGAGCAGAGAGAAGACTTAAGGCTACTCAGCTCTGCAGTATGGGGCATTGGAGGACCCTTCTTTTCCTAGACTTAGTTCTGCCTTTTCTCCTCCTGTTCTCAGTTCTGCTGCAGACAGCACAGACATTTGCTGGTGGCATTGGTCAGTAAATCCATGCCAAACATCTGCAGCAGATCTCCAAAAGAAAGATCCTTTTCTGTGAGCTGATGCTTATAGTGTAGGAAGCCTATTCGGGAAGCGGTTATCCACTCTCCATGGGTGGGGAGATCGTTCGTACAGCAGGCAGGTGGTAGCTGTTTGCTTGGACTTTCATACTGCAGGTATTGTGGGAAAAGGTAGTATTTCAATGAGATTTAAGCTCATATTCTGGCCATTTCTGTTCATTAAAGAATCAAGACCATTTTCACAACTAGCCTGAAGTATTTTCTCTTCTTTTAGGGACAAATACCTTTATATATTTCCCAGTGTCTTGCAATAGTTCAGCCCTGAGACTGTTACAGATTGAGATGTTTTCCACTGATCGCTGAGTGTATAAGAGAAATAATGATTTTCTTTACGTCTGGTGGCAATTGTATATAAATGCGGCACAGACACTCCATCTGGAAATCTCAGCTCTTAAAAGCACCCCACAACACACAGAGATGATACATGTCACTGCATAGCTGCTATTTTGCTTCCTCATGGGGTAACCACGGTTCTTTAGCAAGTTAAAGCAGTAGCTTATGCAATCAGATATGAAAATTTAGCAATCCCTTTGGATATGGGAATGCTACTTAAATATGTATGTCTATAAATTATATCTCAACATTCTCAACAGGGCTCAATATTTTTGCATCTTAAATTTATTTTAAAGGAAGGCTCAGGTGCTGATTTCTGAAGGACTCTCTGTCCTTGACCACCCAGTAGCTGTGTACTTTAGTACACACTTACGTAGCCAGTATACTAGGTAGGAAAGAGCAAGTATTTATGGCGGCGATATCTCAGGCTGAAATACCACATCTAGGTCTGAAAAAAAAACAAATGAACTAAGATTTGTGCTGACTTTTTCCAGATGCCTAAGAAACTTAAGGGCCTAGATTACATTTTTTAAATCAACAGGGATATTTTAGAGTTTAAATCTCTCTGAAAGATAAAGGGTCATAGGCCTTTAAGTGCTTACAGGTGTGGAGGGTTTAGGAACAGTTGCAGTCCCTGAGTGTATGCAAACACAACATCCCACAATCAGAGCTCACCCATAACTAGTTGCCATCACTCAACAGACAAGCATAGTTTCTTAAATTACAGTAACACAATTGCCTGTGATGGTCTTTCCTTACCCTATATTTGTTTTGAAATTATACTCCCTTGTCATTATTTTCTTTCATTTTCTTTTTTGGAGTACCATCAGTCATTCTCTACAGTGGCTTTTCATGTGAAATTGGTAATACATAGTGATACCCTACATGCGCTTGTACTCGTTATGGGGTACTCAGAACACGTGAGAACATGAAGAGTTGAGAGTTAAGAGAGAACCTTATTCACAAAGCATCTTCAGGCAATGACTTTAGAAGAGAGTCTTGAAGTGAATGGGAGCTAGGTGTCTCCAACCCAGCCTTGTGAAAAGGACTGCTAGTCATCAGTAGTATACATTGTAACTACTAAAAATAGTCCAGAAAAGCTTCGCTAGTATCATTGTTCGTTTTGGTAAGCCAGGGCTACAAGCAGTGTCTGAAAGTTGTTCCCAAGTGTTTCTGTAAGGACTAGATAAAATCATTTTGATATGTCTAATTACTGATTCTTTGTGCATGTTTGTTTGCTTGTTTGAGCAGAAAAAAGTCACATTAAACACTTTCTTGGATACTCTCATGTCTGATCCCCCGCCACAATGTCTAGTGTGGTTACCACTTCTGCATCGACTGGCGAATGTTGAAAATGGTAAGTAAGAGCTGCTGCCAAAAAACAGTTACAAGAGTAAACTTTTGTGTGATGATTTTCTCACTCTGTAGATGATTTTGTAGGAGCTACTGTACTGGGCTCATTGACTCCATGTGCTATTTTTACAGTCACTGGTAAGATATTTAAAGAATCCTGTTGGCCATTCGGACAGGAACATGGCTTAATTTTTGCTATGCTCAGGAAATTATCCTGATCGTGTCCTCTCCTCCTGTGCTCTGGATAAGCAAAGAGCGATAGGATTTGGTCCATTCACACACTTACATTTGGTAAACTATCAAGGCCACAAATTAGCTATGACATATGGCAGCAGAGAAGGAACAGCTTGGCAGTTTCTGTTCATGCAATATTCTTGGCAGCAGATGTCCAGTGCAGTGCAAAATACCAACCAAAGGTCCTTATGAAGGATCTCCTCCTATGCCTACACTGCCAGACAATATACTCTGAAAAGAAAGTTCCAGATTCGTCCTTATTCTTTGCTTGTGTGAAAGATGAGGATTTAACTGTGAGATGCCTCTTCCTCCTCAAGGGTTGTCTTTCCCTGAAATGAGTAGATCACAGATTTTTAAGACAGGAAGGGACCATGGAGATCAACTCATTTGATTATTACACAGTGCGTGTTGCATGTCCCTGGACAGTTACATCTTCCTCAGCCTTCCAACTTCTTGGGCACCCAGGGAAAAGTCCACAGACACACAGATGTAGTCCTCCAGCCAAACCCCTTATATACTGTTTCTGTAGAAGGTGCTGCCACACTGAAAGTGCAGGGGCAGAGCTAGAAAGCTTGTGCATCTCATCTCACTCTGTGCACCACCAAATTGCAGCCCACAAACTCTGCACAGTTCCTCGTGTAGTTCTGGAGGAGTTCCCCAGCTCCAGTGCAGCCTTCTGCTGTCCAGAAGAACCAGCACTGCCAATATTAAATAGAAAAAAAACATGAGACAAGAAATGCCTTTTTACTGTCTTGTTTATCTGGGTGTACTTGTTCCTAAAGTGGCATTTCTTGCTCATGGTCATCAGGAGGCAATGACGCTGACAGTCATTATTCCAACACTTTAAATCTAGAAAAAGGAAGATTTAAAAATAGAGGAAGTTTATAGAAAAATTTTAAAGTATTAATTTAGCAAGATAAATAGATTTTTGTAAACAATTTTCCAGCCCAATATTTTGCCTCAGAGGTTGTTGTGTAAGGGGCTTGTTGAATATTCCTGTGTTATTGCTCCCTTGAAGGTTTACCTCTAGCGTAACCAAAGCTTTGGGACACTGCAGGGAAAAAGCGGGGGGGCAGGAGGAAGAAAAGATCATATATACTCATCCTGTTGGGCAATAAAAGTATTTATGCCGTATTTCCAACAAGAAAATGGGGCTGGTGGAAGGCGAGGTGTGCAGCCATTTTTTGGTGATAAAAGGAGAAGGAGGAAGTTGTATGTGTTCTTGTGCTAAATAAATCCCTCTTCCACTGAAAGGCACCAAGGTGGGTAAGGTGATGTTCCCAAGTCCTTCTTGGCTACAGAGCCACCTATCTACCTCACCTTCCTCAAGCTCTTGTCATCCAGCCCTGTCCCTCACCAGCTTCGCACTCTTCCCCAGACTAGAGCACTAACCCTTCCTGCTGCGAAATTCTGGCAAGGAATTAAAACCCTGACACGCTCAGCACTGATCCAAATCCTCCCAGACTGAACCTTACAACAGAAGAGCAGAAGGTGTCTGGGAACAAGGAGATGTACAGTACCCCGTGGTAAATTGGGTACATGCTGTAATGAGGAGAGAGGAACAGAAATAGCACTATTGCCAGGAAGGGGCTTCAGAATGTCGTGATTGGTGCCTTAGCGTGCTCAGTGACTTGAATCCTCGTTACTACCTGCTTCTGAGTGGAACGGAGAGCAGG
Source organism: Pygoscelis adeliae (assembly GCF_000699105.1). NCBI lineage: Eukaryota > Metazoa > Chordata > Aves > Sphenisciformes > Spheniscidae > Pygoscelis > Pygoscelis adeliae. Next base: position 3,394,595 of record NW_008825498.1, on the reverse strand, counting down.
ACCACACGGGTCCCTTCAATGGCCAGCTTTCCAAATCTGGGCATCTAAAGCTAAGTGTTCAACTCCATATATAGGTACCTACATGACGCCAGTTGTACAGATGCGACAGCAGTAATTAAGAGACAACGACATGCCTAAGTACATTTTTATGCTTCCAGTAATCAGACAGCCAAGTTTGACTTTTCCTCTGAGGCGCATCACTGTAGCTCCTCACAGCACAGCAGAACATTCAGCTTCCCCCAATAATGCAGCTGAAGGGTGCAGGGGATTTTCCCACATATTAATTTCCTCTATCATGTATTCTGTTAGACACTGAACACATCTTTTGCTGCTGCGAGCAGGAGGTGCAGGCATCAGATCAGAAGTGATGAAGGGTTTGGTGCCCAGTGTAGGAAGCGTTGCCTGTGGCTCAGCACAAGTTGCTGGGCGGCTACTAGAGTTTTCACGGGTCAAAGCTGCAGGCAGCATCCGACGCTGCAGATCGCTAGAAACAAAGAAGGGATTCGCCCTTCAGTCTGGGGCTTTGTCCATAAACTTTTGCTGGGGGTTTCTCTGCTTTGGTTTACGGCTCGGCATTTCTCTCTCCTGCGCAGTCTTCCACCCCGTTGAGTGTTCCTACTGCCACAGCGAGAGCATGATGGGGTTTCGCTACCGCTGCCAGCAGTGTCACAATTACCAGCTCTGTCAGGACTGCTTCTGGAGGGGCCATGCCAGCGGTTCCCACAGCAACCAGCACCAAATGAAAGAGTACACGTCATGGGTAAGGGAAGGCTCGCACCTCGCTGCAGACTGCTTTGCCCTCCAGCCGGCGGAGGAGCCCCCGGCCGCAGCTCCGGGCAGCTGTCTGGCACGGAGAGGCCGGGAACCGGGCTGCCGGTTCAGATTGGTGACGCCGTCGGGGAGGCTCCGGCCTTGGGAGCCGTCGGGAGAGAGCAGAGGTGGAAATGGTCTTTTCTGGGTGAGGATCTGGGGCACCCGTGACGGTGCATGCTGCGGGGAGGGCAGCGCAGGAGGGGCTGGCAGCAGGGCGCCAGGCGCACAGCATTTTCTCCCATTCCCACAGGACTCACGGTAAAATCGTCATTGGCTTGCTCTGTTTGGCTACGTGTAAATGAAATGATGAATACTTAATGCTCGTTCATCAATATTTTCAGTCGAGTGGCTGCAGCATATGCGTAGCATTTGGGATGGTCCTGGCACTGTAGATTTGAGCGTGATCACAGCCTTAGATCCACAGTCCTGTTTACTGTAGAGAAAAACACACTTCAATCTTTTCGTTGTTAAACAAAATAATTCAATGCTTTTTCTAAGCTGAAAGAGAATTATCAACAGCTACATTAACCTTCTCTGAAGGACAACAGACCTGGGGTCTAAGCTCTCCACCGGCTGGAGCAAAGCCCCAACAGAAGCCCTTGGTCACGGAGCATCTCAATCCTTCAGGGTTCAAATCCAGAGACCAGCAGAAAAATCCTAACTAATCTCAAATATTACAAAAGTATATTGTTAGAAAAAAAGAAAATTATGCATATAGCAACAACTCACGTTTGTACAGCACTTTGTGTATTTTTTAACAAAGTTCTGAAGCTTCACACTTCTAAAATGTCTGTTTTTCTGTTGATGGAGCAGGCAAGGGTTAAATTTGACGTGGTTTGCTCTGTATGCCAGTCACACAGCCCTGCATCCCAGCCGATCTGGGTCTGTAATTGTTTTTGTGGGTCCTAATTGCTGCTTGTTGCATAGACACGAATGGCTTGAGTTTAGTCTCTGAATAGGAGAGTGCCCACCTCAATTCCTAACAGCAATTTATGCTATAAAACCATTTTTTGCTGTAGCCAGGGAGCTGTAATTAAAGGTAGGAAGTAATTGGAAAACTTAAGATTCCTGCTCAGCAGAAGACAAAAACGTGACTACATGCCTAGTGGTTTCAAATGTTTCCTTGTCAGAAACAAATGTTTTGCTTCACGTTTGAAATTGCCTTTCTGTAGCATTCATTAGCATTTGTTTAAACCTGGTTAGCATTCTCCATAATGCAGCTGTATCGAGCTCCACGTGCAGATTAAAGGTGTTCATGGGTGCAGTGGAACTCAACTGTTCTCAATTCAGAGTGAAATCGTATTTATAATGAAAGAGAATAAGCCTGAACTTTACATATTTAGGTTGGATTTCTGTAATAGAAATGTTTAGTTATTACCTTGATTACAGTCATAAGTCGATGCAGGATGTGTGTGCAGAAATACAATACCACTCCTGTTAAGTTCCAAAAAGATTTTTAAATTTCAGCGTGTAGAGCTGTGTTCTGGGGGGAGGAGTCAGTGTAAGGATCACTACCCCTGTTTTACCCGCAGAGGAGCTGAATCACAGAGGTGGGTTGGATTCCCTGAGAATCTCTCACACAGCCTAAAAGACACCCTAGATCTCCGAGCCCTTCCTTAGAAAAGTGTTCAACTGCAAAGAGTGTCCAAATAAAACTAGAAAGCAGAAAATACTCTTTTTTTTTTTTTAGTCTCGCTGATGGGATTTCAGGGTGAAAAGCATGCTTCTTGCACAGAGCCTCCCCATCTTTTGGTGACAGTGACAGTACGTCAGCCGCTTCTGGCGCGCTGCTGGCATGGTGGGGCAATTCCTGCCATGCACATGTCTCAAATTTCCCGTTCCCTGGTGTGGCAGGGGGTGCAGCAGCCACGGGAGGTGGAAGAGGAGCTTTATAAAAGCAGCTCAACAGTACAGGGTGCTGGAGCTGAGGAGGGAAATACTAGCGAGGAGAAAGAATATAGCAGCCTTGTGCCTGGCTCACAACTAGGAAGGAAACGGTGTCCCCTACAGTGTATCTATATGGACAGGCATACATAGATTTGTTCTGCTTGCACTCCCAAGATGGTGAGGTATGAGCCAGCTCCAGTCCAGGTGACACTAACTTTGTGCTGTCCTTCATTCAATACTACCTGAGTGCAGCATTGCAAAGAAGCCATGGCAACTGCATCTGTCCATATAGATATACCCCCCGAGCCTACTCTAAAGGTCCCCGAAGGTAAGAGTAATCTTTCCTCCGAACTGAGCAGTCTTTGCCTTACCAGACTCTCGGGGTAGGAGGGAGGCAAGGGGGATGTCAGTCGATAGATACGTAAGCCGTAGAGCTTCCTGTTGCTTTGTGCTTCCTATAGCAGAAACAGTATGCACCTTACTTGTCCAGATTACCTCTACCTTCCTTGTTCCTCCCAGAAATCACCTGCTAAGAAGCTAACTAATGCACTTAGCAAGTCTTTAAGCTGTGCTTCCAGCCGTGAACCTTTGCACCCAATGTTCCCTGACCAGCCTGAAAAACCTCTAAACCTGGCTCATATTGTGTAAGTATCTGTGTGCTGTAGAGAAAGTAAGCTTTGTCGTAGGAGTTGCTTACACCGAGTGTAGATGCTGTAGCTTTGAACAAAACGTGAGGCAGCTGTGGCGTACCAAGCTCAATGCATCAAGTGCAAATTTGCTGATAGGGGTATTTAATATAAAAATGTTCTTCTGGTGTGACTTCACTTGAAAAGTCAGTGGGATATGTACATATAACCAAATACTGGGACACAATGTTGGTATATCCCCATTCTCCTCAAGAGATATCCATGCAGTTTCATAGTTTCAGCACTTTGGGATGTATTCATGCTGAGAACATTAGTTTTTTCATCTAGAGACTCTCAACTTCAGTGTATCACAGGTATGTCTTGACACGAGGGACCAGAGAAAAGTGAAGTCTGACCAATTTTGTTGAAATCGGTGTCAGAGTTCTCGCTGACTTTAGTGGAGCTGTGGCTTCACCCAGCCCTGAAGAGTCTGCATAAGAAGTCACTTACTCAATCGCCAAGTCACTTGAAGAGAGTCTATTATCTTTACGTTTTGATATTTTGGGAAAGCAAAATTATTTTTTTGGTATAGTAGTTTATGTCACTACTTTTTCTGTGCAGGAGTCAAGAAACACAAAGCAGAGAGAAAACGTATTTGTGCAGGGTGAAGAAATTATCACTTTGGATACTTTTTTTTCTAAAGTTTGTCCACCGTCCATAGTGGCAGTTGCTCAGATTTTCTCATTTATCAGTTTGTTTTACCTTTGCTTCCTGGGTCCTTCAAAAAAAAAAAAGTTAAATTTTCCATAGAATTCAGGAAAAATCAAGACATGGTTTGGAAGAAAGTTACAAAGAAATTAACTTGGAAAAATGATTCCAAAAATGCTGTCTTTAAAGTATTTCTCTTATTCTGATGTATTTCTTAAGAAAATAGCTTGCTTAACCATCTTCCCAGGGGCCCTGACTGAAGCATTTCAAGCAGCAGCCATTAAAATTGTATTTGCATGCTGCATATCTGTGTTACTGGCTGCTGGAACTATTCCGGTCTGTAATTATTATACATACTTACTTTTGTCAGTGCTGAATGCTTTGTATGTAGCATCTTTAAGGGCAAGTGCACATCGGCCACTGTGGGCTGTGCGGCACCTGGAAAGTTCACCTAATCTACCTGACATTTTAAGGATAAATCATGCTGATGGTCCTCCTCCTGTGGTTATAGCAGAACTTTTTCAAGGCGTAAAAGAGTGCTCTGCTCTTCAGACACAAGGCGCCTCTGACAGATAGGTAGTGCCAAATCCCTGTTACACGACTGTCAGTTAAAACCCCTGCACCTCTTTATGGAGGTGTAATTGGAGGATGTTGTTCTGTGGAAGAAATCATCCGGAGCTGGATCTGCTGAGCTACCCTACTGCTGTGCGTGGTATAAAAGCCTGGCTCTGCTGGCAAGTTAGTGATAATTTCACAGGGCAGATTTTGGCCATCCTTTAGAGAAATGGAAAGAGACAGGGAGCATGAAACTGAAAGAGAAGCCTCTGTTCCCTGTTGGCTGGAGGCCCTCGAAGGCCTGGGGGTATCTCAGAAGACAACGGGAAGTAAAAACTGGGCTACTGTGAATGGATTAAATGCATTTAGGCAAGGCAAGGGGAAGGTACCATAATTGAGTAGGATCTGTTCCAAATCTTTGCTGTGAAATTAACACCTTCCCTTCTTCCTAACTATACAGACATAATTTAGAGTGATTGGATGTGAGAACAAACCACCATCTATTTTGCTTTATGATAGAGTTTCTCTTTAGTCATAGACTGAAGGTGATATAACTTGGCAATATATATTGGCTATAATGATACATGAGTGAAAAACCTGTAAGTTGTGGAGGTAGCATGATCTACAGCATAATTCACATAAATTAACTGAGGGGAGAGATATGCTACAGTACCTCACTGAGAATATCTTCTCGCTGATGTGATTTTTATTTTTAAACATAATGGAAGTTGAGAGAAACAGCTCTGGGCAGGAATCCAGGCAAAAAAGGGTTTATATGTGCGTTAAATGGAAGAATTTTGGCAACAAAACAGTATCCTTTTCTTAGCTTCTGGCTTCAATGGGGACAAGTACTCTCTGCATTACTATACAGCCTTTCCTTTTCATCGTTATTCCACTTTTGAGTGGTACCAGACAGAAAGACTGCATGGGTTTTTTGTTTTACTGGTGCCACACAAAATTTTCAGTTAGGCAAGAAACACATCTAAGGCTCATCTAGAGGAGTAGTTATCAAGATGTCATCAACCTGATGGAGGAACTGCCCCCACCAATGGAGGGGTCATTTTTCCTTTCTGTATGTAAGATTTGCAACAAAAAAGAAACACCAGACTGCAGAGATGACAAATAGTGTGGCCAGTGCATCATGAAGGTATTTTTCAAATGCATTCTGCACTGACCTGACTTCATTTCCATCTGAGTGTGTGGGAGCATTATTTTTGACATCAGTGTGAAGAGGTTAGACCAGCATGGAGCACTCTGGAAAATTCCTCTTATTTAATTCGGTTTATTACTGCGGGTATGTGTTACGCCATAACATGCATTTATTACATAGCATATTTCAATAGTATTAAGTGTTTTCTGCCTTCTTGAGGAAAGTTGCTTGAGTATCATCAGCTCACTTCTATCAGAAAGCTTAATCACTCATTTCCAGAAATTTAGAAATAACCTCAGAAAGATACACATTTATAGTCAATAGCTGAGTTTTCCTTTGCTTTACCGTAAAGTCTGCTGTTCTTGTCTTATCACATCACACAACTGTATATGTATGTTTGAACATCCATTTGATATTCAAGCTGAACCTGAGGAATGTGACAGTGGGCATCAGCCTTCAAGAAACTTGCCCTGGGAAAGCTCAGATTAGTTTAATATAGTTTTCTTCACATAAGAATTGACAAACTAATGTTAATCACAAAACCTTAGCAAAGCCTTGGAGTTTGTAGACATTTGTACGCAAGGGTAACTCGGCATATGTAAACAGATCAATGACCTTTTATGCGTAGAGGCACTCATGCTTTTTGCAGAATCAGAGGCATAAGAATGGAATATATCCAATGCACTACTTACTTAGACCACATACATATTAAACTGACAATGTAATTAATGATCTCTTTTCCATTTCATTTTGGCTGCAAAAGAGATACTTGGTGAGTATTTTCTTCTTTAGTACACTTCTTGGAGGAAGGAGCTTGGAAAAAATGCAATAACGTCATTATTACCAATCCTTAACTTTTTATCAGAGTCCAGAGCCAAATAAAAAATTGTCTTTGAATACAGAGACAGTGAAAGGGAAGAGCTCTTTTGGGGTTTAGAAACTTTCTCTTCCACCCCTATTTTGAGATAAAGCTTAGAGAAGACATTAACCCGAAGTGTGTATGTGGTGATTTGCTGAAGTCCGTGGGTGCCACATACCCACTTAGTCAGCAGAGGTGGACTGGGTGCAAGGCAAAGCAGAGCCCAAGCTCTGCCAAGGGAGCACTCCTCCTGCCTCCTTCTCTGGGGCAGTGTTGAGAACCAGCCTCTCCTGCCTTCTCCTCTGCTGTTTAGGACTCCACAGCCCAGGGTTGGACCCATCTTCCAGAAACCCCAGCCTGTGCCCCATTAGTTTTTGAATGTGTTCACTGGCCAGTGATTGCATTGAGAAAAGGAAAAATGCAGTAGTCGCACATAGTTGGTGTGAACTATTGCTCCTACATCAATTACCAGTTTACAATTCCCAGGCAACAAAATACCAGTTGCTTACCCATTAAATAAAATTAATTTCTAAGTATTCTGTCAAAGTTTATTTTCAAATCTCTGTATTTCAAGACTTACAACACAATGACCTTTCCAGTGGATTGGCTCTGGTGATGGCCTCATCCAAGCTCTTCCTAGCTCTGATGAAGGGGTCCGTGAAAAATAATTTTAAACACTTCTCCATAAGTACGTAGAGCACACAGTGCTGCTGCTCAAATTCGTGACTGACCAGAACCAGAGTTTTTCATGTGGGTCTGCAGGCGCAGGGTTAGGCTAAAACTATATTTTCATGTAAATAAATAACATGCCAAATCCTACATCCTTCTATTCCCAGTTTTAAACTTCTTAAAATCAGTGTGGTATTGTCATGCTGAGAATTCCATTTGGATTTGTCAAAGACCACATTTATGCTTGTTTTCTAACAGTTAGAAAATAGGAAAGAAAACATGTAGCAATAGTTCACTTCTGTGCAGAACTGGCTTTCTTCATTTCTTACAGATGGTTTGGATGACCGGTTGTCTTGCACAATTGGAGCCCAGTGAATATTTAGCAGATGGCTACTATATTTTGATTTGCACATCTGCAGAATTCAGAAAGCAAGACAGATCTTTCACAGAGCTTAAAGGGGATATTAACCAACTTGAAATCCAGGCAGTCTGAAGTCTGAATTACATATGGCTTCAGGTTCTGCTCATATCTGATTGAAAACCCTGTGATATTAATAACGTATTTTTTAGTTTTTCCAGAATGTCTAGATCTTTTGCCCAATGTTGCGTAAGAAGTCCATTAAGAAGGGGAAATTTCTCCTTAATGGATACAGAAGGAAGATTATGCACAAAATATTTTTTAAGAGTAGACAATAAAAGAAAGCAGAGGAAATATTCCTTCTCATTTCATTTTCAGCAAGAGCAGGAAATAAAGAATGTAATAATAAAACCATCATTATTAATGGGTCCTCTTAAACTAGAGACTTACTTTAAATTTTGATTTGGGGGTTTGATATACCAGTTGAAAAGCTTTGGAGTTAAACCAGTTTAGTTCTACATGTATTTTATGGGATACTGAGGGCTATGGGTACACTGTGGTCACTATGTGGATATGCTAGCGTGGGGCTTAGCGCCAGGGATAACCTCATGAAAAGATGTGTAATTTCTTGGCAGTTACCCCCCGCAGACTTCCATGCTGCCACAGCGAACCTGCTACCAGTGCTCAGCCTAACTGGTTGAAAGCAGTGACTGCACCCTGGACTACAGGCTCTGAAAAGGGAAAAAGGCATAGTGGTTATTTTGCCAAAGCAGAGAAAAAAATTAAGTTGCTTAAAACTCACCGCAGAACACACAAAAGCATTATTTCCTTCCAGGCCTAAGTAACGGTGTGTTTTTATCAACTTCTGCTTAAAAACACAGCATCTTTAATTTGGAACTATTGCTGCTTAAAGCAGAAGATGCCAGTAGTAATGTTACTTTAAACAAGAAGCTCATTCAATTCTCTGTAAATACTGTTGCTGATGGAGGGGGTTTTTGTGCAAAATTAATGCAACTGGATATTTTGCCGCCTTCTAGGCCCCCCCGACCTGTAACCAGCATGAACGACACACTCTTCTCCCACTCTGTTCCCTCAGGAAGTCCTTTTGCAAACAGAAGGTGAGTTCTTATCCTTGTTTATATTAAACCATTATATGATAGTGGTAGAGGTTTCAATTTTCAATTCCCTCCCAGAAAAAAAAACCAAAACCAAAAAACCACCCACAAAATAAAATTAACAGACATGAGCAGAGAAATGCCTTGGTGATTTTGGACTGATATCCAGATATCTGGATGGAGAGCTGGAGTCAGGGCACCCCAAGCTCCTCACAGCAGAGCACAGAACTTCAGTTCTCATTTGAACCACTATGTCCAGCTAAAATGTGCTCACATGTAACCTAGGCACCCTCCCATGGGGCTGAAAATGGGCTGTTGAGAAGCCATTTTGTAGCAGCACTGTGGGAATAGGAACTGGGACATGCCGTTGCCTACTGGGAATGTCTGCATTGTGCTGCAAGATATGATATGAACAAAGAGAAAATGTGTTCATACTTGCAAGATATAGCAAGACATCCTTACTCCTGTTAAACCATTCAGATTTTCATTAAAGGCTACAAGAGAGAAGGAGTAGTCTTGGACTATGGTGACGCTTCAGCAAACAAACCAGAGAAGAGTTGTCAGAAACATTAATCCTAAAGAGAAGGTGCTTGCAGCTGACTATGTACATTTTGGCTCAGTATTTTGGCTCATACAGCCAAAATATGTGTGTAACATTTGCTAGCTGTCTCACCCAATCTGTGTAAGCCTACCAACACACATAGATGAGAACGTGGCAGAAAAATAACTTCCCGCTGTATTGGGTAAGATGAGCAATATGTCTTCCCTGGGTGCATTTTATTGCTTGGTTCCTGCTGTATGTGTCAGTGCTTCAGCTTTCCCAAATAACCAAACACAATCTCTGGGTAAGCATGGCTACATACTTTAACATCAAAACCAAACCCACAGTGTACCACACCGCAGTGTCAGAGTAAAGATGGTTTACTGCTACTTTGATTTATGAACTTTGTTACCAGGAGCTATAAACTGTAAATTCTCAGTGTTATCTTAGTGCAAGTAGCTGCTGGGTGTGACTGAGATGCTTTTTGAAAGCCAGTCCCAAAGCAGCCCCCAAGACCAGATCTGCTGCCTATACAGACAGTGAGACTACAAATGCAAATTCCTTTCTATTGTTGGAATACATGGGATTTTATGTGCAAGGCAGGATAATCTATTTGTGGCCTCTCCAGGACACGTCATTAAGAGCAATGCTCTGTAAGAGTGTACCAGTTGCTTCTGTTTATCGCCAAGAAGTCCTTGTGCTCATTCAACAAAACTATGCTTTGCCATTTAGGCCAGGGACCTGCAGTAATAATCACAGCACTATCTACTGTGCTGCTTGTTTTTCTTTACATATGAAAAATTCCTGATTAGTTTACTTTTGTGTTCTTTAGTAATTCAGCTGACTGTCTCTAACTATCAGGATTAAACGTACATGATTCCTGAGCCATTAGAATTCCCTTTCTCCTAGAGGAAGAACTCCTTGGTGGAGAATCCCCTGAAGGCGGGAGACAATAACTCCCCCCCCAACCATAGGTACTCAGACTTCCTTATAAGTGGGTAGTATGACATCCTTATACAGCAAAAAGTTTCCATGATGCAGCAGTCAGTTCTGGCTTTTTTAGAGTTAACAGTACCTTGATATGTCAAGCAATTACATTGCTTGTATATTAAAAGTTTCGTAACTTTTGTTTCATTGACCTAGCAGGATATTAAGTGTTTGACAGCTTATTCTCATTATTTTTATTTTCATTTCTTATAAATTTAATTTGCATCTTTTTATTCGAAAGAAAAAGCACCCTACAAACTGTCAGGTCAGTATCCTTTCTAAATGGTTGCAAATTGCATTTATTGTAATGAACCCACTCTGAACACACTGCTCTCTGTGTACAGTTTCTGGGGTATTAACAAGGTTTCGTTGTTTGAATCATTCAGGTTACTTGGGGGTATAAATGCAGCCAGTCCTGTGGCTGATGAGCATTCTCTTATAAAGCTGTATGTAAATCAGCTTCACAACAATTCACGGTCAGTATGAGAGCACTAACCCACTAATCGCCGTAGTTCTGTAGCTCATGCACTAAATCATTAGCAATTCTGCTAAACTACTAAAGATATTCTTTAAGGAAGACTCTGGTGGGCTAGAGGGTTTCTGTGGCTCTAATTAGTCTTTTGAATAGACTTCCTGCTGGCTGTGGGCTTTGCCAACTTCTCTTGCTTCTGCACGGCACAAATCTTTCATTTTACCCTTTCACATAGGATTAATATTAATGTATCTAGTGGAAGTTGGAAACATTGTTTTTGAAAACCAAAAAAACTACACCTTTATGGTTTCATCGTCAGTGTATGACTTGCCTGTTGCGTTCTTGACCGAGGAACAAAAGAGGCTTGCACGAGAGCCTGGAAACGACTCCAAGTCTCACAGCCAGCCTCCTCTTCCCCTTCCACGTCTCTCGCTGCTGGTGGTTAGTGTTCTGCTGTTAGCGCCGCTTGCCAATAACCTTCCCACTTTGCTTTGCTTTTCAAAATGGCCACAGAAAAAGCGGCTCTAAATCCTACTGAAGCTAATGAAGACTTCCCATTTACATGGTGAGCGTTGGATTTGGACCGATGCCTCTGGTTGCTGCACCCTTTTTCCAGCATTCCCTCTCATCTTAGAGGAAGAGCCTATTTCATTCTGCATAAAAGAAATATGCAGTTGGATAAGAACAGTTTCCCCATTTTTTTTTTACTGTGGAGTGTAACGACCTTTCTTTTTTTCTTTTTTTCTTTTTTGATTAATCCATTACTATAATTCAGTAAGAAAGTACTGAGACCAAGGTACTTTTCTGCTAAATGCCAAGTTTTTCAATCTGTATTAGACTAATAACAGTATCTTCATCCATTCTTTTAGGTTTTACTATTATTATTGCCCTGGGAAAATCAGGCCTCATTAGTGGAAGCTTATCCTCTCATACATCAGAGAAACAGACTTTGACAGCTCTGTTTGCAATTGTGCTGATTTTATATTAAATGTTCTGTGATTCATATTATAATAAAAATTGTACAAACTCAGGGTAAAATCTTTAGCTGAACGTAATCAACTCTGAAAGCTCTGCTGGCTGTGTTTTCACTGCAGATAACTTATGGTTACTTTAATTTGTGTTGCAATCTAGTCCAGAGGTTTCAGACAGCTTTAAAGAAAGTTTTTATGTAATTAGAGTGTTTATTCAAAGGAGAATTGGCACAGACTGTCATTTGTAGCATTCCCATGGTATTTATTTCAGCTAGTTGTCTTCACATAAGAACATAACCATTCGCAACTGGTTTCTCCCTGTAGCAGCAAATGCTGAATTCAGCACGCTGACTCATTCTGCTGCTGGAAATGGATATGGTCTCATACGTTCAGCACAATATCATCTTCATTTCTGGATCCATGGGTGAAAAAGGGAAATTAACTGGGAAGAAGAAGAATCTTATTAGAGGAAAGATCTTTGATAACTAGTAAATACAATGACAAATTGTGAGGAACAGCTGAAAGGAGATTGAACATCATATGTTATTTGCAGTTTAATTGCATCTGAAGCACCGATTTTGGGTGGGTATGCAATTATTCCAAAGCTCAAAGGAGGTCGGATTCAGGCTTTCCCTGAGATGCTTCTTAGTTTCTTCAAGCCACATCAGAAGCAAAGTCCACATAAAATTTCCCTGCTTGCTTTGCTTAGTTTGAGCCACCAAGTCCATAAGAGAGTTTTAATGAGGAGGTTGGCATAACAATTACAAGCACCTTTCTTCTAAATATATACTGCATGGAAATTGATGTCAACAATATGCTCTGTACAGCTCAAGAACAACTTTAAAGCACTTACATTAGAAAAGAAGAAACAAAAAATCTGTGATCTTCTCCCAAATACCAAATCACAGTCATTTGCTGCGACGGCAGCTAATATGTGATTAAAACCACAAGTCCTGTAATTTTTTTACTGTAGCTAATATTCAGTTTTATTCTCACATTTGTTTTTGTGATCTCCGATTACCTAGAGGGCAGCAGAACAAGGGAATATTGCTGCGGAGTAGGTAATGCCCTTGCAAATCCAGTGAACTGGATGTTATGTCAAAACAGGTAAATTGAGCATTATAGAAACTTCTGTCCAGTCAAGAGGAATAACTCTATACCCTGAATTAATGTTTTCTCCCTTATTTGGATTCTTTTGTTCCCCAGTTGCAGTCTGTCAGTGCTGCCTTAAAGTACATAGCTAACATAGTAATGGATACAATCTCTTTCTCTTTCTTAATAAATGTCTTCTTTAAGCTATCAAATTACAGGGCTAAGGTGGGGTAAAATGAAACAGAATGTTTTTTCTTGCATTTTTCTCAGCCCTCCCCCCACAGGTAATACATTTAGTTCTTTTAAAGGAGTAATGAACTGGAATAAACGGAGTGATGCGGCACATTCTGCTGAACTTGAAATTACTTGGCAATTCTGCGGTAGATAGAAAGAATGCACTATGGTATCAAATGCCCATAGCCAAGGAGAAATTGAGTCTTATTTGATGTTGAGTCAGAGTAGCTGGTGCCTTTTTTGAACCCCACATAAAAGCTAGAAAGAATTGGATATTCCACCTCGGCATAGCAAGACATTAGGCCAAATTTCTGGACGACAGCTAACTTTGGAGCAAAACATAGTGGTTGCTGCTGTTGTCCATGTTTCTATCTCCAAAGAGTGTGGTAGACTTGAACTGCCTGTTGCCTTAGTATGTTGTTTCCAGAACAAGATGAGAATCCTCCTTATTTCATCAGCAATATTCTACCTGCTAAAGAAAAGGTTTATATGTCTGATTGTTTAGTAGGCAGGTAGACACTAAAGAGGGTGTAACATTTACACCAATATTGTTAGGTCTACATCTTTGTAGACATCTGCTCAGAGTTGGAGGTTTCGTCTCTTAATTTAGATGGGGAAGCATTCTTTGGCATCTTACAAAATGTGCCATTCTAACAGAAATATATCTTTAAAATATATGTTCCAGTTGGTAGGACCCAGAGAAACTCACTGTGGCCAAAACAATCTCTGAAGTATTAGCTGTATTTTGGGGAATATGTGGAGGATGTAGGAAGATGTGGAAGAACAAGAAGGACAAATGTCAGCTCTTCCAAATGAAGGAAGGTTGAAGGTGGAAACACGGACAAAGATCGAAGGGATTATACAAGAGACAGCCTAACCTTGGTATCCAAAGATACTGAAATTATGAAAGAATTAGTAAGCACCCGGAGGATAATAAACCAATGAGAAACAGCCAGCATGCATTTGTCAAGAACAAATTATGTCAAACCAAACTAATTTGTTTCATTGACAGGATAACTGGTCCAGTGGGTAAAAAAGAAGCAGCAGATACGATACAGGTTGACCTTAAAAGGACTTCTGGCATAGTCCCAGATGACACAGAAGTAGCCAAAGGAAACGTGGACTAGGGGAAATTAGTATAAGAGCAACATTGAAAATCAGTAATTACATTTTCACAAGTTTGCTGTCGTTCTAGGAGGAGGACATATCAGCTGGGATTCTTGAAGGCTATCCTAAGTCAGACACTATGCACTATTTCTTGTAATGACCTAGTGGAAGCCATAGAGTGAGTGTATGCAATTTGTAGATGGTACAAAGGTTGAAATAGTTATGGGAAGGAGTGCTTGGAGAGCAGTTTCTAAATTAAAAAATGAGCTCAGTTGCAGTGGTAGTAATTGATGTCCAAATGATCTGAAATCAGTTAGAGGAAACTCAGTAATTATAAGTGAAAAGTGCTGTAGCAAGGAAGCAAATAATCTAATAAAAGATGGAGCGTAATTGGATGGACAGAAGTATTTTAACAGAGGACCTAGCAGTTGCAGTGAACCACAAACTAATTGAAGTCAGCAATACGATTGTTAGATTGCATCTGACCCTGGGACATCATGTGGAAAGCCATTAAAACTCATTCCCTGGAGGAGGAGACATCTGCCTGGAGGTTTGCACCCAGTGTAGGGCAACAGCACGGAGACAAATAAGCTAACCAGCATGACAGTCCAGAGGGGACACTCAAACATCAGAAAAACTTAGAAAACATAACTCATAAGAAGAGGTTGGAAGATATGTTTACTTAATCAACTAAGAAGGAAATGGACACTGATAGACATGTTATCAATTGCTCAATAAGTAACGTTTGCTTGCTTGTCCCTCCACCCTGACTATGTTGCTTCTGGAGCATAGGAGAGGAGAACTTACGGTTGGTAGAGGGGGCATCACACTGCACTGTTAGAAAGCAAAGCACAAAATCTGCCCTGGGGTCTTCGGTCTCCCATTGTGGCAACATACTTATCTTCACTTTAAGAACCAAAAGCTGCATTTTTGGCTGAAATGGCACACCCTGTACCCCTTGAATGCATTTTCCTTCTGTAACTGGGAAGAAAACGTGGGTGGAAAACATGTCCTTCTAGATGGCAATGGAGCATGTTTATCTGCGTGGATATCGCTTCAGTGGAAGCGCAACACACACAAGTAGCATGCTGATGGGCATAGAAATGTGAAGCAAGCATTTTTTCTTGCTATGCAGTACAGCATTTCATTAAACTATCTTCCAAATTTATTATAAATCAATAGGGCTTGGGTTCTTAGGACACCCTTCGGTACCATCCTTTTCAGAACCCCGCTGCCAACCTTGACCTCCCAAAAGGAGGGGAATGGCACACACCTCATCTTACTGAATTCCTTCTTTGTCCTAATATTAAAGGTTTTGATCTTCAGTCCATCAGAGCCACATCTGCTCAGATTTATCATGCATCACATTTGTGCAACATCATCTGCCTATACACACACACACACACACCCCGGATGCACAGGTGCATGCATGCTCACCCATCTTTTGATCAAAGACATTTACAGTATCAGTAGCCAAACCAAAAAATAAAGGTGAATAATTTTTTAAAAGAGGAAAGTAAAATATCTTTTGGTTTTGCTTTGTAGTTTTTTACACCAAAAATGCTGCAACATGAAAGAAAAACTAACATTTCAATCTCTCCATTTTTAGCGAGATTTAGATAAGATAAATTTATCTTATTAACATGGATATTTTAGCATTGGGAAAGATGCCGTTATTGCAATCCATTAAATACAGTAATAAGGAAAAAAAAAGTGGGTTTGATGAACTCTATATTTTTTTAAATCAACAGAAGAACAGTACTTCTGAAAATTAAACTGGTGTATCCCATCACTGGATCTAAATAAGCGCATTTCCATAGATTATTGAAACTATCTTATGGCAAGTGTGGAGAAGAGCAATTTAGCTGTTATGGTGAAGCTTTCCCAGCTTGAAAGCTGCATTTAAGATGATTTTATCTCAGACTCCACCTGGAAACTGCACAAGCCTTCAGCTCTCCGTTTGTGAAAGACGCACATTTTGTTTGTCTTTTCTGTGGTGAAGGCTTTATAGTTTGCTTTTGGAGAACAGGAGGGAAAACTCTAATTCCTGACTTCGCATTTCCTGAAGTTTTCTAAAATTTCTTTAAAGCTTCTGTTGTTATTTTTATACAGTCCAGGGCGCTTGAATGAGTTTCTCCAAACTCTTGTTCTGTAATGAATTTCAGACATCACTGTTTACCCTCTTCTTAGTTTTCCTGTCTTATTAACTAGCTCTCCTTCCAAGAATACTGAAGTAGAGCAGAGCAAACTGCTGGCTAGGGCTGCTCCAGCTTTCTTGAAAGGCAAAGGGTAAGTTAAAGAGAGAGTATGTTCGTAGCTTGCACTAACACAGCTAAACCAAAACCTTTGCCTCTATTCCTCCCGCTTTTAATGTATTCTATAAACATCTTTCCTGAGAAAATTGTGATAACCAATTAACCCAGTGAGCTAAGTAGGGCATGTTTAAATATATTTATGTACACCTGGATGCGTGAGGTCTTGATCAGACACTTCCAAGCAAATCCAACTTGTAATTTCAGTATGTTAATTGTGTGTAACATATGTATATTTAATGTATATATGCAATACATAGTATCTTAAAGCAAATAGTGCCGACCTCACAATCTGCTGTATTTTGAAATTAATGGTACCGTACAGCTCCAGTCCCTGGCCCGATCTGGCATCTCACTGATTTTTGAGGCTGGCTCTGTAATCAAGTGGGATTCTACCATCCTAAGCCATTACTTAACAATATACTTAATTGCCAATACTTAACATATAAATTACAATAATAACAAAATAATTTCTGCACTTGGGTTTTTTTTTCCCTAAGAACACTTAAGTATTCGTTCCTAAATTCCCATTTCACAATCTTACTTGCTCCTGCTTTCTCTGTTTATTTCCCTCTGTCTGTCCGGACCGCACCCTCTCTCCCCCTGACCCCGTTCCAGGTTACAGTACAGCCTCGATGTTGCAGACAGGCTGGCTGATGAACATGTACTCATCGGGTTGTATGTCAACATGCTGCAGAGCAACCCCGCACGGTTAGTGCAGGTTTGGCACCTTTGGGGAACCCAGGAAAGGGACGTTGGTCAGCCAAATGCTCTCACTGTTTCCTCCTGGCTACAAGCTGAAGCAGCTCTTTATGAGCACTAACCTAAAGGGAATGCATATGAATACGGGGTATGTCCTCCCAAAGTTGGTGGATTGTGGCAATTGCTGTTATTCTCTCTAGTGATGTTAAGTAGCAAGCTATTGCAAATAATTGCTCAGTTAAGAATGGCTATACAAATTGATTTGGGATACCATGCTCTAGACAGTGCAGGACTTGGTGATGGTACGGAAATATTCATACAACAATGACTAACACATCCATGTTTTCAAGGTAATAATTTTTGAGGTGATATATAATTTTTAGCTTCACCTTACCTTGAAAGTAAGAAGTGGTAATAGTATGTGAACAATGATAAGAATAAGAATAAGAATAAGAATAGGAATTTGCTTATTAGCCTAGTGAAGGAAGGAGTTCATTTCAACTTTTACATACATCAGGCACTGTTTTTAAATCTGCCTGATTTCTGCATTGTTTGAATCTTGGGTATAAATTTGCCCTTATCTTATATTCGGACTCAAGTATGACAGCTTTTTAAATGCATCTTGAACATAGTTCATTATTTCTGCTGGAGTGACTATGGAGCTTTGTCTACTAAACCCACCTGCTGTCCCAGCACTTGCGGATGGTGGCATCACAGCAGGCCACCCCGGGGAAGGGAAATGCTGGCTTGCCTCTCCAAGTGCAACAAAACTAGACTTTGCAGCCCTGTACCAGCAAGGTGGAGAGCGGTGTAGCATATGGTCCTAGAAAATGTGGCACTGAGCAGAAAACTGTACGGTGTTTCTAACAAAACTGTGCTCATGAGGTTACTTTTGCTCATAATGAACCCTTTGGTTTCCTGTACTGCTATTGCAGAATTTTTCCCAGGTTAGGAGAAAGTCTCCATTTACTCTCATATGTAGATAAGGCAACAAGCAACTTCTCTTGGGAGGGTGAATGCCATGGTTCTCTGCAGTCTTACAAAATTCACTTCTGTGTGTAGCTCCAGTTGAAAATGGGAGTAATTTGCCACGTAGCTGTGCCCAGTGGAGAAAAGAGTGCCTTCATTGGTCTGGGTCTCCTTCTCTACTCTGCATCCCACTGGAATGTGCCAGTGGGGAAAAAAAAGGCAAACTGTTTTTTAGTGAGGAAAATGAAAACCATTTCTTCAAAACAAAAACATTTGGAAAGGGAATTTCATTCCTGGAGCAGCACTTCCAGAAATCAGGCTTACTGGGTAATATTTACACCGTGGCTGTGAAAACAAGCTGTTGGGCACGTGTGTTTAGACCAGTCATTGCCCACCCGTAACCGAAAAGGGCAGGAGTACGCTACCACTCGGTCTAGTTTGACAGGGAGAAGGAAATGTGGCCTTGCCTACCACGAGAGACTTATTTGATACAGTTGTTCAAGAGCAAAGACCGGACCTGGTTTAGAGTCATTTTTGGTGCTAGGCTACTGATGCTATGTCTGTAATTCATTTAGCTTCAGTGGGGACCACCAGTTAGATCCCCTTGTGAGTGCTTAGCCTTATCTTTACCATCTTCATCCTCTAAATTTTATCCAGTATATTCCAACCTGTTTCTTCAAGCTTTTGAGCCAACCTCACTAAGCCATAGTACGTTTGTATCCAAATACGCACATACAAATTATGTGCCATAACATCCTTCAAATTGAATGTTTTTGAGGGATGAATGGAGAGTGACTGATAATGGCCTTAATTGTTTAAATAACCAGTGCAAAGTGTATTACATAACATCTGATTACTGACATTAAATCAATGCAGTCACAGCATCCTCAATGAGAAACAATCATCTCATTTATTAGATTAGATTTTGACAGATGTAACCGAGAGGAACAGCAGTCTTTGTCATGCATCAAACCATGCTGCATTACCATTTTCTGCTTTGCTGCAATGAGACTGGTAGTAGAGAAAGTGAATGGTTATGTTTTGGTAAAGACAAGAAGAACAAAGTGTTGCCATCCTGAAGCTCCTGCGTGAAGCCAGTTTGTAGGAGAGGTAGGTGAGGCCTCTGCAGGAGACTCAGCTGCTGCATCTCATATAGCCTGGGGAGGCACCTTCAGGCAAAGGTGAACTCCTTCTGCCCATGCCCCAAAGTGGCCAGATGAAGTTTGCTCAAAACCCACACAGATGTGTTAGGATGGTGCTGAGTTCAAGTTAGTTCACCCTGCAGCTCAACAAGATCTGGCAACTTGAGTAACATATGTAGTTAATCATAATCAGGTAGCCTCTGATTTAGGGGAGGCTGCAGCTAGCCAGCTCAGCTGTTGTATCTGCCTGCAAAATACCATGTGCGCATACCCATGCATGCCATCACATACTTTCAAGTGCTACTGGCAGCCAAAGATGAAAAGAGGACTGATTGTAGCTGGACCTTCATCTGAAGGAAAAACCTGCAGAAATACTTTGTGAGCATATTGCATAACACTGTCTTGAGAGCTATATAGTAGCATTTCAAAACAAAACGAGGGGGTTTTTTTAGATATTGAGTCAGGCTAATTTATAGTAGCTAATGATCAGTCCAATATAGCCCAGTATGCCTTTTTTCTGTCTTAAGGGTAGCTAGTATTTATATTTGGGGGTTTTTTAATTAATATAATTACTTTTCACTGCTTATCTTTATTTTTCATCTGCAGTTATTTGATACCGCAACTAGAAGTACAAGTTTTCCTTTCCATCCCTCACAGGCTAATAAGCTACTTGAGGGTTTTTTAGACTCCAGTACTCCAGGGCAAATTAAGAAACAAGGGAAAGACTTAATTTGTTATTTATAGTAACTATATGGGTAGAAAAAGTATCCCTTAGATGGATATTTTGGTTAGTTTAATTGTAAAGTATGTTTTAGCATGTAAAACCAATACTTGATATTTAATTTAGTTCATCTTTAGTGTCTGGTTCTAAAAAAGAACTTCTAACTGCAAATAGTTTTCCTTTTTATTCATATAAGCTGGAGACATTACCTAGTTTTGAATATTAATTCCACGTATTTCAGTCTTCTTCATTTCAGGTGCAGAAGAAAATAAGATAAAATATATTATAAGTAGGAGGTTATTTTTGTTCCATAGAAAGTTACTTTCTGATTTTTTTGTTATACTGTGCACTACTGTGCAGAGTCATATTTCTGTACTACAAAAGTGCCATGCTAGTCTATGGCATTTTTAAAAATGTTTATTAAGAGGGTGTGCCAAACAACTAACTGTAGTGAGAAAGGCTGGTCGAATCTTCCCTAGAAAGAGGAAAAACATTCAGAGACCCACTGATTACAGAGGAAATATATGGACACTTGGCTCCCTTGAACAGAGTTAGTTTTTATGATTATACGCATATACCTTAGTGGTATTAACATTTTTATGGTAAAATCTTGGTGATTCTAAAGTAAATGGCAAATTAACAATAGCAGAGGGCTCAGGTGATGTGTCTCAGTTTAAAATGCCTTATAACCAGGACAATTTCAAGTGTCACAGAAAAACAATCCTCAGAATACATTTGGTGGGTTGCTGTTAGGACATCGTTCTTATAGCCCTGAGGCTTAGAAATGTACCCTTTAATTTGTCAGTATTTTCTATAGTAAATTATTTATTAAGTGAAGGTTTGTAGAATAAGAGCATGTCGTGAAGACCACACTGATACCTCTATCGCAAAAATTTCACAAGAGACTGGCATTTCTGAGACTTTTCTAACCAGTGGTGACATAATTTTAAGACCGTCAGGGGACATCCATAAAGAATCATAGACTCATAGAATAGTTTGGGTTGGAAGGGACCTCTAAAGGTCATCTAGTCCAACCCCCCTGCTGTGGGCAGGGACATCTTCAACTAGATCAGGTTGCTCAGAGCCCCGTCCAACCTGACCTTGAATGTTTCCAGGGATGGGGCATCCACCACCTCTCTGGGCAACCTATGCCAGTGCTTCACCACCCTCAGCGTAAAAAATTTCTTCCTTAGATCTAATCTATATCTACCCTCTTTTAGTTTAAAACCATTACCCCTTGTCCTATCACAACAGGCCCTACTAAAAAGTTTGTCCCCATCTTTCATATAAGCCCCCTTTAAGTATTGAAAGGCTGCAATAAGGTCTCCCCAAAGCATTCTCCTCTCCAGGCTGAACAACGCCAGCTCTCTCAGCCTTTCTTCATAGGAGAGGTGTTCCATCCCCCTGATC
>NW_008825498.1:3368482-3373015 GCF_000699105.1 Pygoscelis adeliae | reverse complement strand
CACATTGCTGGCTCATGTCCAGCTCTTCATCCACCAGTACCCCCAAGTCCTTCTCGGCAGGGCTTCCCTCAATCCCTTCATCCCGCAGCCTGTATTGATACCGGGGATTGCCCCGACCCAGGTGCAGGGCCTTGCACTTGGTCTTTTTGAACCTCATGAGTTTCACACAGGCCCACTTCTCAAGCTTGTGAAGGTCCTTCTGGATGGCATCCCGTCCCTCTGGCGTGTCAACCGCACCACTCAGCTGTCTGCAACCTTGCTGAGGGTGCACTCGATCCCACTGTCTATGTCATTGATGAAGCTATTAAACAGTACCGGTCCCAATACGGACCCCTGCGGGACACCACTCATCACCAATCTCCATCTGGACACTGAGCTGTTGACCACTACCCTCTGGATGCAACCATCCAACCAATTCCTCATCCACCGGACAGTCCACCCATCAAATCCATATCTCTCCAATTTAGAGAAGAGGATGTTGTGGGGAACTGTGTCAAAGGCACCATGTATTGCAGGGTGCCTACTGCAGAACAGGCTGATCTGACACATCTAAAGCCTGAGAAATAGCAAAGATCCTCCGAGGTCACTCCTCTGTTCACATTTTTCATCTTTTGCCTGGAGTTTTGAGATCCTTTTTTTTATGGATCTCCTTTAGACTGTGGAATGTTACACAGATCAACTAAAGCCTAAAAAAGAAGCCCTATTGTACGGGCAGTAAGATTGGATATTCACTCTACATCTGAATTATAATAATTCTGCCAGATCAATTATTGCTAATAATTATGAAGTCTTTAAAGAAAGGGTCACTAATGGAGAAGCAGTATTAAAACCATTAACTTTTTTAGAAAAGAAGGATCAGCAGTAGGATATTTGTATGCAAAATGTTCATTTTCTTTCAAAAGGATGCCTGAATCATTACCTTGAGGGTCCCAAATTCTGCACACATATTCATAATATTTTAAAGCTTGTGTGTATTTCACTGCATCATTGTCCATGAAGTTGCTGAAGTAAAACAGAAGTGAATCATGGCAAATCAGAACTCTGAGACATAAAAGTCTTGGCAGTAGAGACTAATGCTGCTGTGCATACCTCTGTGCTTAGTGATCACATAGAATAGGTACATTACAGAACTAAATTTATCTCAGACATTGAAATTTAATTTACAAAGCTTTGGGACCAGTGATTTGTGGCATTCATACACCAAATTTGATGTGCTGCTACATCTATTTTATGACATCCACCTGCACATAAATATATATCAAAGACATTAAATAGCAAGTAAGAACCAAAAAGCTGCAGTGGCTTGGTTCATTCAGTAAAGTCATTGTCTCAGGGGTTAACTCACCTCTCAGAACTATGGTGCAGATTGTGTTATGGCAACAAGTGGAACCATAATCCATTATTTTTCCAGGATGGATTATATGGTTGCTCATTGCTGTAAAAAGGAGAATTGATGCTGAATGCTTGCTGTTTTCACAGCCATCTGCTAGGATGTGATGTTTTAGTCATTACAGAAAAATTAAAAATTAATTATACTGTCATGAAAGTAAGCCTTATTACCTGGTTTGCATAATTTCATGTGTCTGCAAGAGTCTGATCCCCCTTTCTTTCTCTGGATGACATATCAGGACAGTAAGCATGAGTATGTAAGAAGCAGAACTGTATAAATTTAGAAAAATACCGTTAGAAAAGACCTTGGGTCTTTTCAGAAAGTCAAACAGTTATCCCACAAGAATCTGAATAAGCATAGAATTAAGCTATATATGTAACAAAATAAATTAAATATAACCAAAGCCAAAAAGTCAGTGTTCATCTACCACCAGAAGTCTTACGTGCAGTCTGCCGCACAAGCTTAGCTTACACAGAACCCCTCTGGGTCTGACTTTTCATAGCTTTACTGTTTTTCTAAACTTCGTATTTGTGGGCTCACAGGTTGTCGGAATGAGAGAAAGATGGTGTTTGTCTCTTTTTCCTTACCTCAGCAAGCCGTAACAAATCCACATGACTCCCAGCTTTAGCTTAATGATCAATGAATATCAACCACTACTCATCTTTCAAACATAACTTCTAAATCCCGGTGGACTTAATCAAGCCAACCAAAAGATGCACATTGTAGTTCCCCGGGGTACCTGGGGATATGAACTCACTGAGAATTTTTCGAGAAATATTTCCTTTTCCTTCTAAAGATGCCGATTCTTCAAAAGCAGAACTTTTTGCACAAGTGCCATTTTCGTCTGAAAGCTTTTCAAGTTCAAGGTATAATTTCTGGCAAAAATCAGGATAAGATTCCCATGCCCAAAATAACCCTTGTTTTGGGCACTCTTTTGAAATGTGAAGCTCATTCTCTAGCAACCAGTTGCGTGCCCTGAAGAGCCTGTGGGTAGGGAGGCGTGTGCCTGTCTCCCTTCAGCCAAAACATCAGACAGTTGCCAAGGCATAAGAAAAGGGCCAGATTTACCTCTGTCTGGGATAGTCTGCAGGCTGTCTTGTATTCCACACAGCAAAGCATTCTTCTCACCTTTTCCTAGGGCCTTCATTTTTTTTCTCTTGTATATACTAAAAGTAATGCAATACAGGATTCTAAAGCCCGGGATTATCCAGGGTCAACTAAGTCCTCTTCAGATTTCATTTTTTGTCAGTTTATTAGTTTTGATGGTGCTCTGCAAACTTCTAAATGTTTAGAAATAGTAAAGGTTCTCACTATATTACCTTTTTCCTGCTCATCTGACTAAATAATAGCCTCCATTTAAAATAAGGACAGCTGGCAGGGGATTAACCTGAGAGAAATATTTGCCTTTGATATTCTTAGGGGAAAAAAAAGTAATAAGATGCACTTTTTATAGGAATTCAGCATATTTGCTGTTTTAGTTCTTACACTTTCTGAGTAATTTTTATGGAGATTCTGCGCATGTGACCAAAGCTCTTCATAGTTGGTGCTAGTAGACTCCTGCATTCTGGCAGCAGGAACTGGCTCCAAGTTCAAGCGAGTCCAAGTCTGGGATCAGTGGTGATATATAAGTAGTAAGTTGCAATATTTTAAAGGAATTCAGCATACTTGCTCTTTAGTTCTTACACTTTCTGATCACCATTATGTGATTCTCTGAAATCTTATTCCCAAATATTAAGAAACCAAGAATAAAAGAGAGAGTCTGATTATAAATTCCTAGATCAGTGGTTCCAAACTGTGGTCCGTGAGGCCTTGGTAAGTGCCCTGCAAAACTGTCCCGAATATTGTTTTCTGTTGCAAATCTGACAAAACATCTAAAGTTTTTCTCAGCAAAGACCGAGGTTCCCGCTAATCCACAGTCCAAAAAGTAATCACTCTTCTAGGTGATACGACAAAGCTGAGAAGTAAAAACAAATGCTGACTGGTGGCCCTAACCACCTCCCACCCCTCTTTGGACAGAGCAGTCTGCGAGTTGCATCTTGCACAGCCTTGGCCAGGGGTTGCAGACCTTGAAGACCTGTTTTCCCCTAAGGGAAGGTGCTGCCTGGCCCCTAGAGCTAATCCTTCCAGGGAAATTACCCTCCCAGTTCTCCCCTTTGCTCAGTTAACATCTGCCGTTGTTAATTTGGCAACATTTTGCTTCTAAATTCTGCAGTGAGGGTGTGTGAGTAGACAGTGTGACAGAGCAATGGTCTTTTTTTACCGTGTATTGACATGTCTTCCCTCCTACCCCTCCAACCCCGAGCAGCGTGCTCGACAGCGCAAGTCGCCTGGATGAAGAGCATAAGCTGATCGCCAGGTATGCAGCAAGGCTGGCAGCAGAAACTTCTTCATCAGTAAGTGTTTTAATTAAAGGAAGGTGCTTTCCTTCTGTCGTGTTTCAGGGGCTTGGCAAGATCAGGGAAATTACATCTGACAGTCTTAATGATTAATGAATTATTTTTCCCTACCCTTTTCATCAGACGCTGTTATGCTTTAGTAATAACACTTTTATGCAGTCCATTTAAACCGAAGAATCCACACACTAATGCATATAATCTATATACTAATGCAATGGTATTTAAAGAATTACAGCAAAGGGAATCTGACATCTTGAACTCAGGAAAGACTAGAAAAATTTGTCTGGACTAGCTTTGGTTAAAGGTTAATGATTTACTGCAGTGGAAAAATGGGGTGGTGAATCCGTTTTACTCTTTAGTTCAAATATTACGGCCACTGGGGCCCTAAGTGCTGAGGGGCCCTAAGTGGATGGCTGTAATGACCCCCTGCATTAGCCCCAGCTCCCATTTTCATTTCAGAGCGATGATTATTCTGCTCTATGTATCCCAAGATAGAAGGTGATGACAGGCTAAAACCTCACTAACTATATTCAGGAGTAAGAGAGAATGAAGCAGGAACCTAATAAAAGTATATAAAATCCTAAATGGCACAAATAGGGTCAGCCTAGTTACTTTTTTTCCATCTCAGCACATTTAATAGAACAAGGGACCATAAATGATGTTGAAGTGAAAAGCAGCCAGTCCGGAGTGCCAGGAAGCATATTTTCACACTGAGATTCACACGGCGGGGTCAATTGAAAGGGTGAA
>NW_008825498.1:3353146-3368432 GCF_000699105.1 Pygoscelis adeliae | reverse complement strand
AAGTGAAGGCAGTGAAGATGAATCTGCCACCCTGTGCAGCCGTCTGTCATGGAAGCTTTCACACTACCTGCAGCTGCAGGGGAAGAGAGGGATGCACGGATGCTCCTGGTCTGCCAGCCCAGCCCAAATCAACCCCTTCCAGAGGCGAGACGCAGAGTGTTTCAAATTTAAGGCAACCTGTAGGTGTGATGGTCCTGTTTCTGAAGGATGGTCATTCTTCATGGAAACAAGATTGCCTGTTAGTAATGTCTCTGGGTAGAAACTGGTAGAAATCAGTTGTATAAAACATGTGTCTGTGATATGGGGGAAAACTTAGGAAACAATATTTAAGTAGCTTTTGAATAGAGCTGGTTTGAAGGAAAATACTGAATTTCTCTTTGCCATCCATCTGTGCTCTTTGAACAAAAGAGACAGAAGGAAAAGAGAAGGTTTCTGTATGCAGAAATGTGGCACCACGTTAGGAGCACAGTGGAAATTTGTAAAGCTTTGCTGATGGTCATTCTGTTTTTTAAGGAGCCAAATAACATTGGGCATTCAGGATAAAGATCCTGGTTCCCTCTGTATCAGTCGTGACATCCATCAGCGCGTATCAGTTCTTCTTTTTGCACTGCTCTCCTTCCCTATGGTTGGAGTGTTAATGGGAAAATGTACCCATAGCACGAAAAATAGTAAGTGGTTACAGGCACACATCCTTTCCCCACAGACGCTAACATGTTATCACCGAGATGTATCTTCATCCTTTCTGAGGGACCATTCCTGCAAGGTGCCACCTCCTGGAGGAGGAGGTGCCTGGCATCACATAAAATCGGGCTCCCAAGTTACACATCACGGGGCTCTTATGGTGAGAAGCACTCAGATCACAGCAGTAACTCAGCAGGGTATTTTTCAGTGTCTGATTCTTTCAGGTTGGAGTTAGAAATAAATTGGTTTCTTGGATAGCTGTGAAACTTCAAATGTCTTGTTCCGCATTGTCATTGATACAATACTGAAATACAGGAGTTTGAACAAGCAAACCAGTACTTGGTTATTGCTGATGAACATGAAAAAAGAGCATAGTCCAATGAAGCTGTAGTGAGCACTGCCTAGTTTGGTAAATAATTTAATTCCCACTTCATTTTATTGGGGAGAAAAGGTTCTGCTGTACCTGAAGGACTGGGGAAAGAGCTTTTCTGAAGTAGCATCAGAGTGTATAGGAAAACTTGGCCAAATGGGTCACACAGCCAGACTGGAAACTAGGTACAGCTTTCAGACTGAAAGTAAAACCATACTTTCAAGAGAAGGAAGCACCACTGGACTGGAAACACATCCCCTTCTTTTTGGAGAGGGATGCTGGTTTTTGCTTCAGTGTATTCCTCTTGTCTGTAGTATCAAAATTAAGAGCCATATTACAGCAACTGCCTGCAGCAGTGCCATTGCCTTTTACCATTGGTCCAGAGGAAGCTCCTTGAAGAAGCAATGAATGACAGGATGGTAAACACTGAGTCTTATTTACTCTAGCACTTACCCTGCTTTTACTAGCAATGGAGCTGTACTGGTATGAGCACAACATGGATGCTCTTTTTTTAGTGTAGGCAAGCCTGGTGCTGCATTTTCTGTAAGCGGATTTCACAGAACGGATCTGCGTTGAACTCATGAGTGCATGTTGGCTATTCCTTCAATGCAGCCTTCTCTTTTACAACAGCAGCAGGGTCAGCAGAGAGGGGCATCAGATATCTCCTTCACCATTGATGCAAACAAGCAACAAAGGCAGCTGATTGCAGAGCTTGAAAATAAAAACCGGTAAGCATCCACAAAGTACCTGGTTTTGTTCAGTCCCATATATTGTGTATGTTTGTTTGTTTCCTAACATTTTTTACCACCTACTTCTGTGCAATGTGCTTATACATGCGCATACATCTCCCCCTACAAAAAGCATAGGGCACAAAAAGGTCTGCAGAATATGGCAAAGGCTTTGAAATCCATAGCCACCCTGTGTTTTAATGAGTGTACTGTTCAATGACATCATATAATCATTGGTACTTTACTGTTTGCAGCTGCTGTTTGTTAAGAGTTAAAAAAAAAGAAAAAAAGCCTGTCCTGTTTCAAAACCAGGTTGAGTTGGATCCTCTGTAGCTCTATAACATGAAACGATAAAAGCATCAGTCAACACTGGTAACATTATGCTCCTCTGCTTTTATTTGTGAAAAAGATGATTAAAGCTCTCCAGAACACAGTCTGCCTAGGAAAGGTTTGCAGAAAGGTTAGCAGCAAGTTAGGCTGCTGATCAAACGCGACACTAGATATGGATGTGACTGAGACTGAGAGAGAGTGTCCAGGAGAAATACGCCAGCCGGCCCCAAAAAGGAGCGATGCCTGTTTGTTAGCAGCAGAGGATCTGGCCTTGGGTATCAGACTGCCTGATGCCATGAAATGTATGGCAGCAGAGCTCTGTGTTTACTGTCGGACTGTAAAATAGAGGCCAGCCCAGACCAGATGGTTTCCTCTTCCAAACTCTGCGCTGCCTTCTGTCACCGTGTAATGAGCCACCAGCTCCAGTCTCAATTTGTCTTTCATAGTTTGAGGCTGTCTCCTGACCGTCTGCTATCCAGCACGTTGTGAAGAAGAGAAAAAATCCACAAAGGTTTCAACCTTCTGCTGCAAAGCTTTGTGTTAGCCTTTTGACAGCACTCCAGGGCTGGCAAGCCGGTCATAACAAGTCCTATTAAAGGGCTTCTCCATGAATTGTTGACCACTCTCAGATCTCTGCTTACACTAAAAGTATTTTTTTAAGTGCTAAATATTTTCTCTGATACTCAAGAAGGGCCAGATAGGTTACTTTAATTTTTGTTAAATTCATGTGCTTGAAATGTTCATGGAGAAGAATTAGAAGGGAGTAATCTAATTAAGCATAGAGCTATTTCATGTCTACCTCTGATTTTTGGGGGTCTTGAAGAAATATTTCCCTTTATGGTGAAATCCCGAAAGTTTATTTAAAAAATATCCAGAGCCCTCTCCCATTGCTGAGGGCTTCTTTTGTTGGTTGGAGCCCAGTCTGCTTCTCCTCTTGCGATGTCTGGTGAGCTGGTTTTGTGGAAAATTACTGACTTGTAGTCTTGCTTATTCTCCCCCCCAAGAGAAATCCTACAAGAGATCCAGAGGCTGCGACTTGAACATGAGCAAGCATCTCAGCCCACACCGGAGAAGGCACAACAAAATCCCACTCTCCTTGCAGAGCTGCGGCTCCTGAGGTAAGTCCACAGCAGTAAAACCTCTGGCCAGGACTGGGGCCAGCCAGTCATTCTCAATAAGAGAAGAAATAAGAGATAAGCCTGGCTTACGGTTTTGGGGGCTTTTTTAAGTAAATAACACAATATGTATTTTTTCTCCATTTTCGGTGCAGGCTGTAGTCCTAGAAGTAATTAAGCTTATGCTTTAAACAGCATGCATGAGGAATCTCACATATTACTCATCTACATTAAATTAAGCATGTGCATTAGTGTTTGCAGAGTTAGGCCCTTAGGTCATTTGGAATAGGTCCCCACAGCCCTTTCCAAATGCCATTAATTATATGGGGGAAAATGCTGTTCCGTCAGAACAAATGCTTCTACAAAGACTTCTCGTTTATGCTAAAGTAAATACAGAGCTACATGAAAATACAGCTAGAATTAGACATTAATTTTTGGAAATTTCCCTCATGTGTTGAGCTCTAAGGAGAGGTCAGCTCTCTTCACGGTGCAAAACCAGGCTGCAGAATGATCCTGGAATGACAGAGGAGTGATGTCATCTGCAGCAGCTGAACATTTAGAGGATCATTTCTCCAATTATCCCACCAAGCTAAAAACATTGATATGGATGTGTCTGCATGTTAATTAGGATACTCTACATGGATTTACTAATTGCCATGTATATCACATTGAAGGAACAATTATCATTGGCCCAGATCCGTAGGCTCCCTGCAAATCCTCAAGTTCATGTTGTGAGAGCCAGACAGAGAATCCAATAAGAACTATTCAAAACACTTCATGTGAATAGAGAATAGAGTGTAAACACTTTCTTTCTCGTGACACAATGCCAGATTAAATTTTACCACCCCCCCCCATAGAGCAGTTCTCTCATGAGAAGATTAAAGAACATTTTTGGCCGCTTAGCTGCTCCTCACACAAGTAATATTTTAGTGGTTTGATTCATAACCAAAGGAAATTACTGTAAGAAATTGTGCTAAATTTTTTCTTTACAAATACCGTATAATTTTATTATTGAGTTTTCCAGACTAAAATATTTTTCTATTTCACAAATAATTACATTTGCTTTCTAATCTGAAGACAAATAAGCTTCTTCATTTCTCTGACTGATTTTAGTATGTAATTACTTCTAGATATCTACAGGCAAGTGACATTCTGTGAGACATATAAAACTGACTGTGATAAAAAAGTGTGCACCACATAAGTATACCAATAATGTAGCTCCTGCGCATCAAGCCTAAAGTCTATTTTACACAGGTTTAGGAGATTAGCTTTCTATGGAGTTGACAAATAAAATTCATTATCCTTAAAAAAAAAAAAAATCAAATGATTGTGCAGTGTTAGCGGGCTGACTACTTAATTTTTCCCTCTTTTCAATTTTGCTACACATATTAAAAGCATAATACCCTTATTTGAATTTCCTGACACGGGATGTTCCAAGGGCAGTGATGCTGAGTTCCTCAATTATGATATCTTTTCTGATTTAATATGCAGTGTCAGAGTCAGACACTTTTAATCTGTGGGTCTGTACTGCTTTGCACACCTTCTAAAGTGTTCACCATTTGAAAGGCAAAAGATTGCTTCTGATTTACTGTGGAATTTCAACACCACCTCAAATTCCTAGACACTTAAGATGTCACAATATAAAAAAGCAGGACTCAGAACAACAGCACTGATTTACACGTGTTACCCTACAGATTTTTGGGGCTTGAAGCAATTAGGGCAGTAGGGCAATTTAGTTCGTATAATATTAAGAAATGCTGGAATCTGTAAGTTATGTTGTGGGTACCTGTCCCAGCACCTTTCCCAGCAGCACTAGCTGCTGTAGTGTTACAGATTCGCTGAAATGAGGTTCTGAACACAGCATTCCTTCACATTACCAGTGCTGTCTTGAAGACAGGTTGGAAAGCCCATTGCTTCCAAGAACTTGCTCTGGAGTACAGCGGGAGAAAAAAGTCAGAGGAGCGGTCTGTACATTGCACGCTGCTTAGATCCTCTTTCCCCGTAGAATGAATCTAAAGCCCAGCAGATGTCTGTGCTAGGACCTGCCACTTTGAATTACATGGAAAGGGTATCTTATTTTTATTAGCAGTTTCTTAAACTCAGTTGCCTTTGTACAATTAAGAACATTTCCAACCCTTACATGCCTGGAAAAGAAAAGCCAGCACAGGCAATTTGTAGCAGAAAAAGGATTAATCCTCCAGAAGAGTAAATACAACCTGGCAGTGTTACTATATGATCCTATTATATAGGTGGGAGAGAGCACACATGAGCAATCCTGTAGAAATCAATGTCGCTTATATGAGTAACTGCTCACTTACAGAGAAGGCTCAAAATCAGTGTTTCGTATTTCCCTAAATATAGGAAATGTACTTAGTCTTGTTGGCACTGGTGCTTTTCCATTTAGGATTAAATTGTATTATTTTGTAGGTAGTACAAGGCTAATGACATAGTGGTTTTATGTTATTTGCAACACAGTAGTGTATAAAATATACCTAATATATATGTTGAATATGTATGTTTAATAATGAAACAACAGTAATGTTGTTAATTACATCATAGCTTCCAGGAGGCAACAATTTTATTTTGTATTTATGTGGGGACCTCTCACACAATTTAGTGATTGAACATGTGCAAGTGCTGAACCCCCGTCCTGTGCAGTGGAGCTGTGCAGAGTCAAAGCTGTTCCCATTAATGTGGGCACAAACTGGCTGTCACACTTGGAGTGGCTCAGTGTTCACACTGTCACAGGACCAGCACTGGACTCCGAGTCCAAAGAGCTATTTTCAGGCAGTTATATCTCCTCTATATGATAGCCTTACTCTTGCTTTTGGAAAAAAATAGAAACAAAAGCAGATCGCTGTGGTTTTCTGGCTGAATTTCTGAAGTCTCTTAGCTTCTCTCAGATCTCGCTCTGTTCAGTGCTCCTGCTGTAATTTCCTGTCCTTGAGGGCATGGCTTTAATTTCTCCTGACAGCTAGTGAGGTTATTGACTAGAGAGATCCAAAGACTGCCAGGCATTCCCACGAGGGAATATAACACAAATTTGTTTGAACCTCATTTGTTCGTCGGGGAAGGGTCTGTGTCAATGTCTGTCTTTTTCCTAATCACTATATTCAGTCCCATATTCATCCCCCATATCCTCAATATGAGTGAACTCCCTAGCTTTCATGTAGCCCCGTTTCTAAGCACTGTGCTGAACTCATACAGTGTGTTTGCTTTCCTGCGGTCTGTAGGCTGTCGTGGTTTAACCTCAGTTGACAACTAAGCACCACGCAGCCGCTCGCTCACTCCCCCCACACCCCGGTGGGATGGGGGAGAGAATTGGAAAAGCACAAGTGAGAAAAACTCATGGGTTGAGATAAAAACAGTTTAATAATTGAAATAAAATGATAATGATAATAATATGATAGTAGTAATAATACACAAAGCAAGTGATGCACAGTACAATTGCTCACCACCCGCCGACCGATGCCCAGCCAGTCCCCGAGCAGCGGCCCCCCCGGCCAGCTTCCCCCAGTTTATGTACTGAGCATGACGTCACATGGTATGGAATGTCCCTGTGGCCAGTTTGGCTGTGCCCCCTCCCAGCTTCTTGTGCACCTGCAGCCTTCTCAGTCGGTAGAGCATGGGAAACTAGAAAGTCCTTGGCCAGTGTAAGCATTACCTAGCAACAACTAAAACATCAGTGCCTTATCAATTTTGTTCCCATCCTAAATCCAAAACACAGCACTGTACCAGCTACTAGGAAGGAAATTAACTCTATCCCTGCCGAAACCAGGACAAGGCATATACCTTATAGCTGGGCTGGGGAAACGATGCAGTTAAAAGCTGCTGATGCTGTGAGGGGTAAACTCTGATCGGATCTGCTTGTTTCTCAGACAGCGGAAGGATGAGCTGGAACAGAGGATGTCTGCTCTCCAGGAAAGCCGGAGGGAGCTTATGGTTCAGTTAGAAGGCCTCATGAAACTGCTGAAGGTAAGGAGCTCCACCTGATACTACCAAGGAGAACAGGGAGAGTGAAGCAAGAGAGGAGAGGGAGGAGATATAACCACAGAATTCTGCAGAACTTGACTATTTCCACCCGTAAAATTTGGCTTTGTTTCCTTCCCTTTCTATTTTTTGCCTTGGTCTTTCAATTCAGGGGTTTCAAATGATGCTCAGATGATGTTGTTCCTGCAGTAACACTGCATCGTCATTGTCACCTACTGTTAAGTGGATGGAACATTAGAGACAGGCTTGGAACAGGTTGCCCAAAGATGGAACAGGTTGCCCAGAGAGGTGGTGGCTGCCCCATCCCTGGAAACGTTCAAGATCAGGTTGGACGGGGCTCTGAGCAACCTGATCTAGTTGAAGATGTCCCTGCCCACGGCAGGGGGGTTGGACTAGATAACCTTTAGAGGTCCCTTCCAACCCAAACTATTCTATGATTCTGTGATTCTAGCTATTGAAGAATAAATGCAATCCTTCAAATAATATTGCAGCATGATGCAATACAGTCCTGTTTTGCTCTTTGGCAGAAGGATTTGGCCGCATCTCTGGATTTCAGGCTAGCAGTTTCTGGATCAGCCATTTGACAATGTCCAAACACAAAATATTTTCTGGTCCAGTTTCAGCTGGTTTTAGAGTTTTCTCTGTTGAGCACATCAAATACAAA
This sequence comes from Pygoscelis adeliae, assembly GCF_000699105.1. Lineage (NCBI taxonomy): Eukaryota > Metazoa > Chordata > Aves > Sphenisciformes > Spheniscidae > Pygoscelis > Pygoscelis adeliae. The sequence continues at coordinate 3,360,554 of NW_008825498.1, read as the reverse complement.
ACAAAAGAATGAGAAAAGAAACAAAACGACATGTAAGACGTGATAACTAATAACTGTGAGAAAAACAACTCAGCACTGTATACTATTCTCTATTCCAGCTGACAGTATACAGAATTGTTTTTACTAGTTCCTTTAACTTTGCCTGTTCGGTTGCTAGTTCTGTCATACATGCCATTTGACAACCGCATCTAACTCTCTGATCTTAGAGATGCTTTCCCAACAACACTTGGTCATTTTCAAAAATACAGAAACAAGCCCTTATTAAACAGATGAAACATGCCTCAACAAAGGATCTCAGTTAAAAATGGGGATATCAAAAAGCATGTGCATTTTTAAGACAGACTAGGGTGAGAGTCCCTTCCAACCTTTATTTGCAGAGTCCAGCACTATTTTACCTGATGTGCCTCAGGACAGATGGTGCCAGAAATTCACATTGGAAGAAAGTGCTCTGAATAGCATAAGAGTCTGTTTTGTTGTTGGCCATGCCAGATAAAGTGAGCGCGTGGAAATTCAGCGCAACGTGGGTCAAATGTGGCTCTGATAAAAGCAGAAAGAATTTCACTGAAATCCATTTGGCAACACGTATTTGCATCAAAGGATGAGTTTGACCCCTTATGTCATTGGCATCTCCCCAGGCACAGGCTTCTGCAGCCACGATGCAGGAATTGGTGGCACCTGAGCAGCAGAGCCCACCGAGTAGCCAGGAGATTTTTGGGAGCTGGGAGTAGACAGGATACCTTTTGCTCTACCTATGAAGTGCTGCAGTGCTACAACTAGCAGTCAGGGCTGCCTGCTGTCATTGCACTGCCTGGACAAAGAGAATTTGGGGTAGGAAATGATAGTAGCTTTCTGCACGCTTTGCACTGTTCTGGTGTTTCAAAGTGTACAGAGGTGGGACCATAACCTGGTCACATACCTTCAACTATCTCCACTGTAGCTTTAACCCTGTACTCCAAATTTGGCTTTGTTTTCTGTTCTTCACTTACATCCTGGCTAATCTCATGTGCTGATCCTCTTTTTCTTTAGGAAGAAGAATTGAAACAGGTAGTAAGTTACCTCCTTCTTGGAGGCCTCACTAACTCCTAACTGTGATTGTGTTCCTGTGATTTATTTTACTTCCTTTGCTTGAAATGTGTGCGTGTTCTTTTGACCAAAATATTAATATTTTGCAATTCTTTCACACATTATTTTCAAGTATCGTGGAGCAATTTTCAGTTAAACATCTTAGCCCTCTAGAAAGTTAGTCATGGCTACAAGGAGTCTTGATCTTTTTCTCACTCCTCTAAACAAGAACACGTAAGATCTGGAAACCACCACCCAGATGCAGTGAAACCAACCTAGAATATGAACTAAAGAACACTTCTACCGTAGATAACATTTTGAAAATCTAATGAGAATTTTGGAACTTTAAGAAAAAATATAACTGAGTTTAAATTAGGCGAGGACAATGAGTTTGAAATCCCACTTTATCCAGAAAAAGTCAGGGCATTGTGTGCACATCTTTTAAAGTCGGCACCGATACTAACAGTCCCATGAGTCTTCAGGAAAATAATGTAGTTTCTAAATGGCTTCTGCAACCTAGATCAAAAAGGGCAAGTATTTATATTACTAATGGTAAATTTTAGAAGATTTAATTGTTTTGGAGCTTTTTAGTATTGAAATGGATCTTGGAAAGATAGTAGGCTAAAAAAAAGCCCTTTTTAGACAGCAGTCGGATTTATGAGTCCAGTAAAAACGTTTTATTTTAATAAAACATGCTTCCTCTTGCTTTCATCAGCAGAAGTAGTCACAAGTCTGATGTGTTCTGTCTATGGTAGAGCATGCAGAGTTTGTAGGTAATACTCACCTTCATAAAACTAACATTTTGGCTAATTTTTGCAGACCATCAATCTGTTGCACCAAACAAAAAAATCTGACCAAACATCACTTTTGTGTAAGGGCCATCTTTTTGATTCTGCATAACAGTATTAAAAGAACTTCCATTCGCAAAAGAGAGGTTTCCAACGCGACAAGAGTTTCCCTACCATACAAAATGTTCACTGGACAGTGTAAGTGAAAGCACATTTTCAGGCTATTATGAGATATGATTTTTTTCTTCAGAGAGTAATAGCCTCGCTGAATACCAGGTGATGACACTAAGGAATTACTCTCACAATTTCCATTAAATGATCCCCATTACACTATGCCATTTCATGATCTGTTGAGAGAAACAGGATTAAATTAATTTCTGGAGGAATTCAATTGGAATGAGCAGCCTGGCAATTCATCTAATGCTTATGAACTTTCTATTTCTCTCCTGCCCTTCCTTGAGAAAGGGTAATGAGTTCTTCACATCTGCGTCGTTTGATGAGGCTGTGAGACAGGCTTTCCTCATATGTCATCCCAGTTCAGTTCCGGCAGAGGGAGCAATGGGCTAAAGCTCCTGTAAAGCCAGTTTTCATTTCAAGCATTTTATCCTAAGCACGCATGACAGTTGATAGTGGGAAATCTTTTCCTGCCTAGCAAGGGTTAACTTAAAATCCATAGCAGGTTGACTAGGGATGGTGAATTAAATAAAATACATCGAGGTTTTCCTAAAAGGCACGAGAACATTGCTAGCTGCAACCAAGTACAACATAAAAGCTGAGGCCATCCACATATCTGCGGTGGCTGTGGTAGCTCCCCTTTCAGCACGCCTTAGTCCTCAGCTGGTGGGACTGCCGAGGTTTGGGAGCAGTTCGGGGCTCGATTTCTCTGCTGAGATTACTAAGAAGGCACTACTGACTATCTTAGCAGGTTTCAGGCCGTTAGCTCTAGCCTGTGAAAACCACGTTTCTCCTGACAACCACTAAGCAGGAATCCTATCCTAATAGCACTCCATTCCCACAAACTTGGGCTGAGGTGCATCTAGATGAGTAAAATAGAATTAAAATGTTCACCTCTCTGAAATCAGCAATTCCCTAATATCTTCCTGTTTCAACTTGCTGTTCATCAGTTCTGTCTGATACTGCCCAAATAGTAAAAAAACAGAGGAGTTTTTTACTGCACAGGGGACTCCAAATGCTTCGTCTCCCTGTGCTTCCCAAACAGTTTGTTCCAACACTGAAAGCTACAGATAAGAGAGCACTGTTTATCATAAACACAAGATCTCAGTCATAGCTGCAAAGCAGACACAAGGGAAAGCGCTGGTGTGCAGCAGCTTTTACATTTCTCTTGTGGGAAAATTCCAGCAAAGAAGTACTGGCAGGCATCTGTTATTTTTAGTAAATAAAATGCCTATTCTGAAGCTCATTCCTTAAATGTGACTTGACTATAGGAAGCAAATTTTGTCCATTTTTTTCTCATCTTCTCTGAAAGTTCCCACTGTTGTTCCCCAGAACTGAGATCAAAGGCAAAGGGGAGCTGAAGAAAAAGGGCAAGCAAAAGAGGGAGCTGGGAACCAGAAATTCTTTCACAAATTTGTTTCACAGAGGATGAAACATCCCCCGTCGGGGCATGAAAGGAGATAGCTGTAGCTCCCAGATCCCCTGCCTGATGTGCAGGGGATGTGACCTCCAAGGACCTTGGAGCACCTCCAGGTTGCTCTGTGCCCTGCCTCTGGAGGACTAGAGATCTGCATTTCTGCTGCAGTGGGTACAGATGATTCCAGAAACAGGAGAGCATCTGGCCCTTATATATTCCACTTCCCTTTCATCCATCATTTAAATGTTCTAAAACTGATCATTAAAGAAATTATAAGTATTAAATCCTCCGTTCTCCCATCAGTAACGTGCTTATTCCTCATAAACCTCATTTGCCCTTGATGTTTCTCTGGTGATAATGTCTCTTAAAAAGGGGTGATAGGAGAAAAGAACAAATAGCTTAGTGTTCTGATACATTATTTATGGTCTGGGGCAGGGATTTAAAAAATCTCAAGGGCAATGCTGAACTCCTCCTGCAATGGGCTGCTATTGTCTTTTTTAGAACATATTTGCCAAACCATATCAGGACTACAGTGGCAGGGACTACAAGAGTCAAAAGAAATGGGAGGAGTTAAGAAATCCTTCTGAATTCTCAAAATAAACCCAGGGTGAGGGAAAAACCAGCCCTAGGGTTACTTTTCACTGTAAACAACCAGGGGCATGTGTTGCAGTTCCCCTTTAGCAGCACTCAAGCCGCCTCCATCCTTGGCATCTACCAAACACAGGTTTTCAGTCAAAAGCCATGTGCAGTTTGGTGTGGGCTCCAGCGTTTGTTTTTCCTTACATGGATAAACGTTCGCAGGGGTTTTGAAACAGTGGAGGAAAAGGCCACTGTGTCTCATGGTATCACTCACCCAGCTGCATTTGTAAAATGTAAAAATGACTATTTTGTAAAGTCTGCTTCAATTTCAGCTAAGTGATACTAACTATGAGGTGCTAACAGGATGGCATTTTATATGACTGGTGTTAAAACATTTTCACTTCCAGCAGCTGAACCCATAGCAGGAATTTATATTGCCCTATCCCCACAGTGTTTTGGGAGTGCCTGAGTATATCCTGTAGAGCGAACAATTTAATAGCATATGATTTAATCGTGGCTTAAAATAGTTCTCTAGCTCCAAATAAGAAGCATAAAGCTGTACTATTTATTGCAAGTGTCAGACTTTATGTGACTGAGAGGTTGCAGGTACCGTGAACTTCTCCTGCAGGGAGGCGGAGGGCAGGGCTGTGATCAGCTCTCACAGCAGCGCTCTGGTGAAAGGGGCTGTTTCAGTCCCTCGCCCAGGCTGAAAGCCACGTCGGTGCCAGCATCTTTCCCCTTCTTACAGTCTGAATGGGTTATATTTTATGAAACACGCGTGGTAACAGGGAGGGGTGAGAGAGGGAAGAGGGCAGAGAGAAGGTCTATACTTTGGTGCTTATTAACTTGGATTTTTTTTAATTTAGCTGCCTGGCGTTTTCCCATGCTTAAAGGAAGTCAGATCTTGACTCATATTTTCCTACTTAATATTTTTCTACATGGAAGCCTTGCTGTCCGCTAACAACTGACTTCAGTATATTTGTTTTAGCAAAATTAACATCACCCAACTGATCTACAAACAGCATGATGCCTTTAAGCTGAGGGAAGGGTTACAAGGACAGCAGGTGAGGGCTCTTGCAAAGACCTGTTTAACCCCTTGTGACTGTTTTGCAGACCCAAGGTGCAGGCTCCCCGCGTTCCTCACCCAGCCACACTATCAGTCGACCGATTCCAATGCCCATCAGGTCTGCCTCTGCCTGCTCCACCCCAACCCACGCACCTCAGGACTCTCTGACCGGGGTGGGAGGAGATGTGCAGGAAGCCTTTGCACAAAGTAAGTCTTATTACTAGCTTGCCTGAGGTACTCAGAGACTATTTGAAGAATCGTTATTTCTTGTGGTTAATGACTAAATGAACTTGAGCTTCTGAGTTGCATGCAATGAAACAAAACCAAAAAGAAAAAATCTGCAACAACTGTGTTTTGCCATTGAAAATCAACTTTGTCAGCCATGAGACTTTGCTGTCAAAGCGAGCAGATAAGCAGAAACTGGACAATGATGTCAATTAATGGATTTTGTGGTAAGAGGGAATTTTGATGCAAGATGGTCAGACCAGTTATCAGTGCTGTGTTAACCAGGAGAACTGCTATTGACCTCCACAAGGCGTTGTCAGCATGTTTGCTTTTAAATAAAGACTTCGCTAGGAACAGATGATACAATCATAGAATTAGTTCAGGTGGAAAGGGCTCTTGTAAGTCACCGAGTCCTCTGGCTCTAAGAAAGAGGGCTTCAAAGTGAGATCAGACCGTTCAGGACCTTAACCAGTTGAGTTCTGGGTGGCTCCTGGTACACATTTTCCACAGCCTCTGTTCCAGTGTTTGACCATGCTTACTGTGTAAATTTTTTGTCCTTGTATCTGATTGGAACATCCCTTGATGCAACTTGTGACTGTTGTCCCTTGTCCTTTTGCTTTGGGCCTCTGAGAAGGGTCCAGCTAGACTAGACAGGAATCGAGTCTGGAAGTCCAGGTGAACCCTTCCTTTGTGTTTCCACAAAACCACGGTAGCCTGCACCGTGTTTCTCACTCCTCTTTCCACTCTTTTGTCAAGTAACAGTAAATGTTAAACTGTTTTGAATTTCTAAGGCCACAGACTAAATGATTATGTTGAATACTAAAGAAAGTAAATAGTCTATGTGATCTAAATGAAGAAATATTTTTTCTTTTTCTGATCTGCTCTCTCCTAAAATATTTACATCACTGCAGTTCTTTTATTTGAATATTATTTTTCCCTGTTTCCCTAGTACAAATCAAATGTAAGTGGAGCTCTGGAGTTCCTCTGCTACACTGGAAGCGTGTTTGTTCTCTCTCATGCCCTCTCATGCACCCTTCCCCTTGATTTCATGGGAATTGTGTCCGTGCATGTATCTTAAGACAAGGTTGAATCTATAATGCAATCAAGAACTTTCTACTAAAGTGCTAGTCAATTCGTGTATTGAACATAGGCATAATTCGGATATCTCATTTTCTGCGGCAAAAGAAACAGACAAGGTATATTTTCCTTCTTTCTGCTGTGAAAAAAATCGAGACAGGCAAAAATGTGGACCACTAACCCCTATGCTGTTATAGGACAGTTTCTTCCAGAGCTAGGAGTAGGAGAAATAATGTAGTGGCCACAAGAAAATATCCATAAATAATGCTAAGGCTGCCTCAGGCAAATGCTTTTTAAGTATATAAATTTGTTCTGTTCAAGATAAAAAGCAATATAAAAAGGGAAGCGATTGCATTTAAAAACTGCTGCATTTGATAAATATCTAGCTTTATGTCATTATTTGCCATATTCTCTAGATGGGAAGGTCAAACCCAAAGAACTTGAAGCCAGTCGTTTTGTCACATCTTGACACAAGACTTTGTGGGGGGGGGAGTGGGCTGAGATTTTACGGCTCCATTCTGTGCTGCACCAACAGAGATCTGCCTATATATACATAATGCAGACAGGCCATGGTTAAAGCACGGTTTCTCTTGTGGGTTTTTTTCTCTTTCATAGTGTTTGCAATAGTTCACAGGTACAAAATTGAGAAGACTAGAGAGGGAGTGGCTGTCTGAGAGTGTGTGTGTGTGTGTGTGTAAGAGAGAGATTAACTACTGTAATTTACATTCCAGTAACCATTTGCTAATGGATATATTAAAAAAAAACTCTTTAGGATTTGGGAAACTTTTTTAAATGTATTGTTTTACATTCAGCCAGTTTTAAAGAATCTACAACAGTCAAATCCTGCCAATTCCTGTGAATAATCCAGTCTGGAAGATTAGAGATTCTGTGGGATATATTGATTATTCAGCTACAATAGGAGCTATGTTTGGGATTTGGGGGAGTTAAGCACACGTTACACACAGCCTGCTCCTAGGGAAGGAGTATTTCATGCAGCTCACAAGAATCTTTCATGATTGG
>NW_008825498.1:3309058-3353089 GCF_000699105.1 Pygoscelis adeliae | reverse complement strand
CATTATTAGAAAGAGTTTAAAAGCAGCCTGGGGCTGTTTAGAGAGGCAGTAGTGCTTCCTTTATTAAAAAAAAAAAAAGAGAGAGAGAGAAAGAAAATTATGGAATATACGAGAAAGTCCTTGAGCTACAGGAGAGGCTGAGAGGCAGCGGAGAAGAAAAATCCATATCAGTCTTGATGAGGTCAAGTATGTTTCTTCAACATTTGCCATAATTATCTGGCAAATACCTGGCAATAATGGTGTCATTAAACAGAGCTGTGGGAACTTAGCGAAAACACTTCATTTCTTCCCTCCTCCCCCACAGACATTGTAAATGAGTTCACGCTGGATTTAATCTTCCAGGCCTGGTCTGCTGGTGTCACCACACAAATGCAAGCTTGATGGCAATGAATAATCTCCACATATCTGGCATTGTGATTAAATGAAGCATGAGGGTAGGCTTCTGCTCTTGCATACAGCATAAGTAAATGAGGCCATTCTGCAGAGAACTCTTCTGCACGTGTCCCTCGTAAGGACTTTGATACCCTGAATTATCACAATGGCAGCTTTCAACAGGGTTAAAACTGCTTTCAATAGGAAAACATATGTCTTGTGAAGAATAGTAACACTGTGTTTTGTCTGTCTCTTGCTTCAGGTGCAAGACGAAACTTAAGAAATGATTTGCTGGTGGCAGCAGATTCAATCACCAACACCATGTCTTCTTTGGTAAAAGAACTAAATTCTGGTGAGTGAGGCTGACGAGGGTGGATAGTCACCACACTGACTTTTCACATATATTTGAAAAAATGGGAAGTAGGAAAATATAAACCAACAAAAAAGCAGTGTAATGTGTCTTCAAAGCTTTTTATGCTTTTAGGAAAAAAAAATCCCTAAATAACAGCTTCAGGAATACAGCCGTTCTGAAAGCCGTGGACATAGAGGTGCAGCTGGATACAGTGGAAATTTTGAGAAGTTTGTTGACTCCACGTGGAGTGTGATTTCGCTCTTTAGAAATTTCATTCAGTATAGAACATATAGGACCTGTTGTAAAATGCAGTCTGTAGTATTCTCATAAAAATGTCCTACCTAGTAACCGAGATAAGCAAAAGCTTCACTATTCTGTCCCACCACAAGAAGAAAACTATTAGCTCTGCAGATATATGTAGAATAATATACTGTTATTAGCTAATAAGGAGGTGGCAATCTAAGTTGGAAAGGCAGAGAAAGGCTTAGAGAAATAGGCAAGTATACTTACTCTCGTGAGAGTTAAATGGAACCACGTGTCACCTTTTGCTTCACAGAAGTGGGCAGCGAGACAGAAAGCAATGTGGATTCTGAATTTGGACGGACCCATTTTGACGACCTTGTTCCGTCCCCAACGTCTGAGAAGGCTTTCCTCGCGCAGATCCATGCCCGGAAGCCAGGGTACATCCACAGCGCTGCTGCCACCGGCTCCATCCGCAGTGACATGTGGGTACCTGCTTGATTCGCCTTCTTAATCGCATTCTTTTTCTGTTGAAAACAATATGCAGCATGTAATATTTTCTCTCCCTCTCAACTGCTTGATTACCAAAAAAAAAGTCTAAATCCAAGTGAGGACAGCTTCATAGTTAGATAGTAGTAAGCTCTGCAAATGCTAAAGGCCAGAACTTAGGATGTCTTCAGGAGTGAACTGTCTTACTGTACCAGACTCCAGTCTGGTACACACGGGCAGCATGGAGGCTGTGGGACAGCTGTGCTCCCTAATACGCCCTGCAGTCTTATTCCCTGCTTATCCAGACTGAGGGGCCTGTTGGAGCCCACTGGAAAAAAAGAAGTTTTTAAATGGAAAAAACAGAATGCTTTTTATTGACCAACTCAGTTGATCAACAAATGGATTTATTTTTAGAACCTGAATCTTCCTATCAAAGACAATAGGCATCTTTCCAGTTATTTTTAGTTCAACCTCTTTTTACCAAGTTATTGAGAACTTTTGTTACTCATTTCCATAGGGCTGTACCCCCAAAATGCCTTAAGCAGAATATGCCCTTTGGTCTACTTCATCAATACCAGACCTCTGGAGAAGGCAAATAGCAGAAGTGTTTTCCACTGCCAGGAAAATACTAACCGATGGAGCATGTGGTTGGACTAAAAGTATCCCGCTCTCCTCATAGCTTACAATAAAGGGAAGTTTTATTGACTCTGAATGTCATTCATCTCAGGAGGCTATTTATTAATAATTGTCTTTAGGGTTACAGAAGATGGAGACCCCTATGTCAGAGCAGATGATGAAAATTATGAGAATGACTCTGTCCGCCAGCTGGAGAACGAACTGAAAATGGAGGAGTACCTGAAGCAGAAGCTGCAGGATGAGGCATACCAGGTGGGAGAAGGACACCAGCTGCCCATACATCTCCATAAGTGAGAAACAATAATACACCATAGCTGCCCAGTGCCCTTCTTAACCTGTCCTGGGCCCTGGGGCATGATCTCTTCTCATTTACTAGAGCAGCCACATTCCAAAAACTGCTGTTGTTCTCTTCCACAGACACACATGCATGTAGCCTTCGTGCATATCCAGGAAGACCACACTGCCTGAGGCACACAACAGCAGTCCTTAAGCTTACCAGGGCATCAGGTGGGACAGAATTGCCTCTGAACTTGTTCTCTGCTGGTGCCTACCAAGTCACTTAGACCTCATTCCCCTGTACCATAGAGGCTGGTTGGTGGTGTCAAGCTGAGTTCTTGCTATATTTCGATTATTTTTTTCTCCAGTAGCAAAAAACATTCATAACGGTTTCTCCAGTGTGAACTGAAGCTCAAATGCAGTCTGTGTGTTACTGTCCTTGTCAGAATCTGGAAGGCGAGGAAAGGGTCTGAAATGAATTGTATCCCAGAGGACCAAATATTCAACAAGCATCTGGTATAGAGAAGCCTGGGGATTTGTCATTAAACACCCCCTGAGGAAGTTTTCAAAGGGCATTTGTTTAAGAGTTTGAGTAAAGCAAATTTGCCAGGGGGAGCTGGAATTCTGTAGATATCCTGTCCTGTCTGCATAATGGTCTCCGCTTCTACATAGTGTAATGGACTATCGCCAGTTTTTAAGTTATTCTGACTTGGATCATCCTAATATAAAATTCATTACTTCTTATAATGTTGGTAGTAATGTCAGTAGTTGGGCACACCCAGTTCAGTTATTTGGGAGCAGAGCTGAAGCAAGCAAAAATAACTATTTTCCCACATGGTGATCAATTAAAATTTGGAACTTGCCACTACAGAATATAACAGAGAACACAAGTATAAATGGGCTAAAAAAAAGGATTAAGCAGGTACTGAGAGATCAGGTGTGTGGAAATGAGGTTCAAAAGCACCTTCTGGGTAGGAATTCTTTAAACTGCTGATTGCTGGGAGCTAACAAAATCTAGCCTTTTTTTCTGGTAGTTTTTCTCCAGTATCCTCTGCTAGTCACTTTGGAGACAAGAATCTGGGACTGACAGGCTCGTGGTCTAATGGAGAATGGCTCTTTTGGTCTTCTTTTCTGTAAAGCTGCTAGGATAAGTTAGTCTTGTAAAAGTTCATAGACTCATACCAAAATTGCAGGTAGTTTTGAGGTTGATGTGAGCATCTTGTTTTTGTTTTGTTTACCTAGGTCTGCTACATGCCCATGGTAACCTGCCAAAAGTCATTTCATTGCAAAGGTCTTTAAGGACACAGAGCAGAATTGTTACAGACTATCTACTAAGGCAACAGTGGGTGACATGGGGCTTTTTGTCACAATTTTTAATCCAAGATAGGAAATGACAAAAATGACAGCCTTCAAACTTCTGAACGGGATGAGCAGCTACTGCTGATGTAATGGAAAGTAATTGTCAGTTGTAAAGAAGGAGTACCTCAATGGTGACAGCTGTCAAGCATCAAATAATAAATGTTATTATTGCTGGTAAAAATTCCATTTTCTCTAGAAGGAACGATAGACCAATTTGACTGTACTTGATTACAGTATGGAAGTGCAATATATGGCAACAGTGTTAGATGAGTTTCACAAGTTACAACAGGATTTTGTACACCCACAAAATTGAGTACGCATGTGCACTGCAAAATAAGGGTATTTGTTGTGTAGTAGAAGTTATACATGTCGCTCAATAGAACTGGGTGTTACTCTTGCTTCAGTCAAAATAGAGCTTTTCTACTGTCTTCCCAGAAGAAGGGGAGGAAATCTCCCTACCGATGTCAGAATAAAACTCCTTTTGAATTTAGGTCAGCCAAGACAACACCCAGGTGAACTTTGTTCCCCGTTGTTTTACACAATTTGTTTCCACTGGAGGGGGGGGAAACCCAGAAAAAGAGAAAGGCTTTTTTCTTTCAAAAATGTATTCACTGAGGGAACAGAAAGTCCTCATTCTAGACAAGTTCTGTTCAATAGCATTTTTCCAAAAGAAATTTCATGATGTACTTTACTGTCTGTGAGATTGTCAGCTCCTATCAGGCAATGATTTGACAGTAGTGACTTGTAAATAGAAACTATTTTTAGTTGATAACCACAGACCCAAAGCATGCAATGCGTGATAAGTCCTTCCCAGTATGGCTGATGCCCTTTCAATTAGGGAACGGGTTTAAAGCAAGCAAGAATAGGTATTAAGTTAGTAGGGGCCACTAGGATGATTAGGAGATGGTTGGGTAGTGTCATGTATTGATCCTGAGACACGTGCTTTGGCTTTGGCTCGTTCTCTGCACTTTGCAGTTAATTTGTGGTATTTTGCTGTTCTATTCCTTTTTCTACTAGTATCACTGAGTAGTCTCTAAAGATAAAGACACAACTTCCTTTCTACTTGCCAAAACAAAGGAAAATTGGGAAATTTCTGTTTAGGGTATCCTATTGAACAGCAGCCAGGTCAACTATTCTCATTTTGCATCCAACCATTGGAATTTATTACAGGCTATTTTACTATTTGTACTCACATGTACACTGCATTCATCTGGATAGCCAAAAAAAGCTGGTGGCTCTAGCTATCGTAATGCAATTGTCAGCTGAAAAAAATCTGCGAGGAGGAACTCCTACTAAGGTTACAGAATGGTAACCTCAGTAACAATATGGTAACCATTTTTATGTTATTAAATGTCTCACTTTGTGTAAAAGCAGCACATTTAGAAAAACATGTAGATGTTGTGTAGCATGGAATATGGTTGGTCAAAACCCACTCTTGTTATTTCGTGTCACCTTGTCTCCAAGCAAGATTTTCAAGCTAAACTCTAAATTAGTATTAAAGTATGAGCAGAAAACCCAAGATACACAAGGAAATCTGGGACAGGGAACCTCAAAGGAGGCTTCTTTCTCTCTCTTTTTTTGAAGCATGTTGTAAATAACAAGTATCTGTACCAGAAAAAAACACATTTAGTGCACAAGTGTAAATGCTAACAGTGCTTATCCTCCCACATCTGCTACCAGTTGTGTTCTTGTTACAGTCTTTTGCTGGATGTGTTGTGTAAGACACTTTTCATTTGGTTTATTTTCTGGGTCCATAATTGCTCCTTTATTTCTAGGCTTGTGCATGGCTTTCTTCAGAATAATACACTGCCTGGCTGCTCACTGGCTTAATTTGTCATCTTCTTGTTTTCTATCCTTTGTTATCTACAGGTCAGTTTGCAAAGTTGAGTGCAATATCCTTCTCTCTCTCCTCTCAAGTAAGTATCATCATAATTTAGAAGAATGTTTGGAATGAATCCTCATAATGTCTATTTCAGTTGCAATGCACCTTGTGCTGCCTGAGTGTATGTGAAGATGCTGTTTCTTTCTTTTAGCCTGTGTTAGGATGCCGAGGAATGCCTCTAAATAATTTCTAATAAACTGTTTGAAATATGGTCCTAGTCCTGAGGATTCCTGTTAAGCCGCCACCCTTTTTATCTTCTTCCTTTGTGGACCGTAAGAGTGAGAACGTGGGCTTTTCATCCCCAGGGATGGTGACAAATATATTAGCCAGTACAGAGAAACCTTATCCAGAAGATAAGGAATCGGATTACATTTCAGGAGACCTGAGTTCAATTCCTTACAATGTTTTAGTCTTCCTAGGATAACTGAAATAAATCATTTCTGGTGAGACCAGAACATCTACTCTAGTGCGTGAAACAGGAGTTAGGCAAACATTAAAGAAAGCAATTCACCAGCTGCTTAACCACAGAGGTGTCCTCAGATGTGTTGTGGAAGTTCAAAACGCCCCAATCCGAAGTGCAAAGTACTCAGCTACTAGCTAGAGTCTGGCAATTCAGCGATAAGGCAAGAAGGTCTATAAATTCCCTGCTGGTCATGTTCCTTACACGTGCCAACCTCACAGTTGCAGCACTGAGTTTAATGCCAAGTTGAGCAATTGTGTTTTTCTTCAAGAACGCAGCCAATGGCTATTTTTATGAAGTAGCCTGTTATTCTGAACGTTTGCCCAGGAAATGGGAGACCACACATTTCCTTCTTGCCTCATCTGAAGCTGCGGACTCTGCATTTCTGACTTCCTAGGAGAGTGCAGTTCCCTGCTATGAAGATGGCAGTGAGACAATGCTGTCCATCCTACTGTGACACTGCACCATGGGGTAACAGGGCCAGAAAGGGAGGAGAAATCAAAACAGGGGTCTGACTCTGGTCTGCAAACTAAGTCTCTTCCTCAAAGCCAGAACTAAAGGCAACCAAAGGTCAACTATCAAATGGCCACTTCAAGTTGGGAGCAGGGTCATGTTCAGATAAGCAAAACCAGTGAAGTAGCCTGTGCCAACTTTAGCAGGAATTTGCATTGCTAGATTTTGTATGCCATGTTTTATGCTAGACCTCCTTATTTATATGGCAATTTTGATGGCAAAATGTGGCCCCGATTCAAGGGGTTTGCAACTTCTGATGACAGTAGAATTTGGATGTTGAAGTGTGGACCTTGTGAAAGCAGCTGCCAGTCTTCAGTGTTAAAAGCTGTTAGGTATTTCTGAAGCATCTGTCTCAGTGTCTCTGGCAGCTAAAGCAGAATAAATGGATGTGAAAAGCAAATAAATGGCAATACCCGGAGCACTATAAACAGCAAATAACTGCTCATAAAAATTCTCCTAACACTGCCCCTCAGGTTACATTCATTTTCTCAGTAGCCTTGTTAAAAACATGAGCTGTGTAGATTTTCCTAAACATTGACGGCCAGAAAAATAAGTTTTCTTCTATTTTGTTGCAGTTGTCAGTTATAGATCAGGTCACATGAAAAGGAAAATAGAGCTTTCAACAACAATGTATGTGTGTATAACTGTATATAGTGGAAATGTTATATATAACTGAACTTAATTGCAATTATTAATAACTGACTTTAAAGGGTAGTAGCATTCAGACAAACTATTATTTGCAATATTAAGTGGGAAAAAATCCTTTTCATTAGAATTATAAAGCTCGGGCAATCCCACTTAAGGTTTCCTTTTTTGTTAGGAAGCAGTGTTAACGTAGTGATGTGGAGAAACACATACTGCCATACAGCCTAGCTTTCTTGAAAATATGTATCCTTTCTCAAATTAGCAGAGATCTGAGACTGAGCTACTATCTCATCTCCCGGATGCTTTTGAAACCTTTTGAAACCCTGTCAAAAAGAATTTATTTAAAGCACTGTGCTCTGGTTAATTCCATAGTGAAACTCTAATCACACGCGAAGTGTGGATTAGTCTTCTCAAGATTCACTCTTTTGTGAATATGGAAGATTAAAGTATCTTGTGCATTTTATTTGGTACTAATATTTCATAGCCTTGGAAAATTAAATCCAAAATGGTTCATACCGGTCACAATGTCTGAAGTGCTTTTGCTGTTTACGTTGCGTTCTTGCTTGAAGCTTACTAATTGCATCAAGACTTTTACTTCTAAGATAATATTATTCAATCAATGATGATACAAATACAGTCAGTATTATATTGCCTAGATGGCCATATGAAGTAGAAAGCCAACAGACTTTCTTATCTCGCAACAGTATTACATTTGTGCTTATTTAAAAACAGGTGGGAAAAATGGGATCAGTTTATTACAGCTTCTTACGAGTGATATTGCCACTGATGGCCAGCCACAGAGTTTTGTTCATTTCCTCATTCATCAGTCATGGACAAGTGATGTTGATGTCATTTGATTAAGGCTTTTTGCATTCTATTTGCATTTGCATTTTTAAAAGTGGTATGGACAATTCTCTAGAATTGATTTTGAAATAACATCTAGTATAACACATTCCCAAGACAGCAAGTGGTTCCACTAATGTATAAAACATAATTTAGTCATGTTTTCGGTTTACTTTTTATGTTAAATGTACTTTTATACCACTTTTTTTTAATAGAGTAACAGAGTGAATTTGAGCTTGTTTTCAGCAGGCTCTAGGCAGATCTTGAAATTAGGTGAACGTGCAACTTTTTGACATTATTTTGCCTTTATTCCCCTGATAGCAGTTGCTTTTTTGCCAAGGTTGGCCAATGGGAGCAGAAAGCCTTCGTCTCTGAAAGTGGTTAAAAAGTTGTCATTTTCAACTAAGAGCTGTCAACTTGTGCAGTGGACATGTTCCCACGAGACCTGCAATTTCCTAGATTTTCTAAAGCAATGCTTTCTTAGTGCTGGCATAGCAACATTTTAGTTGGTCGTGTCTAATTCATTTATATGCATTATTATAACAGAAAAGGAGGTGTGAAAAGCTAACAAAAATCAGACCTAAAGCATCCACTTGAGAGGGAGTACCGGGAGGAGTCTTTATTAGAGGTTTCGTTCTCGATTTTTTAACTGTGATCACATTTTCTCTATGTTGACAAAAACATGTAATAATTTAAGTTGAACACTCACTTCCATTCCCACTCCAAACCCTTTCACTTGCTCTAAACCTTATCACACAAATTGTGGGGTCTGGGGCTTTGGGTGGCCAGGGGTGACATTTTCCACTGCAAAAGTGACTGAATGGTTTGTTTTTTTTCAAACACAAAGACCCCAAATCCTTTCAACTTTTTTATATGAATGCATTGTTAAAAAATTATTATTTATTCAACTTGACTGTTTTTCCAGGACAGAATTCTTATTGAGTAACGCTTTCATGTTTTTCTCATCTTTTCCCTTTTTCTCCAAACTCTGTTTTCATGTTTACCAGCAGAGATTAGGAACATTGCCAAATGTCAGGTGATAAAACCCATGGGCCAAGGGAGATGGAGTGGTCAGTCCAGTCTGCCCAGCGTGCCGCTGTGAGAAGGGCTGTTGGTTAAGCCGAAGGACACAGATGATTTAAGTGCTGTGAAGACACAACTGCCCTGCATCTCTGTTTTTCTGAGAAGGAAACAAGATTTTAGAGATAGCGTGCATGTCACTGGCCATTGACATTATCAGCCCTTTGAAAGGTGGACCTGGCCATTTACTGTTTGGGAAAGATGGGACGCAGGATCCGTAGCCCCAGACCCAAGTCAGGTTACTAGCCCACAGTTAATGGATGCGTGGGTTTCAGATTTGCTGTGCCCACTGCCTGAGGTCACATTTCCCAGCGGTGCCCTGGCTTCTCTTCGGCTGTAGGGCCCCAATCAGTGCTAGTCAGAGTTGACTGGCTGCATTTAAAGCTCACACACTGTGGTTCATTCCTCGCATGGGCTTCATCCAGGAGTTCAGGAGATCACAGGGGTGTAGGTGCGTTGGTTGGTTGGACCCTCGGGAGGTCGTCTGGTCCAGTCTCCCATCTGACGCAGGTCTAGCTCCAACACGAGACCGTGTCAGCCTTGGCTTTGTCTAGCAAAGACTTTAAAACCTCCACAGATGGAAACTTCACCACCTCTCTGGACATCTCCCTCCAGTACAGTGCCACCCTCCTTATGGTTTTATTTTTTCCTAATGTCCAACCTGAACCTCCCAAAATTCAATTTGTCCTTTTTGTGTGCTTCAGCACACAATTTTGGCTTTGTTATCCTTGTAACTACCCCTCAAATAGCTGCTAACTGATCCTCCCTTGCCACCTCTGCCCCAGCCTCAGCAAGCCCAGTTTCTTCAACCTCTTCCTCCGAAGTCAGCGATGCAGTGGTGAAGAAGCAGGATACAGGCACTAGATGAACTGCTCACATCCATAAGTCATATTCTAGTAGCACAACCAAATGATTCAGCATCTCTTTTGGGGTTTTTTCTGAACACATACATAAAAACCAGCATTATGTAGACCGTTCCATTTGAAAATAACAGCAGGCTGACAGCACAGTAGTTTTCAAAAATGTCTGCTACATTCGCTCAGCTGGTGAGTTTGGTTTTCCTCTTTATTTTTCTCCTTAAGTCCTCCTCTTCTTAGCATGTAGGCGTAAAAAAGCTGTAGAAGAACTGTGACCGAGTTAACTGGGAAGAAGCAGCTTTAGTTTTGTGAATTTAATTCTAAAATTACACAAGTGATAGGGATGGTTTTTGAAAATCGCTGAACGATAAGTAACAGAAAAGAACTCATGGATTAAGTTATAAAAAAGGTTAAGAAACAGTTTTATAACGTGACAAATCATGAGAGTCTTAACTTGGAATTAATTCTGGCATTTCCAAAATGCTGCAATGAATTTAGAGCTCTGAGATTCATTAGTACTCATTATTTCTTGTATGAAAATCTCTCTATCCCAATGCTGACTGTGGAACAGAAAGAAGCCTCGAGAGAATTCAGAATAACCTCTCCGCACTCCACCAAAGAGAAGTAATTTATCCAGAAAATTCAAAGCAAACCCAAATACTTAGCAGTACTTTCAATGCATCTTAATGCATCCAGTGTTTCACAAGCCACTCTTATTTTGCTCTCATGGTTTATAATAATACCATCAAGAAATATGAGATGTACCTATATTTGCATAACCCTGAAATAGGTTCAATAAAAATCAGTCTCAGGCAGCTGAGAACTGACCTCTTTCATTTGCATTTTTTGGCTGAATTGTGAAGAGCAAAATGTTGCTTTACTATGATTTCCAAATTAGTTTGCAGACTTAAGCGGTGCAGATGCATATCTGATTTTCTAAAAATACTCGTTTAAAATGTACCTCAGCAATTTTTTGTGAACCTCTCATTAGACTTGCTGTGCAGGTCTCCTTTCCATTTATCAACAAAATGTTAATCCTAGGACTGTGTAACTGCCTGACACAAGGAGATACTAAATTAAGATCATCGTACCATTTGGCACACTTAGATACGAAGGAATTGGATGGAAGCGTTTGTGCTTGAATAATTAATACAATCAAATGGTGTCAGGAAGGAGAAGAAGCAAGCTAAACCCTGACCTTTCTTCATTCATCAGTTTTAATTTAACTCTTTTTTGCAGAAGTAATTTGCATTCATCTCTCATCTTGTAGACCAGCTTTATGCCCAAAATGAGTAGAAAAGAATTCATGTCAGTAGGTTTTGGTCTTTTATGCTGTTATTATCAGATCTCTTGTAATGCAAATCGGTTTTCTGTCTGAGGTAGTTCAAGAGAAAAAGGATGAGCTCCTTGACTTTGAAAGAGTCAAGTGTGTAAACAGTGTCTTTACCATAAATACGCCAAAAGAAGTTTGCAATATTACCTGACTGTAGGTCCTGACATAGTTCCGAGAAAGAGCAGCAGTCGTCTATCAAGCATTTTCCATTACCAACTAAAACTTTGATGCCTCCGATATAGGAATTTAAGGTACTTGATGATGCTTCAGGATACGGAGGAGCACCAAGGAGAAATTGATGCACCCGCAGATTAGGCTGTTTACGAGCTATAGCACCCAGAATCATCCTTTTAAGTAACTGCATTTCTTTTTAGACATAGGGAAATATACTTGAGCATGTAAATTAGGGGTGAGACGTTTACACGTGAGGGGGCGGCTCCTGATGGTGAGTGACTCTTAACTGGGTGACTGAACACTGTGCACAAGCGGAATAGTCCGTGGTTTCGCTACCAATAATCTCTTTATAGAGCAACCTGGAAGGGTAAAATGGAAGGGAAAATGGGAACATCTGCAAATCTGTGTTAGTGCAGACCCAGTTACCCCAGGGTCCCACAGCAGAGCAGGCAACAGTCTTCTCATCCGTGGTAGGAAGAGTTTCCAACTTCCCAAGTGCCCTATAAGTTTCTGTTTACAGCTCAAATACCTATGTCTCACCTAGGTAGAACGGCTTTTTCACTTTTTTAAGTTTTTCAGGGGTAAGCACAGGAATTGGCCAGCTCCTCCTTTTTTTCTCTCAATAAAGCAGCAGGCAGAGGCTTTACTTGCTGTGCCTGTGTGGGTGCAGCACCTTAAACCAGCACTCCTTTCAAAAACCTTCCCCAAACATTTCTCAACAGGCAAGCTGCAGTCAGACAGACAACGAAAGCTACGTAAGAACTGATGATGAGGAGAGCTGCTTTCGGACAGACGATGAAGAAAACTCGGCTGCGAACTTCACAGAAGAGTGGAACCAAGAGGTGCAGCGTCTCTTGACAAAAAAATCACATAACTAAGTTCTGAGGACTGTAGCACAGTACTTTTGTTCTAAGAGTTGTAGTTTGTAGATGTGTGTTTTTGACAACAAGACTTTTGTTTAAAGCTAACTTATATTAGCTACATCTTCTGTAACATGGCTCATTACCGGTGAAGAAAACAGACTGACGTATGTACTGCTGTTATAAAGGATGGCGGTATTAATAACTCACGTAAACCCTTTGCACATGATATTGAACCTGTTCAGTTTACAATGACAATACTGTTTATAGATAGAATTTGATTTCTGAATACATTGAGATTTTAGTAGATCAGTTTACTATACACTGTACATTTTTTCCACAGAAGAAATAAAAAGCTACAATTATGCATTTAACACTGAATGATTATACTCCTGAGTGTATATATCTAGTAGCCCAAAAAACTTGGCACCAGACTATATTTGCAATTTGTTTGCAAGTCTTTAAATTAAGACTTATACAAAATGTACTAAAATAATAATAATATAATTAATAATAATAATAATAATGAAAAACCTCTTTAATTTAGGGCTAATGTGTAACTTAGGAATGTTTCTTTCAAAATAATCTAACAAATCAGCCATAGAAGTTAGTGTAAATATTTTTTTCCAAATAGATATCATATACAAAAGGTGACATTCAAATGATATAGAATCTAGTTTTTAAATCAGCACAGATCTTCTTAAAACTGTGAACTATGTTTTGAAATACTCGTTGCTAAAGCTGTTTATAAACCACAGGTGCCATAAGATCCCTGAACTGACTGATGTTATGTATAATCCTCCATGGTATTGTTTCATTGATGTTTTAGCTTTAGTAAGCATGTGTTCAACACCCCCACCCCCCCCATGTTATTTTCGAGGCCTTCAGCTTTAAATGTACAGGCTTAAAGTGCGCTTGCAACTGTTTTCTTTTTATTTCCGAATGTGTATTGCCTTAGCCAGCCACCAGATGTTCTGCATGCACTCTTGGAAATGTGTGGTGAGACTCTTTCGGAGCTGGATGGAGGAATAGCTATCAGTGAAAAGCACAAGAGAAGCGGTGGATTTTTTCAAAAGGACAGACATACAGTTACAGAATTGGAGTTTTGTCCGATTTAGTATTTTTCGAGTATAAAGGCATTTCGGGAGAAGGGGGATTTACCTGGCCATTTTGGATTAGGCAGTGAGGCACGTAGCACTGCCGTGCAGAGAACCAGAGCCAGGCCAGGAACAGCTAGACCAGAAGCCGGGCGGTAACGCTGTGCAATGTTACATGCTGGCTGCACAGCTCTCCTGAGAAGCGCGGTGTGTTAGCTCAGGGCGACCTCTGCGCTAATGCAATCTTACTGCCCTAATACAGTATTACGGCTTCCAGTATCTGGCTGACCCGAAGTGACGCTAACAGCCCTGAAAACAGTAGCGTTTCATACAGATACTTCACACCAGCACCGTTTGCCTACAGCAAGTGATGAGATACCCATCTAAAGCAGGTTAACATGGTTTGTCTGTCCTCGCTTTCATGGTGACGTGGATGTGTGCTGCCGTATTTACGTGAGATTGCTATGTAGCTCGACCCAGTAAGTCCAGTTGTTTGCATGCACTCTCTAGGCTCGTGGCTGTTTCCCTGGGCATTATGTTTTGGGGAATGAGTATCTGTATGAAAGAGCTGCTGCCATTTTTCACTTTCATATTGTATTATTGCGTATGCAGATCTCTTGTCCACATCTCCCTGCATATCTGGGCTTGGTCTCAGACATCCAAATGCGTACTAAGGCACCCAGATATCTTCATGTAAGCTTTTCATTTTTGCAATCACTGGTCTTTGCTCCTGGGGTATGTGCCGTCCTGGCAAGGCAGGCACCATATCCTCCGATGCCCCCTCCAACCTCCTCTCAGGAATGGGTGAGCCTCCACTAGTGCCTAGCACTCCATGTTTAAAGCTACTCCAGTGAAGCTGTAGATGTTGCTGTCAGCTCAGGATTTCCAGACAAGCATTTCCTGAACAGAGATAAAACAAGCTAGAACACAGCTACGTGCAACGGCTGACTAATTCAACCCATGTCGTGTTTAACTGTACCCAGAGTAATAGATCTCTCCCATCATCTTAATGTCTGCGTGCTCATTATCGCTATGCTTAAAATAGATGCAATAGAATAAATCCGTTGCAAGGGCTTCCGGACTAGGAGTAAGGAAGAAAGTTGACGGATCAAGCGCCTTTCTCTCAGGCTGGTGTCAACAAGGTGATGCCCAGCAGAGCTCTGGGTCCCTTACGCCCTGGAGCTCTGAGATGAAGCACCTCTTACTTGGCTCTCCAAATACCTATTTTAAGCATTTTCCAACTGTTAAGCTGGCTGCGTTTTCGCCCAGCTGGTCTTTGTCTGCTTGTTGAATATTATTTTGGTTGTGGTTTGCGGTCATTAAAACAGAGTTACAGAAGAGGTCCCTGGCGTGGGCCTTTTCTTAACTTGCCAATGGCCCACCACAGCAGTCAAAACTCCGGGTGGTTTTACTGTCACTGGAGGGAAACCAGTGGTTTGGAATCGGGAGACAGGGATGTGAAGATGTATAGGGTCCTCGAATGTCCAAAGCGAAGGTGGAGAATGGGTTGTCTGTAAGTAGTAATGTTAACTAAACTGCATAAAAAGGTGTGTGGCCTTTGTTGTGATATAATATGTATTTTCTTATATGCATGAGCCAAATTGTTGCATCATAATTTATCATAAGTGTGTCCGCCTTTACTTTCAGTCATCTTCTCCCATCCTTATTGGTTCTTGGCAATTACTGTAGATAGACCTTGTAAATATTGCAACCTCGGGTTGCTGTAATCACGTTGGTTCAATTCAGCAGACGGAGCTGTGAACAACAAGCACTCCACTGTGTCCTGAAGACAAAAGGGCATTTTTACCTTTGAACCAAAAAAAAAAAAAAAAAGTATGAAGAGTTACATCTTGAGGCTACTAACTGTAAGACATTTTTAAAACTACTGTACTTGACACCACTTGAGACAGATACAGAGACACTAAAGATGTCACGATATTCATTGGTATTGTAACAGAACTGCTATTGTATGGGGTTTTTGTATTGCTGTTAAGTATTGTTTTGTGTGTGTGTGTGTTGGAACCTACTGGGGACGTTATATTTTGAAGTGATTAAACTATTTAATTGTGTGTCTATATTTTGGAATGGAATTATTTCTTCATTAAAAAGATTTTTAAAAGTAATCTATGGAGCATCATGTTTGTGGCTTATTTTGGTTTCAGAAGTCCTGTTCCATGGAGCGGAAGCACAGGCTTTTTTCATTAGGAAAGGAGTATGTTTCCCCGTGGCACAGCAAGCAGTCTTCGCTTCACCCACACTCCTTCCACCGCTTTCCCCAGCACTTTGAGCATGGCACTGGGCAGCGCCTGCATTCCAGTGGCCCAAGCAGTTTATTCTTGCTTCCTGGTCCTGAGGAACCTAAACCAAAGCCCTGTCTGCAGTACTGTAATTTTTCTTACCCACTGTGTTTCTCTCTCTGTCCTTAGAAGGAGCAAAACCTTGGAAGAGATGCATTTTAATGGCTTTGCCATATACAGTCACGTTATCTTTTGTTGCGGAAGGACATGATGTCTTTAGTTTTCCAGTTACACTTTTAAGGTGTCTTTGCATATCAGGTGTTGGTAATTACAACTGGTTGCTAACCTAAAGGAGCACGGAGCTGCAAAGCAAGAGCTCTTACTTAAAGCAAGAAGTTTGTGTCCCGGTGAAGTACCTGCAGGCACGGCGAAGACAGCTGGGAGGCAATGCCCGGCTGAGCTCTTTGTGCCCGTGGTGCTGGTGGTCCTCCGCAGGGCAGCTTTTTGAGGGTGTGCTGCTGCCCCCGCGGTGGCAGCTCTTTCCAGCGGCCGGACCGCAGCCGGCCATTGCAGAGCGTGTCCCTGGCAGCTCAGCGCAGCCGAAATGTCCCCGGCTGTACACGTGGCGTTGCTAACTGGCCAATTAATTACACGGGGATGGGGTCACTTAGAAGGAAAGCAGTAGCAGCACACCAAAACCATCCTCTAATACTTACCACATAGTTAAATATCCCAGTATCTTGGGAAGCAGATAAAACCCGGTCTGCTGTCTCCCTCTTCAGCATTGACTGCTGTGGTAACCTATAAATCACCAGGGTGTATTTGCCGTAATTCCCCTGTCTACATGGTGACGTTCCTCAATAAAGATGATCATTTTACACTGTAAATTATTTGCCAGATCTGCTGAACTTTGCTTCCACAATCCCAGTCCAAATTCATATCCGCGGGATTGTAAAATATGATGACATATCATCAGCTCATGAGGATAATTCTGTTTTATCCGTGCATAATCCCAAATTGCTTTATTTCTTCCTAACCCACAGTCAGCCTATGGCCTTTAGGGAGCAAAGGAGCCAGTGAAAACTAATTTATAGGCAAAGGCTGTTTTCCTCTTTGCCTCTTGGTTACTCGAGCTACTTTCTGCTCCCCACAAGGAAAATAGACTCATACAGGAAGAAATAAATTAGTTTCACTTGCAAAAAGAAATAAAATAAAAATCATGAAATAAAAATAATGAAATTAATAATAAATAAGTGGGCCTTCCGATCGGGGAAGTTGGCACCTTGGCTGCATCAGTGCTGAACTAGGTGACTGAAAGCACCTGGAACTTTCTAAAAGCACCTGGGAGTTTCATGCAGCAGCACACGGGTCTATGAGCTCTTCCACAGTTGCCTTGGGAGGCCTGTTGCTCCGCAGTTGTGTATTCCCTTGCAAGCAGCCCTTAGTTCTGGGTGAAACCTTTTAAGAGAATATCGCAGGAATATGAAGCCGAGTCTATCACAAAAATAGGTTAAGTGGGATGGGAAGAGAAATCTCTATTGTTCCACGATGAAAAAATGCATTGAAGAATTTCATGTGCTTCAGGATCATCCTGCCTAAAACCCCAGATAATCCACAGATTAAGGATTCCCCTTTGCTTTCTCCTGAGTGATTGCCACCAGTTGAGTTGTCTGTGGATTAGGTCAGCCATCCCACACTGCCAGCACAGCACCAACATGTCTTTGGCTGCAAAAGGCAAAGCGGCAGAATTGGGCTGCACCTCCCACCGGCTTCCCATTCCCCCGAGAGAGATACAAGCCAATGATGAACAGGTCCCAGACTGGAGTAAGCCTTTCTGAGGGCCCACAAGTCTGGAGCTTTCTAGAAAAGGCTGTTTTGGGGAAGCAAACTCCCAGGACAGGGCTGGGGGACGTGCAAAGGGGAGCAAGGGAATCACGCAGCCACATCATGCAAACTTTGAGATAAGATGGTCAATGCAGCTTGAAGATAATAAAGACTAAAAAGGTAGGCAATGTGAAAGAATAGTTGCTTTTCTATGTCTTGGAAGGAAATGGAGGGGGCCACGGCGTATTTTGTCATTGGTATGCGATGTTGCAGAATGTAGTTTGCAATTTAATACAACATACTTTACCACTAGCAAATTAATCTCCTCACAACTTACGTTTTTTACACAACACTCAGCAGTAGCCAGATGGCAGATGTGTTAGGCCTGCTGCTTGTTATGCTAATTGTCAGCCGTAAAGGCCTCCCAGTTAACGTTTCTTCTCCTCTGCTTGTTACAGCCCAGCATTGCGTGCAGCCCGCATGTTCTCTGAGAAAAGAGGCACCCTGCGAGTACCTGTTTTGAGTGGTTTTCCTATTACTGCTGGGTTCAGTTTTGGGCCCTCTCAGTACATTCCTGTCTAAAACAAATCTGGGTCAAAGTCGTTTCCAATCTGGTGATGTGAGCCTGTGTACATGCATTTCTCAACCTTTGGTCTTTGCATCCTCCAGATCTCTGAAAGCCTCCCCTCAACCCAGCCTGGGGCACAAGGCCTCCCTGCTCCTTCTCCCTCCACCACATGCACCTCAGTGTGATTGCAGGATGGGAGGCTGCTCCTCGCCTGCACGAACCTTTGTCCTTATATTTTTGCTGTCGTTCCAGTCTCACACCAGGGTGAGAGGGGATGTGCCTGACCCCCCCCCCCCCCCCCAAAGGTGGGGAGCGGCTGCTGCTCGCCTCGGAAGCACCTTTCTCACCAATGGTGAGCATCTCTCTCCGGCCTCCCGTCCCTCTTCTCACAGGAGCTGCCGTGGGGCCCAGACTGGAGTTTCTCCTGGGTGCAGTCCCTCACTCAGGTCAAAAAGTTTCTTTTGGACATCCAAAACTCTCCCCTGGTTTCACCGAAAATGTAACCCCCCCGGCCCCGCAGGCTTACCTCTCCTCCTGCACCCCTCACTGTGGCCTAATCCAATTACACTGATTTTTTTTTCTTTTTTGCTTTGTTGTTTTTTAAGGCCACTGGCAGTAGCCTTAAATCCCCAGCGATGTTATGCACATAACACTGCTGCTATCACTAGGAATCAAGTGCTTAGCAAGCCTTGAAGATCTGGTTTTGTCTCCACGCTTCTTTTATGTCTGTCTTCATGTGAAAAAGCAAGAGCTTACAGGCTCTGTAAGAAGCAGCTTTCATCACCGTATATATTATGTAAGTGCAACTAAACTTAGAAATTCCCCAACAGACCTCAGCTCTGAAAAGCCGCCCTATTGCCCTCTCTACAAAGCAGCAAAGTAGTATTTTAGTGTTTTTAAATGGCACTGCATGCTCTCCAGAGCTGGTTTTACATTTGCTACCCATAAATGCGCTCTCGCTCTCAGCTCTTTTTCCCAGAGCCCCTTGCAGTCCATAGTCCCCCCCGGCAGACCTAAGAGTTCGAGCCCTGTTTGTTTCGGCTGAAAGGCTGATATTGGAGCTATTGCAGATGGTAATTGGTACTCGAGGGAGCGCTGCTTCCAGGGAATCCTCTCATCACTCGCTCTGAGTCACACGCTTATTGGAGGACGCTTCAGCAGAAACACATTTTCTGCTGTGTTTTGGATCTAAGGTCTCACAAATTAATTGAGTTCATGTATAAATGCAAGAAGGAGGAATGCAGAACACTCTCCTAAGGTCGCGATTGTGAGAGATGTATGCAGAAAGACACCTGTTCGCCAGTTAAAAACTGGGTTTATAGAGGTTATACAAAGTCTGCACAGCTCTAGCATTGGTTGTTTGTCTGGTAAAGTGATAATCAACAGAAAAAATAACTGGGTTTGGCTGCAAGTGGGGGTTACCGAGGCTGATGGTGTCTGGAAGCAGAAAAATTGAACCATCTTATGCTTAGTTGGAGATCCATCACTTAACCTAAAGGGAGCAAAACCAGAGGACTAAAAACAAATGAAAACCAGATCACTGTTTTCACAGCTATTCGGTGGCCAGCTACTGCTTTCCTTGGGAAGCAGTTCGTTATTCCCCTTGCATGTTGCGCTGCTGGTAGCGATACAGCTCAGCTGCTCGGCTAACGCTGCTGAGCTGCAGGTGTTTTTCCTGCCGTGAGGATGCAGCAGGCTCGCTCCTGCCACGGCTGGGCCATTAGGTACAGCTGAGGTGCAGCAGGCAGAAGTTTGCCCTAATAGCTCTCCCGAGTTGATAGCAGGACTGCATCAGGTCAACCCTTTAATAAAACGTGGTGAATAGCCATAGGGAGTTTTCCCTGGCAGTTGAAACCTTTTCCAAGATGGAAATAATGTTCATGTCTTCAGCCACCCAACAGACGAGACAGAAAAGCTAGTGGCCTTGTCCAGAAAGTATGAGCCAGCCTAATTCTGGGGTGAGGTTTCACACTGGGCTGTGTGATAATTCAAAAAGCAAGAACCCTTGTATCAGGTCCTTCCCCTATGCTTTGCTGTAGGCTGTCTGTACAGTAATAATATTTATTCTCTCACCTCTGAATATAGAACTTCGCCAACACAACTTAAGCCAAGACATTAAAAAAAAAACCTGGGAAAGGCAAGGCTTGAATTTTGTTGAGTATCTACATCATGCCCTGTTGCCTAGGTATCTACATTTAAAATTCAGGGGCTTGTTTCTAGGAGTTATGAGCTAGAGAAATAAACAAGCTCTTTTAAGGATGCAGAAGAGAAGAGGACTCAAATTTCGTTTGCTGTGTTTACTTTGTTGTGCTCATTTGGACATTCATTGTCTAACGATGGCCTAGAAACATAGGTACCCCACAGAAGCCTTTCCCTTACTTGCTTCAGCCAGCTTTATATGCCTAGCTCTGTATAGTCCCTGGCACAGACATGACAGACGTATGCACGTGTACACCAATGAGTTTGTTCTTGTTACATTAAATAGGAAGTGACATTCCAGAGTGCGTGGGATGAGTCAGATGCAGTAAGAGGTTATCCTATCCAGTTTGTGTGGGTCAGGTTTTTCTCATTTTCACTGTACAAGAGGATGAACAGTCCCCCACCAGGCAAAGCCGAGAGCTGCGGTGCACGTGTCCTCATGCCAGCCCCTCAAGGCAATGCTGGTCATACCCTGCCAGAGGTGGTACCCCTCTGCACCCCAGGAATTGCCTTTCCTTGGCTCACAGCTCTGCTTTTGCGAGATCCCATTGGTGTGAGGGCCCTCATTTTACTGCACAGCGGCCACCAAGCCCTCTGGCCTTGGTTTTGTATCTCTGGAGCATGCAGATGCTGCGATGGAAATCAGGGACCCACCACACCAAACACGGGCGGGTGTCTCTCCTCCTCCAGAGGAGGGATGGTCTAGACTAAGAGGAAAAACATGTGAAGAAAGTGTAAAAAGATGAGGTGACAGGGATGTTCACCTGCTAACATGAAGTATCAGTAGACATAACTGGTGGGCTTCAGGCCAATTTACTTTTAAGATCTGAATCAACAGTAGCTATCTGGAGTATCCGAAAGATGTGCTTGCCCATTGGCCTCATCTGATTGAAGCAGCACTAGTGCAGCTCCCCTGATCAAGAAAGAACTTTTCTTGAAAGGCACAGTAGTAATGAAAATAGTTATTCTTTATGCCCTATGAATGCATTTCATTACCATCTAGTGATATCACAGCTGTAACTCCAGGAAAACTTATTTTCAATATACTGTATGTCTACAGAGATATTGAGGCTTACTCTGGAATTTCTGGGCTGAACTCTGGCAAGTTTAGCCCAACCCAGCACTTCCCTTAATCTAATTGCCTACAGGGGCATGTGGACGTGTCTTTAGCTGCATAAACCTAATTATGCTCCTACAGCCCCAAAACTGACAACTGAATTACTGTTCCAGAATACCTGCAAAACAAAGCTTAACCAGAAGTGTTGCAGCTTGATTTGTTGGACCAGCAGTCTGAAAAGAAAGATTGTTACATAAATTTAATTTGGAAATTATTAGCAAGAGCGATGCCATAGAACAGAACAGAATTCTTTTATTTTTTAAAGGCATTCCACCTTATTATAACCACATTCTGTTTCTGGTTACATTAGCATAAATAAATTGCAGGTATATGAAGTATTTTTGGTAGAGTAAACAGGTTTTTGAAGATGAAGTCTTTCTCATACAATGCAGTCCTAAAAGAGGTCTTAAGTGTTCTGAAAAATCCAGCATTGATTGAAAGTGTGATTTCTTTCCCCTGTAAAGCTGCAAAATTGTTGTTCTGGAAGCACTTGTTCTCAGCAGAAAGTTGGCAGTGTTCACAAATGAAGTCACACTGCGAAACTTAAAAAAGATACCCACCCCGGCCAGTCCTAGTCCCTACCTTGCTCCCTCCGATGCCTTTCCTTCTATATTTGCTGCCTGAAGTCAAAGTCGGACAAGGTCTGAAATCTCATAAAACCTACAGTCCATGAAGATCTGCTGCTAAATAGGGGTGACACAACATAATCATGCAAGAAGTAATCTCTGTCATAGCTGGAACTTCATTTGTATGCCTATCTTTCACAGTTACAAGAACCGATATACCTTCAAACTATGGAAGGATAGATAAAGAACACTTAAGACCTCTTTTAGGACTGCGTTGGAGGAGAAAGACTTCATCTTCAAAACCTGTCTGTTGGGCCGTAGAATATGAAGAATTTTTCAGCTTTTCCTTACATTTCTAAAGAATCTAAAAAGTAACATCCAACAGATGTGAAACAGGGAAAAAAATAGTTGATTTTAAAAAGTACAAACCTGCAGCCATGGAAGTTAGAGAGAGCAAATGCAAAACCCATTCAAATAACTACAGAAAATGGAGGAAGACAGGAATGTGTATGTATTTCTTTACGGTAGTCCTCAGCACATCTGTCTTCTAAAAAAGTCTGCCGCATTTCCACCAACAGCTGTATCCTGGGTTTTTCTTGTAGTAAAGCAGAAATTAAGTAGCAAAGTTGTAAAACTAGAAGAATTCAAGAAACATAAATATGCAGTGAAGTGAACTCAAAAGGCTGGGGTTTATTTATCTCAGATAAGGACTTTTCTGTAGAAAATAATTGCAGGAATGGAAGAGTCGTGTCACATTTTTCATGACAAACAAAAAAGCCAACAAGCACAGATTTTTGGCATGACATTAGGCTTGAGATTTTGAACAGCCCTTTTCACTGCATGTAGAGACAATAATCCTGGCACGATGTGAGCCAAGTTGCTGGCATGGAGCATGATTTTCAGCCATCCCCTCCTTCCACCCTGCAGCCCCAGCTACTGTACGGCTTGGTGTGAAATCCTGGTCCCATGATTTGCTCTGTGTCCCTTCAGGTCCTCGCTGGAAACAGGGGAACTAATGAGCAGTGGTGAATGAGACCAGGAAAAAATAAAAATCACTTTGGAATGATTTTGAAGCATTTCCCGGAGTTTTTGTGGGCAAACAGGAAATTAAGACATCAGGGATATTTAAAACATTGTCCTTAAGCATAAAGTCATACCTAAAACCCCACTGTTGGCTTATATTTTCAATTTAGGGCCAAAAAGTATCATTCTTGCTGCCACTGCTGCATCTCCTCTCCTCCTTCATTCTCCTAACCTAACAAGTTTTTTCTTTTCCAACGTCTCCAAGCATGGGCCCATCCCTGCTCCATAGTGTCCTCCTCCAGGCCCCAGTCAATCCACATGACCTGCATTTTGGCCCGGCTCGTCTCACCAGTGAGACATGATAGAGTCGGAGCTGCCTCCTCACGCCCCAGGGACAGAAACCCCAGTCCTGTGTGGCGGGTCCCGCTTCCTCCCAGCAACAAGGAGGCTTGATGTGCTCATGTCCGTGTGCTGTCTTCGGCTTGAGGCTAAGTATCTGCCTGAAGCGCACCCCGATGAGCTCTCCAGGAGGACATTCTCCACGCTGGTTCTAGGAAACCTGGTCCTGAGCCACAACTTTCCTCCCCACAGCAGGGTCTACTGCCTTCTCTGTCCTGCAGTTTAACTTAACGTTGAAGTTCAGCAAGGCTCACAAGACGTGGACTGTGATCTCCGAAAAAGAAAAGATTAATTGTTTTTTCCCATGCCTTTTGCTCTTCCTGTGGTTCAGCGAAGGCCTTGACTTCCATGGCTTTGAAGTATTTCTTCCTCAAGAGTGTCTTTGTTTTCTGCATGAGAGATTTACCTCTTGTCTAGCCTTGAAAATTCAGGTGGCTGGAAAGTTGGAGAAATTACAACTTCAGAGGAGCCTCAAGACTAAGCAATGAAGAAAGAGAGGAACTTCCAGGCAGCCTGTAAATTCTTGGGGCTGAGAATGTAAACTTGTCCGAGCTCACAGACCCTTCCAGCACAAAACTGGTGTAAAAGAGCATAGGCGCAAACGTGAAAAAGCCCTTTGTTCATTTGTTTATTTTCTCAAATACCTGCTTTAATGCAGTGATAAATCAACATTTTATGATGCCTCTGTGTAAGTTTATAGAGCATGGCACTTATTATCACCTGTGACAGCTGAGGTTTCCCAGCCCGATCAGCACCTGCAAAAGCAGAGGAGAAGAGATCTGGCTTCACCTCTGTTCTGAGGTCACAAGGAAAAAAATTTTGGAGACAGTTTTTTCTTTTCCAAAAAATTCCATTTGAGCTTTTAAAATGCACCAGATGGAATGATTACAAAGACCCACAACACCACTTTACAACATTTGTCATGGATGGTCACCATTAAAATCTGTTTCAATGACATGTATACTAACTCTGCCCAATTATGTACAGTTTTAATATGAAAAAATCATGGCTTTTTAAAAAAATATTTTTATTTATTTAATTTAATTTTTTTACCTATTAAAAATTGGTTCAGATGAAAAACAGTTGTAAGAGAAAATTTCCTTTTCAGAGAGATACTGGCATAGCTAAAAGGGAAAAAAGAACACACACGCAATGTTGAAGGAAGTAGCATTAACTAGTTCTGAAGTGAGAGCTTTACAATTACATTATATATTACAGTTTTTTAATAAACTGCATTTAAATACATGCAATCAGTCCAAAACTCCACAGACATCGGACTCAGGCAGGGAAGGGGGAGAGGGCGCATGTGCACGTGTGCACATGGCTGGGGGGACGACGGGGGGACACTCATGTGCCTTCTGCATTCCAGATTTATTTCGGCTTTACAGAGAAAACTCTAACTAACAAAATGGAGTTGCAGTCAAATGTGTTCTTATCTGTCGGTTTCTATTTATAATTACCACAGGACAGAAATTAAGCCAAAACATAAATTGTAGAATATAACAGTTGGAATACATTAATTCGAGCAGCCCTGGCTGCTCCACTGAAGAACCCGTGTGAGAGGGCAGGGGAGGTGCCTCCTCCCTCTGCACTTACATCCATCCTTCTCCTGGCTTTCGATTGCTTGGAAAGCAGGGTGTGGAGCTGTACATATGCTGTGCACCACGACCTGGAGCAATGTTGTTGCAAAGATTTTCTAATTCCTGGGGGACTGCCCAAGTCAAGCAAATGCCAAACTGTTCAGTGTTGTTCTACAAATATATTGCTGCTGGAGAGGGGGATTTCAGGAGACTGGGCAGTGCTGGAGGATGTTAACAGACGCGAGGTAGCATGCTGACAGCATTATCCCAGTCTGTTAATAGCTGTATTAGCCCTGGTGAAGCTGTTGCAGTACACTTGCTAAACCTGCTTATTTTGTTTGGGCATCCATCAGGACTTTCAAAATTACTTTATCCACTGTTTTGGAATAACATACCAACTGGTGAGTAAGTGAGTAAAACTTTAAGCTATGCATAAGTAAATGGTTTCATTTCTGCCGCGGATCCTCTGCACAGGAGGTAATGTGTTGCCGTCACGCCTTGCGAAGCTCAGCCAAAGATCACAGTGCAACTCACTGGCCAGCTATGCCATCCTCTTACTTACTTGGCAAAATTGCTTTCATACATCTGCTCCGGTCATATTTCTCCTTGCTTAGCTCATAAAGAAACCCCATTAAATCTCCCTGGAATCCAAATTCACAATTTCCAGAAATTGGTTCAGTCAGTAATGTCTGTACTCTTCTCTGCTGAGGAGAACATGCCTGAATTATGCACGTGCCTCCCGGCTCTGCCTGTACAGTCAGGAGCCAGGATACTTCATAGCCCCAACAGCTAAATCCCATTGCATTCTTCACTTAGTCCTTTGCTACAGACATTTCTCATCACTTCCCCTGTGCAGCGTCCTTGTGCAATGTTTCCTAGCAGAAATAGCCGTAAAACGTGTTGATGAATTAAGGACTGTGGCCCCATTACCTCCAGGACGCAATAAAGAAGCTTTTTAATAACAACAATTAATAACAACAAGCAAAACTTGATTAATGGGATGGGAAGGCAGTATTAAGGAAGTTTCTTGTTCATTAGTTGATTAAGAGCTCCAGGAACCATAGATCATACTGCTCTCACTGAGGCTTAGCCAAAGAATGAGACAAAGATGGTGACATCTCTACTACAAATAATTGATTTCAGTAGTAGTTAGATCATGCTTTATACCAATGATGGAAACTATTAAAAATTGCTTAGTAATAGGTGTAAATGCATGGGGTATCCAGCGATACCAAAATTAATAAGAGTTATCACCATACCATGAAACCAGACTTGTGCCCCACTTTGCATGGTCCTTTCCTGGTGGTGCCATGATACTCTTTCATAATACATAAAATAAAGTAAATTCGTCCTTACTCTTTATCACAAAGATTAAGAGATTTTTCATTCATCCGTGGGGTTGAACGTCGCTGCCATAGGGTACCTGTGGCCAGGCATGCACCAGCCCTGCTGCGAGACGTCTCCCTTTGCCCCACAGACCTGGGGATCTCAGTGGATAAGGCAAGCAGAAAAGCCTTCAGGTCTCACATCAAATTGAATTTAGCCAAACAGCCCCAAAGCCTGATGTTTCTGTCCTCTCTACAGTCTCTTGAGACATGTTCCCAGTGTACTTTTAGCAAGGATAATGCAGTTGCCCTGCACCTACCAATAATTAGTGACAGACTCAGATCGTGTTTCCCCAGAATAAGGAGTAACAGGCGAAGCCGTTGCAGCAAGGGCAACCTCTCCCTTTTGGCTGGTTTAAGGGTTAGTCATTTTCTCAGCCAGCCTACAATTTTAACTATTCAAAGCAGCGATTTCTGTATTTCTTGTGGAATTACAGTAGAAATGCTTTAGCCACTTGCATGCTTTGCACAGAGATTTTTATCGAATGAGAGCCCCGTGGCACACCTTGCTGTATCAGCTGCTGTTAGGACGTATTTTAAGGCTTCATTCCCCCGAGTGCTCACAAGGGACCTGAGTTACCACCTGCACCCCATCATTATGGGTCCTAGGAGGAGACGCCCTTGGCCCGAATCCCAGGCTCGGTGCGTACTCCCAGCTTTGCTCTCTTGACACGGCTCCATTTGTTTCGCCCTTTGCACTCAGCCGTCTCTCTGCTGTGGTGACTTGGAGGCAGAAGGGTCAGTTTTGTACAGCCAAAAGCTAATTAATTGGATCAATCTCTTGAGGCCTATTTGTAAGGGGAAAATACCTCCCAGTATTAATTTGCTTCAGTAATGTAAATGATGTATTTCTGGCTCGTGTTCTCAGACACTGTTTCCACTACTTTCACACTTCTAAAAAGAGAGCGTACAGTGCAGCAAACAGTCCGGGTTTAGCCTAGGAGCCCCTGCTACATCATTGACCTCGGGGCTACAGCTCAGATCTAAACTCTTATCCTTTCCTATCTGCACTAAATACTACTTTAATTTTTATATAAAAGTCCACTAATGCCAGGTAAAATTCCACATCGTGGAGCTGTTCAGGCTAAGAGAGCATAAAAATCCTGCCATATCCACATGTCTTTCTATATCATCCTTCTCTGTGGATCTTCTTTCTGAGGCTACTTGTGCCGCAGTGGGATAATCAAGGCAGCAACCGCAGCCCTGTCTCACGTCCTCCCCCAGGACACTTCTTCTGCCTTGCATAGCTCCTGGCCCTGTCCCATGCCAGCATCCCAGAGAGCAAGAGAGCTCCACCGTGCCCCCAGGAGCAGGAAGGACCTCCCAGATGGAGGGAGCACTGGGGGAGAGCTTTGTGGAGGCTCTGGGTGAAGGCACTTTTGGAGGCATCACCCAGACACTCAGCCGCTGCCCCATGCACCCTGCTGCAGCGAGCGCCTGCCCGGCACCTCTCGGAGGAGGGACCGACTGGTACAGCTCCCTGCGACAGCACGTTGCTGCGGCTCCACTACCTACCAGGCAAACTAAGTTTAAGGCCACAGGTATCTCACCTTGTGAAAACTTACTTCAAGACAAGACTCTTGAGTAAAACTGAACTGGCAAAGAAGGAAAATGGGAAGGTGTGATTTCTGTAGAGTACAGATGGCTTTTCGACATCTGCCGGTTTCTGACATGGAAAAAAAGGTGTTTTTACATTCCGGTCATTCCCCTTTTTCTACTTTCTGTCTCTTGGTCAGCAAATACACTCAGTTTTGAACAGTCTATTTGCAAACTAAACATGGTATAGAATAGGGCAAGAGCCAAGAGATACTTTTTCTAGCTACTGACTTGTACCTAGTACATGGTCTATGTTGTTTTTAATAACATTAGTACATAAATTTAAAGACTAATGTAGTTCATAACTATAGGGAATAATTTCACTTAAAGGGAACACTTGGATTCTGGGAAAATGCTGGCTTTTTACTGCTTTTTAGCTGCTCTGATCTATCACAATGCAATGTCTGCTGAGAGTATTGAATGGTAAACCCTTACCTACGATTTACAGTTCATTAAGTTCAAAGTCCCACAGAAGGTGTGACGTACAATACTACACGGGACTTGTGCCATGCAGAGCTTTGGTGTCTGCCAATTACCAACGTGCCAAAAAAATCCAAATGCAGTTTTATATCTATAAGACAAGTGTCAAACAGCTGCGCTGCCTCATACACCCTGGTCTCTGGCTGACTGAGCCCCACAGAAAGTCCGTCTCCTGCATCAGTGAGAACAGAAGAGGTCAGTATCGGTATCTCAAACAACTGTTGATATATAGTAGGCGACATCCATCAGATAAAATGATTAAGAGATCAGCTTTCCAAACCATGACCCTGACTGGCCAACAAAGATGCAGAGTGCGAGCACTAGTATGACTGCATCCGTCAGGACGTATTAGCTCTGAGAAATCATTACCCACCCTAGGGAGGAAAATTAGCAAAGAAAACCATCCACTCCCTCCCCCAGCGTTAGTCTGAACTGTGTGTAAATGGGACTTTCAGCAAGCAGGAGAAGGAAACAGAGCAGAGTTTTTCCTTACTGCTGGACTTTCCAGATCTATTCCTGGAGAAACAAAAGGCAGATCAGTTTGGGAATAGTGATTTTTTTTTTAAGAGAGCTCCTCCTGGCCTCCCTAGCCTGCCTTTTGTGAGAAGTGGTTTTGGCAAGACCTGGGAGTTATTTCTTCCTTTTGGTTTTGAGGTCATGTTCCCTAAGCACTGACAGCTTTACATTCA
Source organism: Pygoscelis adeliae (assembly GCF_000699105.1). NCBI lineage: Eukaryota > Metazoa > Chordata > Aves > Sphenisciformes > Spheniscidae > Pygoscelis > Pygoscelis adeliae. The sequence goes on along the minus strand of NW_008825498.1, from coordinate 3,323,958 downwards.
AATGATACAACAAAACACTATTAGTTCATAAACTAAGAAGGGTTTTCCCTTTTTTGGGGTGTTTTTATTGTTGTTGTCGTCGTTTTCATTAACAGTTTAGATTCCTAGTAAAATCACTTATCATACCAGAGGCTGCCTCTGGAAAGGCTAGCATGTCTTTAAATGAATGCATAGATTAATCGTTATATCTGAGCTAATCCTTGGCACTTACTATTGCATGGTGTGCTCTACAGAGGTGAACCAGCAGCATTAGCTCTGTTTCACAGGTAAAGAAGTAGGGATGCAAAACTTTCACTAATTCTAGATATTCAATTCAAGGAAATTATGGCCCTGATTTTCAGAGAAGATGTTATCTCACTGAACCTCAACTTCTCATTTTTACCCATTTCAGCTTAAATTACTTTTTGTTCAGCTTACTATACCGGTCTTTAATATACAGTCCTAACTGTTGCATATGATGCACAGAACAAAGTTGTCTGTGGTGGGGAGGATGGCTTCATTGTGCATTTCTAGGTCTGGTGACATTCCGAGCTCGTAGGAGGTGTAAAGTTTTTGGTAAAAAAGATGGAAGTTTTGGCACATAAAGTTCACAGACAAATATATATCCTCTTTTGAAAGATCGTGTTAATGTCATTTTCTTTTTCTGTATTTTTTAAAAAAATAGTGTGCTGGTTTTGGAATGCTGCTTTTTTTTTTTTTCAAGTACTACATTAGAATACAAGCGGTAAGGAAAAATCTATCCAGGTCATACAGTACAAAGGAGTATTCCTTCTGCTTGGTGACAGACAGCCACTGGTGATGGAAATAGGTAAGAGAAGTCTTTGAAGCTAAAACTTTACTTTTCTACCCTGACTGAAGGCAGAAGAAACATGTACCTGTGAAAGCAAAGCACTCAAGAAAAACCTTGAGAAAACATCCTGGGAAAAATCTTAGCTCTGCTGAATGAGTTTTGCTATCAACTTGAACAAGAGGAGGCGTTTGCCAGCTTGCCCCAAGCTGCTGTACTGGTCCTGCTGCTGGTTACAGGGTACCCTGGGACCTAACCGGTCAGGAGTGATGGCCAGGACATAAGGGGCTGCTTGCAGACATTTGATAAGGCAGAGAGAAATATTTACGCAGCCCCTTATGTCCTGTTTCCTTTCAAACACTTAACACAAGTATTAGCATAGCCAGTCCTCTTTGCTTGTTCTCCCTTCCACTACTAACTTAGCCAAGATGCTCAAACATATTTATACTTTTTAATAGCTTTAAGAATCTTGGCCATACTGATGGACTCTACAGCCCTGGCAGAGCCGATCCTGATCGACAGTCATATCCCCAGAGGACTGAAAAGATGTATTAAGCAAGTTAAAAGCATTTGAACAGTCAAGGTACTTACAGGCAAGGGTTATTCCTACATTTGCTGCAGGTTTCCTGGGTGGCTATGGGTATGTCACCAAATCTCCATGTGCACCAACTGCCCATCACTGGGATGGAGCATTTCACTTTGTTTTCTCTTTTTACAATGTAATTCAAGTATAATTAATGCAATGTAGTATCTAAAGGACCTCTGTCATCTTTCCTTTCCTCCTTTCCTCTTTTAATCTTGTTCCTTGTCCTTTTTTCAGCTGTCCTACACTTTAGTCTTTATGTCATGGTGCTCAAACCAGGTTTTAAAAACAAACTGAAAATTTTTGCACATTACCACTGTGACCTCTGTTTGCAAACTTTTAGAAGTGGTTCTGGGTTCTGCAACAGAAATACAGCCAAATAAGTCCAGCAGGGATTATCAGGAAAGACACTCAGGTCAAAAATGGTGGGCAAAACAGAAGATGCCCACATGCACACTTGCAAGGTACCTGCTACAGTGGGAATCCAAGCCTTAATGAAAACTGGGGTTAAGTCACAATGTGAATTTGGGGGGATTTTGATGAGAAAGCCGGACTGTGACCAGTTGCCCTCCACACCCCGTTAGTGGCAAAGGAAAACATATCACTGCACTTTGAATACGGCCATGTGCCAGGGTGAGACCATCTTTCCTTCAGAAAGCAGGGATGCTTCTGCTGCTTTTATTTTTAGTTCATGCAAAGTTCCCAGACAACAATAGTTCTGTAAGTGGAAGAGAATCAATGGAAGCGTTTTGAATAAAAGCAAATCAGAAAATAGGGCTGGCATCGCTTCCTTTGGCCTCTGAGTGCTCTTCTAGTCATTCTTCTGCAAATGAGTAATGCTGGGTGTAGAAGCTCCCGTTCGTCACTGAAGTTGTGTTGACTGTGAAAAATCAGAACTGTAGGTTAATCCGAGGCACACAGCAAACTAAATAAATACAGCAGTGGTGGTAGATTTCGTGAGAACATAAAGTGAAATTTCAAAGCAAGAGAGAAAAGTTCAGATCAAGGTGACTCAGTTGCTGAGTGTTTACCTTGGCCCAGAGTGCAAGGCTGTAAATAATACAGTGTATTAATCCACTGGCATACTTTCAGCCATCGCTGTTTCAGCAAGAAACAATTACAACCTGCCAGACATCCGTGTGTTTCCAAAGGCAAGATGCTGTGAGGTAATCTCAGACCTGGTGTCTCTCCAGGCCTGGTTCATAGATGACTGAAGACAGAGGAGGGTCCTCCACTGACTTCCACAAACGCTAGCTCAAGACCTATGGGCATATGAAACACGGAACAAGCATCCGTCTGTCACCTCACAAGCATAGAGCTGACAGAAGCGTCAACCAGATTTCATTAGCTGTGTACAGGCAGGTGTTGGATTAACGCAAGTCTGTGCTTTGGTTTAAAAAAATATTCCCTTGGATGCCTCTGCAGCGTCCTGGGACTGAAAACGGGCACAATTTTACACCTGTTTTTCAGTGGATCTCTTCCACTGCAGCATTTTTAGCTCCTTACTGTCTCCCACCGAATTGCATATCGGGAGGAACTGACATCTCACTGGCAACAAACGTAAATCACGGGGAGTCTGGTCTTGTAGCTGCAGAGCGGCTGCGAGATCACACACGGGGCCATCCCAGCACAGGCGTGGCTATGGACAAGCCCGCTCGCCGTGTGTTGTTGGCAGGCGTTCCTGTTCTTTAGAGAGAGAAGGGGAAAAACACAACACAAAAATGAAGAGACTTAGGCTGCCTTTCAATCCTGTGGCTGCTAGCTGATTTTCATTGGACGGGAACACGAAAACAAAGGAAGCATCAGCCCAAGGCTGAGATCTTTGGACCAAATTCACCCTGACAGGGAGCGGGAGCAGCTCCCTTCGGGAGGTAGGTAGGCAGGTATCTGCCTACTCGTTGTCTGGAGCCTGCCCGTCCTGGAGGATTTCTTGACACATTCTGCTGTGTGCTGCTTTTCTGCTCTTTTGGCATGACTTTTGGGACTGGGGGGCAAGAAATCTTCTGACCTTCGGTACAAAGGAGCAAAATGAGCAAATGTATGCCTGCAAATCACAGAAAGGGGTGAAGACGGTACCGCCTTCCCCATTGCTGCGTGCCCTCTGGCCGCTGTGTCTCACGCTCAGCAGCCTCCAGCGCTGAGGCTGGTGGGGCTGTGCCACGGGCAGTGCCACGGAGGAGCAGCCACGGTGCCCCGTGCTGCACAGCCCCTGCGGCACAGGCCACAGCCTCTGTGTGCGGCCGCGCTGCCGAGCCGGCTGTGGCAGAGGCACTGCCGGCTGCTTCTCTGCAGCCTCTGCTTCTGATTTATGACTCTGCGGGGCACAGTTGTGGCTCAGGGACAGCACAAAAATAGGCTGTGCAGACAGACTGACTTTCTGCAGCAGTGATAGTGGATCTATGGAGACAGGGTTTCCTACAGTTTATCATGCTGCTTTCAATTAGAAGTCTGTCAGAAAAATACAGTCATAGAAACCAATCATAGCGAAAACCTGTAAGCATATGTAGATGCTGAAATAGGGGCTAGCATGGAAAATGGAAATCCCTGGAGATGGCTTAGCAGACCCAAAGGGAACACAAACATTTTCCTTGCAAAATAATGCACACAGATACCTTGAGCTAGTTGCAATGAAAAATTTATTCTAAACATTTAACCCCTTTTCTCTCCATGATTTCTCTATAACTAAGCTCAATTGTTTATGATTTCCCTTCTTAAAGTAGTCCATAAATGTTTTATATGAACACGTTTCACTCTATGCATGCTCCTGAATACTACATGGCTTTAGCCTTGAGTGTTTGCTTATCCTGATTTGCTCCCTGTTCTCTCATTGCTCATCTAAACAGCAGAAGTTATTTTTCTTCCGTACTATATGAGTGAGCCTGCACAGATGGGAAGATCATTTGTTATTACTTTGCTGAGAACATACAAGTGACCACGTGAGAGATCCACGTATCAGACAAGAGGGAATTATTTATTTCCCCAACATATGTTTATGCTGTTATAAACCTGTTGTCCAAGGAAATCAAAGCACTCCTTGTATTAAATTAATTCTCACAGAATTCTAGTGTACTACTACCCACATTATACAAATTAAAAACATGGAAGAAAGAGGACATCGGTGATGTGCCTTGGCTTATACAGACAGAAGTTGAAGGAAAAACAAAGAACTGAAGACATATTTTGCTGCAACAAGGTCTTCTTTAGCAGTGAAGCCACTCGTCATTTTTCCAGAATGCCATAATCTGATAATTAGTGAAAGAACATGATCATAAATTGGGGAGTTTCATTTTTGCTTTTCTATTTCTACAGTTGAATCTCTATAGTGAGATTTAGAGGTAGGTGAAGCAATGAACTCTTTGCTTGGTGAAACCATCCAGTACTTACCCCATCTACTTTTCTGGAGGAAAAAATGATGCCTGTCTGTCTGTCTGTCTATCTATCTGTCTGCTCGTGCTGGTATACGCTCTTAATTTTCACTTTCTTCAGAAGTAATTTCTTTGCTCATGTTTCACTAATCGAATATGTTCTATAGATCAATTTTCATTACATTGCATTTCTGCCTCACTGGTTATGAGGAATGAGCCATGAACCGCAGACCATATCTCATCCTGGCCAGGGGAGATAATCAAAGAGATGGTTAAATCTGCTTCCTATACAGTCTGACAATTCTGAGCAATAATCGTTTTTTTTTTCTCTCTCCCTTCTGACCCCTGTGAATATGACTTATTAATCAGAGCTTCAAATGAAAGAGGAGGGGAAAAATAAAACTACATACAGTATCATACTGTGGCTCAAATTAACAACTTCATTCAGTGATTCTCTCTTGGATTCAGAACCGCAGTAGAACAAATCACATTCTTAATCTTTTAATTAGAATTTTTTAATTTCAGTCATGTGAAGTTACACTTGATATAACATAAAATCACAAATGTGACACTTAGCAGAGGGAGGTCCTGAACAATTTGTAAAAAACTGCCAAGGAGCTTCAGCTGATTCTTGGTGTTTTTTAAGAAAAATACGTGTGGAGAAAGAACTACTGCTTTATAATGCTGCCAGAGTCTTATCTGAAAATCAGACATTGCGCCAAAACAATGGTGCCATCCATTGTACTTGAAGATTATCAGAGAACAGCTGTGAATATGTTTATTATCTATGCTCTATTTTGGACTCTTTTGGCATATCAAAGTTCTGGTTTGCTATGCAATATAGCTCAGGTATTCAGGAATCCCAAATCACTCGAAAAACATTATATTGATTTAATATCCATAAGATTTAAGTTCTTTTTACTCAACTCTGGGAACTGAACGTAGAGGTTTCAAAGTTTAAAAGTCCTGAGTACTAAAATGTCCCCCCTTTTCTCTCTTACTGAAAGTTAATATAAGATCACAAGAACAGATACATTGGATCAGATTCAAGGTCCAGCCAGCCCAGGATCCTGTCTCTGGTAGTAACAAATATTACCTACTTTGGGAAGAATATAAAAATAGGCAGCAATGCAGTGACATTCTCTTAATGCAGTTCCCAACCTTCTGTGACCGCAGCTCAGGGAATGCCTGCACCAGAGATGGCATCTTTGTGTTCACCCCTGAGGATTTTTCTTCCATTGATGTATTCAATTAACTTTAACCCTTTTAAGCCCTTTAGATCCATAACATCCTGTGGCAATGAGATCCACAGCTTAGGTACCTGTTGTGCGAAGAACACATTTGTTCTTGCGTTTGTTCTCAGTCTGCCACCTAGAACCTGGATGTTTTACCCCAAATTCCTTTGTTCTGGGAAAGAGCAAACAATCACTCCCAAATGACCTTTTCAGTGCTGCTCAGGACTTAATAGAGGTCTCTGTCATATCCTCTCATTGTCCTTTCTCCTGGCTGTAGAGCACTGGTCTATTTGTCAGTCCTTGAACAGGGGTGGTGCCACATCTTTGGTCTGCCTGGTTGCCTTTCTGGTTACTCTTCCTCTGCTATCATATTCTTTTAGCAGCAAGTCGGGGAGAGAAACCAGATCCAGATGCACCATGGAGATATATATATATATATAAAATGGCATAATGATAAATAGCATAATAATGTGAAACACAATAAAATAACAAGAGTTAGCAACACTGATAGTGAAAGCAGCACTGCTGACCCATTAGCAATAAAGGAGAACACACAAAATCTAGTTTAGATGGTGCTGTACAAGCATTGTAATCACATTTGCAACTTCACTTCCATGAATTAAAAAAGATGCACTTGGTACTGAATCATTACACCTGTTTTAGAAATTTCAAGTCTTATGGAAATGATGAAAATACTATAAACTCCAGTCTGACATGTCAATTTTAGGTCAACCTGTACTCATCGCCCAGCTAGGGTTTCAGGCTCAATTTTTGCTTTCAACTCCTCAAACTTTGGTAATATTTTCAAGCTTCTAAATGAAATATTTCTGGTTCTACCTTGGCGTAGACAATGTCAATTCAAATGTAAGAACTAAGAAAAATGGAAAAATACAGATTCTTTTTTCTGTTTTTAATAACTTTTCAGCATATCTGTACAGCTGAAGTTCTTCCATGCCAAAAGCTGAAATTTGTCATGGAATAGGTCTGAGTGTTTTGGTAGAACTGATTGTGTGACTGATTTAGATCAACCTAGAGACCTGTCACTGCATAGGAGTGTTCATTCTGTACAGACAGTGGCAAAGTCGGGGCTAATTTAGCACCACGGAAAGGAGTGCATTGAAGCTACACAGAAAAGAGCCTTGCAGAAATCTTTGATTGGGTGTCCACAGGTCAGATGCGTGCAGGTGTTATCCAGAGCTGTTACCTGCTTTGCAACTCATGGCTGATGTGGGACACACGCTCCATGAGTTATGCTTCTCATATCCAGGAGTAGCGATCACTCCTCAGGTCACTATGCCAGAGGTGCTCCCCGTGGAAAGCAAGCCACAAACCCCTGAAATTGCACACAATGTTTCCTTCTTCTTCCTCATGTTGGCATAGCTGCCAACTTCCCTTCAGTCGGTTTCCAGTTCTCCTGGGCGGTTGTGGGATGGGTGGAGAACAGTGTTGCATGCACCAGAAGAGAGAGACCCGGAGCTCGGCATTGCAGAGTGAGGTGTGCCTTGCAGCATGTGCAAGCTCATGTTGCTCCCTTACATCCCTGTTGGACCACGGAGGCAGTAAGCCAGGGCGCTGGCAGGGCTGGCAGGTGACTGTCCTTGGGACATGGGGCCATCTGAGATGCAGAGGGGAGGACCTCAGCCCCACAATGCAATCCCAGCCCGCTTTTGCCTTCAGGGTCTTGCTGCTGTGTCAGCGACACTTCTTAATAGCGAGGTGCACTGAGCAGCCTGATGATGATGGACACATATGTGACCTATACTTCTCTCTTGGGTTGTTGTCTGTTTGAAACACATAGAGAGCTGGAGGACAAAGGGAGCATGACTGTGTGTGTGCAAAGGACAGATAGCCCACTCCAGCCCAAATGCAGCGACTCAGGACGGGACAAATCTTATCTTCCTTACAATATTTACTCTGCAAGTCATGAAGCTGAAAGAAGCTTACTTTTGTGGACAGCTAATTTTTAAAACATAATAGTGTTGGATGGGGAGGAGTATTTGAGAGGGTTTTGGTTTTTTTTTTTATATTTACTTCCCCCAAAGCACATGGAGCAGTAAAAAGCGGTAGCTATCCTTATTGTGTATCTTTCCATGGAGCCTCATTACTATCAGGGCATCTGCAGTGCAAAGAATGCGAGTACTATTTGTGTAACTAAATCATTACAAGCAGCCACTTTCTGGACAATTTGTAACAAAAATATCTGTGTAGTTCTCTTCTTTCTTCCTCCTACCACTGCTACTCCTGGATTTGCTCCCAGACAACTCTCCTCTTCAATGCAGAAAATGTCCTTTATTAGAAGTCAAAAGCAACACATCCCAATAATTAAAAAATGTTTCCTATAGTAATTTTTTTGGTTCCTGCCTAGTTTGAGTCTACTATGTATATTCTGTGTCTCCTACAGCAATGCTTGCTTTCAAACTTCCAGCCCAACAAACAATCCCACAAAAGGAGCCATATTTCTTTGCCTGCAAATAAATAATTAAAACCAGAATGATGGTTCTAAGAGACAAGAATAATCTGACTTTCCTTATTATCAACATCAGAAATTGGAGGCTGTTGGAGAATACGGGCCAATATATTACGTGTGCCAAATACTAATAAAATTCTGGAGTTATTTAGGTGTCTCCTTTGATTTCAGGATGTTAGACAACTAATTATTTCCGAAGTAAGCTTAAGCAAGACTTTGGGAATTAAGTTCTTAGTTCTGGGAACTTAGTTCTCATTGAAACTCTTCAGGTGTGGGGCATGGCGATTGTCCTCGGCTCATTTGAAAAGCTCTGCTCATCTTTTGCTGTCAATAGAAATTGGGAACTCAGCCCCAGTCAGTAAAAGATGTGTTGACATGAAGGTTTTAGTTCACATCAGAAGTGTTTTTTTTCAGGGGCTCACCTGATTGTCCCCACTGGGCTTTGTTTCACACTGTGCAGCAGGTGCAGAAGCCACAAAATGGATTCATTTTGGAAGAAACCAAACCAGATGATGCAATGCATTTACAAATACAAATGCATTTAATGAATGTCAGGTGCTAAAGCCCTTCAGTCCACAGGACCAGCCCAGAGCTCGTCCAGCGTAACCCCTCCCCGGCACACACGTAGTGTGGCCCTCAGGTTCACCACCACTTCCCTCTGCAAAGCCACTGCCTGCTCCTGTAAGCAGAGCCAAAGCCATGCCAAGGATAATGCTCTTTGCTAAACTGCTGCCAAAATATTCAGCTCATTGCAAAACACAATTTAAATATGTCAGAGTTACTGAAGTGCTGTGCTACCCACAGCACTTACTCATAGTGAAGCGCATGTGGTGTGCAGAAGAGAAAGGAGGCAACGGGGCAGGGCAAGGATGCAGGATATATTTTCTTATCATGACTGATAGGGGAAACTGCTCTCTCAGCACCAGCGGGGCACTGCAAGGCCAGAACCACTGGAATCTGCCCTTTGTAACTCTCCAGACTTGTGCTTTTCTGCATTTGTGACAGCATTTCAAAAGGACTCCTTTACATCCCAGATAAACCGATCTGCATTTACCACCTCATACTAATCCATCTTTCTTCAGAGATGTCTACTACCTGTTCAAATACAATCACTTCCTCACTGAAATCACTTTAACTGCACTGGTATGTGTGTTGTCAGTACTTCTACACAAGTTTCTGTTTTATGTAAACAGCATGCCTGGGTTTTCAGCCAAACTCTGAGGCTGTAACTCTGATCAGCAGTCATGATATAGACCTCTATTTCACTTCTTTCTTGTGCTATTAGGACGGTATGAATATTTGTGTTTTTATGTAAATGACAACCAGGGAGCTTTTTAAGTTCAACAACGACTGTATTTGCTCAGGAGTCTGGTATTCCTCATTTTCTTTTATGAGTGTTCCTCACATATGACATTTAACTTAAAAATTTACTGTCTTTGTGGGAGAGAAAGTGGCTTGTGGAGGTAGGCATTGCTTATGCAAATTGTTCAGTCCTCTGGGAAAAGGTTTAGTCACTCGTCATTAGTTTCCTTATTACCCACTGTAACGGAGGATCAGTTACTGGTTTGAATATACATTTTCAAAAGTAATATTTAATAAAAACTCACCTTTTATATAGCAAAATCATTTGTGAACCAGTCATAGAAAACCTACAGCCTGACAGGAAAAATGTGTTCATTTTTGTTCTCTTACTGTTAGTCACTATTACGAGACAAAGCCAAATGTGCGTACACGGATAGTGCGCAGAATTAATTTCATCGAGAACAAAGAAACACATGGTGGCAGGGTGAACAATGTTACGGGTTTTCAATGCTCTGCTGACTGGGATAGTCAGTCCCCTGGACTCTTCCACCACTGTTCGTTTTATTCCTATAGATTCAATAAGACCTGATCCGGCTCTGTACACACAGTTCATGTACTTCTTACATAGCTTGTTTCTATGGTAATACTAAAACAGGAGATTTCTAATTACTCATGCTTCCTTATTTAGAAAAAACAATGTCAGATGCCATAAACTGAATCACTTTAATCTGTGATACTAGGTAAGTGCACTACTTTGCATCTGGGCATAGCAATGGATCTTGCTGCTATGATTACCTGAAGTGATCTCGGCTTTACAGGAAGAAAAAAATGTGGGTTTTTTTCAGATGAGATGGTTCCTCACTTTACCCCTCATTTCATTGCTTCTGTTCCTGACAGTCATGGGAAGAATGGCATGGCTCTTTCCAGCATCTGTTGCAGAGAGATGTGCACAATGTTTTCAAAGCAGAATGACCGTCCAGGTTGCAAAGGAAAACCACTGTAAAGGGAAAGTGTGTTCAACACGAGTTTCAGCTCAGCTTCCTAATTATTCCCTCAGGGAACAGAATTTCTTCCAGTCGCAATCAGGATAGGTCTGGCCCTTCAAAGCAGAAGATTTCCTGAATTTTACATGGTTTGGGGGCCACCTGTAGAGGGTGAGGAGACCTCGTACAATGGCACATTGCCATTAGCAATCATTTTGTCAGACCTTTGCTGCTTTCCTTGAGGCTATTCAGGAACGGCACTTCCCACGGTGCCGTAGGGGTACAGGGACAAGCTTCACACTCGGTTAGGTACTACCCGTCTGCTCTGCTAGATGCCACAGACGGTGTCTCATCAGCCATCTGCTTCTGTCCCGCAGACATCACTACGATCCCACCTCCGCGTAGGTGAAGTTTCCAAGGAAAGGAAATCTTCAGCCTCGCTGCTCCTCGCTTTCTTGGTCTATTCCCTCTGATTATCATGTGGCAGGTCCCAGCAGCTGAGGACTGTCCCTATCCTCAGTGGGGCTACAGTCTCCTTTCACTCAAAAAGGAGACCTACCTCCTATAGCTACCTTCAAAACAACAGTCTGTTGCCAGCTCCTTTGGACTGCTAGCTAATATTTCTCTGCTGTTGATGGCAAAGATCAAATTAACCTTGAGGGGTTTGCTTCTTTCCCAACTTGCCCAATCTAGAAATCCCCCTGGCATTGGGAAAGCAGCCACTGGCCTCGCAAACAGCTCTCACACTTCACAGACCCTGAAAGATTTAACATCACAATTTCAGCAGAAAAGCAACTTAATTAGCCAGGCTCTCACTGATGAAAACTTCTTCTTCCATCTAATGAAAGAGAATACTCCCAAATCCTGAAACTTGAAGGTCAAAGGCAAATCAGAAGAGGTTGCCCAAGATGGACTTGGGCATCCTGTTGGAAATTAGGGATTTGGCATACATTCAAGAAAGCATCCTAGTCATAAAAACATTCAGATGTGGGCCTGTTACGAGGTGCATACTTAGGAGCTTTCCTGAAAAGGACCTCGGTTAACAGGTACCATTGCACAACCCCTGGTAAATAACTTGGGTGTAGCATCTATTTTTCTCAAACGTTGCCAATTCCCTTTAAATGAATACATTTCTCACCACTATCTGACTATTTCAGAGTTAAAAAAACTCCCCCCTGGAGAGAACCATTTGAAAAGGCCATACTTGGGTCTAACCTCATAATAGTACCCCTTAAATTAAATGCACTCTTAAAACTCATTCATTCATTCCAGTGATAGGGTGTATCAGGGCCACAGCGAGGTTAGATAAGAGGGATTGCTCTCCAGGGATGCTGGTAGAGTGGGCAAATATGTAAATACTGCTAAGAACCTAATTTTTAATGCTGGGACTGGGCTGAGGCAATTACCGCCTAACGCTGTCCTTCCCTGAGGCAAGCGAGTTAGGTAAAATGAGCGAGGGGAGGACTGTGCCAAAAAGTCTTGCTTTGGTCTAACTAGAAATAATGTATTAGGACAGCAACAGAAGCAAATGATCGTATCTTGTGCGAGCCAGGAATTGCTCTGTTCAAGCCTGCCTTTGAGCAACGGAACACAGAAGGCGATGCCCTTGAGTAGGACTTTTCAGACTTACCCCCCTGACAATTTATATACCTCATTATAAAATATTAAGAATGACAGCTGATATATTATATCACTTCTGTTCCACAGGCACCATGTAAAATAGGCTGCGTGTATCCAACCAAACAATTTAATAATCCACTAATGATTTTGGGGTTTGTTTTCTCAAGGCTTCGGCGGGGAAAAGACCTGCCGTAAAAATACCGTACAATGTATCTATCAGGTTACCGTGTCGACACAACACAAAATACAGCTTTCTCAAGCCTCCTTCCATCCCCGTGCTCTGCTCTGCTCACCGCAGCTACTGTAAGAGAGAGGTAGCAGAGGCGCTGTGTACAAAAATGAGACCCCGTGGTCTTCAACGTACTGCGCCCTGTGGGACACAGCGGCGTGTAAGGCCGCGCACCCGTAACGTGGTGGTGGACTGTATGTTAAGCTGGAGCTGGTAATTTACCTTATTATTGGGTTCCAGAGTAACTTTTGTGGGTGCCAGGCATAGCCACCTCCTGTTGACCGCACAGTGCCTCCTGGGTGGGAAGCGGTCTGGGGTCAGAGTTCCAGGCACATTGGGGGCACTCAGGTTAAAAGGTAAAAAATAAACAAATATATCAACAAAGCAAGTAGAGAAGTTAGTAACAGTAAGAGATTACGGTTTTCTGAGGACTTCCTCCGATGTTTCTGGATATCAAATTGTAAGGTTTGACCAAATGCAATATTTTGTGGGAAGCTTGTGGTTTGGGAGGACAGTTGGTCAGGGAAGGGAAAAAAAAAAAGACTGAAAAGCTTTATTTCAGCTAAGATGGAAATTGTGTCTAGGGAAAAAAAAAACAAAACACTTTCTTCCCACGGGTTCTACAAAACAACTGTTTAACCTGTCTAATTGTGACATTTAGGAAGTGCTATTACTTATCCTGAGACAAATTTGGTTTTTATATGTTCTGTAAACAAAGGCTGCTGCTATATATTATAATAGGGTCTGTTAATTTGAACTCTTTCCATTTGTTTTAATGGGAAATATATTGCACATTTTTGGCTACTGTAAAAAGCAGTCACTAGTCAGGAATCCCTTCCTGTAGTTAATGAAGTAGTAAATGAAGAAACAGAGAAGCATCTGCAAGCGGGAACGCTAAGTTTTCTCTTCAGATAGATGTATTTACATGGATGCTTTAGTATATGTCTTTGCTAGAAGAATCAGCCACACATTTGCTTTTCCTATGGGTTTGTGTGATGGACAAGATCCAAACGCTGACAGAAGAGCATCTAAATCAGTTATGCATTAGAGAGATTGATGTCCCTTTTGTTCCTCCTTTCTTTAACTGCACTCACTGATGAAGATGATGCAGATAATTAATTACAGCTATGAAGAATGAAAGTGAAAGGGCCATATTCCCTCCTCAGCCGTGACCCTGCACTGGATTAACATCAAGGAGGTTGCAGAGTCAAAGGAGTTCAGGGAAAAGCCTTTGGTAATAAATTATACTGAGATTATATCCTGTAAACTAACTGCAATTCTTCCATCAACGATTAAAAATCAAGCGTAAAGACCTCTTAAAAAACTAAAAGTCATTGTTTCTCCCTGCAAGGAAAGTGGGGCTGAAGATGGATGCGCTTCCCTAAGGCTCTGCAGGGCAGATTATTCGACAGCCTTTCCTGTGCCAGGGCAGCCCTGACCGGGTCACAGCTGTGTCTGTAGGTACTTCCCTTACTGTGCTTGAGGGAAAGCTAGGGCACAACTGTGTTGCTTTGCCCTTTCCTTTGTCAACTTGGAGTCATCTTCTGGTTTTTCACTTGCTAAACAGGAATCCGTACGTGAGCTGCAGAGCAAGTTTTGTTAAGAAATAACCAGCAAACATCCGGTTTTAGAGATGAGACAAATGTTCATTTTGAAACAGTTTTGGTAGGTAAAGCCAGTTTGCCAGCCCACCCTGCTGCCAGCTGCTACCTCCAGCATCGTTGGTGGAACATGGCAAATGAGTCACACAAAACCAAACAGTTTAGTTTAACTGGCCGTAAACGGATCATTAGCCTCATCCAGGCACCCTGTGACGCTAGGGACCGTGTGTGACCCAAACTCCTCTCCACTGGGGGAAACAAAATCCACTGCAGAGGGACTATAACAGAAAGTGGCTGTTTGCAGCAATGGTCCTTACGCTGGTGCTGGCGTTGGAGTAGAATGGAAACATGGGAAGTGTCTGAGGGAAGGAAACGCACGTCAGGATGTCTACAGAGAGGACAGCCTTCGCGTACTGTAGATGATCAATAGATCCCCAGCCCAGACCTTCCATGGACCTCAGTATGAGTCTCTCTAGTTTTAAAAGACCTCATTTGTGGGCATTCGATACCTGAAGGCTCTGGGAGATGATATCCATCAGATTGGGCTGTTTCAGCTTAGGAAATCACAGCCATGGTGTGCTGTGGTGTGCAGGGCACAGGGTGAGCCACGCTGCCCACCACGACCAGTGGTGATGGACGTGGGAGCACCTGGCCATAGCTGAGACCCAACACACCTCTCACTTACAATGCTGGGAGCCTCAAGCGGGAGAGCGCGACCAGCCCGCGGT
>NW_008825498.1:3299919-3307537 GCF_000699105.1 Pygoscelis adeliae | reverse complement strand
GATTCATTTTGGAAGAAACCAAACCAGATGATGCAATGCATTTACAAATACAAATGCATTTAATGAATGTCAGGTGCTAAAGCCCTTCAGTCCACAGGACCAGCCCAGAGCTCGTCCAGCGTAACCCCTCCCCGGCACACACGTAGTGTGGCCCTCAGGTTCACCACCACTTCCCTCTGCAAAGCCACTGCCTGCTCCTGTAAGCAGAGCCAAAGCCATGCCAAGGATAATGCTCTTTGCTAAACTGCTGCCAAAATATTCAGCTCATTGCAAAACACAATTTAAATATGTCAGAGTTACTGAAGTGCTGTGCTACCCACAGCACTTACTCATAGTGAAGCGCATGTGGTGTGCAGAAGAGAAAGGAGGCAATGGGGCAGGGCAAGGATGCAGGATATATTTTCTTATCATGACTGATAGGGGAAACTGCTCTCTCAGCACCAGCGGGGCACTGCAAGGCCAGAACCACTGGAATCTGCCCTTTGTAACTCTCCAGACTTGTGCTTTTCTGCATTTGTGACAGCATTTCAAAAGGACTCCTTTACATCCCAGATAAACCGATCTGCATTTACCACCTCATACTAATCCATCTTTCTTCAGAGATGTCTACTACCTGTTCAAATACAATCACTTCCTCACTGAAATCACTTTAACTGCACTGGTATGTGTGTTGTCAGTACTTCTACACAAGTTTCTGTTTTATGTAAACAGCATGCCTGGGTTTTCAGCCAAACTCTGAGGCTGTAACTCTGATCAGCAGTCATGATATAGACCTCTATTTCACTTCTTTCTTGTGCTATTAGGACGGTATGAATATTTGTGTTTTTATGTAAATGACAACCAGGGAGCTTTTTAAGTTCAACAACGACTGTATTTGCTCAGGAGTCTGGTATTCCTCATTTTCTTTTATGAGTGTTCCTCACATATGACATTTAACTTAAAAATTTACTGTAAATGTACTGTCTTTGTGGGAGAGAAAGTGGCTTGTGGAGGTAGGCATTGCTTATGCAAATTGTTCAGTCCTCTGGGAAAAGGTTTAGTCACTCGTCATTAGTTTCCTTATTACCCACTGTAACGGAGGATCAGTTACTGGTTTGAATATACATTTTCAAAAGTAATATTTAATAAAAACTCACCTTTTATATAGCAAAATCATTTGTGAACCAGTCATAGAAAACCTACAGCCTGACAGGAAAAATGTGTTCATTTTTGTTCTCTTACTGTTAGTCACTATTACGAGACAAAGCCAAATGTGCGTACACGGATAGTGCGCAGAATTAATTTCATCGAGAACAAAGAAACACATGGTGGCAGGGTGAACAATGTTAGGGGTTTTCAATGCTCTGCTGACTGGGATATTCAGTCCCCTGGACTCTTCCACCATTGTTCGTTTTATTCCTATAGATTCAGTAAGACCTGATCCGGCTCTGTACACACAGTTCATGTACTTCTTACATAGCTTGTTTCTATGGTAATACTAAAACAGGAGATTTCTAATTACTCATGCTTCCTTATTTAGAAAAAACAATGTCAGATGCCATAAACTGAATCACTTTAATCTGTGATACTAGGTAAGTGCACTACTTTGCATCTGGGCATAGCAATGGATCTTGCTGCTATGATTACCTGAAGTGATCTCGGCTTTACAGGAAGAAAAAAATGTGGGTTTTTTTCAGATGAGATGGTTCCTCACTTTACCCCTCATTTCATTGCTTCTGTTCCTGACAGTCATGGGAAGAATGGCATGGCTCTTTCCAGCATCTGTTGCAGAGAGATGTGCACAATGTTTTCAAAGCAGAATGACCGTCCAGGTTGCAAAGGAAAACCACTGTAAAGGGAAAGTGTGTTCAACACGAGTTTCAGCTCAGCTTCCTAATTATTCCCTCAGGGAACAGAATTTCTTCCAGTCGCAATCAGGATAGGTCTGGCCCTTCAAAGCAGAAGATTTCCTGAATTTTACATGGTTTGGGGGCCACCTGTAGAGGGTGAGGAGACCTCGTACAATGGCACATTGCCATTAGCAATCATTTTGTCAGACCTTTGCTGCTTTCCTTGAGGCTATTCAGGAACGGCACTTCCCACGGTGCCGTAGGGGTACAGGGACAAGCTTCACACTCGGTTAGGTACTACCCGTCTGCTCTGCTAGATGCCACAGACGGTGTCTCATCAGCCATCTGCTTCTGTCCCGCAGACATCACTACGATCCCACCTCCGCGTAGGTGAAGTTTCCAAGGAAAGGAAATCTTCAGCCTCGCTGCTCCTCGCTTTCTTGGTCTATTCCCTCTGATTATCATGTGGCAGGTCCCAGCAGCTGAGGACTGTCCCTATCCTCAGTGGGGCTACAGTCTCCTTTCACTCAAAAAGGAGACCTACCTCCTATAGCTACCTTCAAAACAACAGTCTGTTGCCAGCTCCTTTGGACTGCTAGCTAATATTTCTCTGCTGTTGATGGCAAAGATCAAATTAACCTTGAGGGGTTTGCTTCTTTCCCAACTTGCCCAATCTAGAAATCCCCCTGGCATTGGGAAAGCAGCCACTGGCCTCGCAAACAGCTCTCACACTTCACAGACCCTGAAAGATTTAACATCACAATTTCAGCAGAAAAGCAACTTAATTAGCCAGGCTCTCACTGATGAAAACTTCTTCTTCCATCTAATGAAAGAGAATACTCCCAAATCCTGAAACTTGAAGGTCAAAGGCAAATCAGAAGAGGTTGCCCAAGATGGACTTGGGCATCCTGTTGGAAATTAGGGATTTGGCATACATTCAAGAAAGCATCCTAGTCATAAAAACATTCAGATGTGGGCCTGTTACGAGGTGCATACTTAGGAGCTTTCCTGAAAAGGACCTCGGTTAACAGGTACCATTGCACAACCCCTGGTAAATAACTTGGGTGTAGCATCTATTTTTCTCAAACGTTGCCAATTCCCTTTAAATGAATACATTTCTCACCACTATCTGACTATTTCAGAGTTAGAAAAACTCCCCCCTGGAGAGAACCATTTGAAAAGGCCATACTTGGGTCTAACCTCATAATAGTACCCCTTAAATTAAATGCACTCTTAAAACTCATTCATTCATTCCAGTGATAGGGTGTATCAGGGCCACAGCGAGGTTAGATAAGAGGGATTGCTCTCCAGGGATGCTGGTAGAGTGGGCAAATATGTAAATACTGCTAAGAACCTAATTTTTAATGCTGGGACTGGGCTGAGGCAATTACCGCCTAACGCTGTCCTTCCCTGAGGCAAGCGAGTTAGGTAAAATGAGCGAGGGGAGGACTGTGCCAAAAAGTCTTGCTTTGGTCTAACTAGAAATAATGTATTAGGACAGCAACAGAAGCAAATGATCGTATCTTGTGCGAGCCAGGAATTGCTCTGTTCAAGCCTGCCTTTGAGCAACGGAACACAGAAGGCGATGCCCTTGAGTAGGACTTTTCAGACTTACCCCCCTGACAATTTATATACCTCATTATAAAATATTAAGAATGACAGCTGATATATTATATCACTTCTGTTCCACAGGCACCATGTAAAATAGGCTGCGTGTATCCAACCAAACAATTTAATAATCCACTAATGATTTTGGGGTTTGTTTTCTCAAGGCTTCGGCGGGGAAAAGACCTGCCGTAAAAATACCGTACAATGTATCTATCAGGTTACCGTGTCGACACAACACAAAATACAGCTTTCTCAAGCCTCCTTCCATCCCCGTGCTCTGCTCTGCTCACCGCAGCTACTGTAAGAGAGAGGTAGCAGAGGCGCTGTGTACAAAAATGAGACCCCGTGGTCTTCAACGTACTGCGCCCTGTGGGACACAGCGGCGTGTAAGGCCGCGCACCCGTAACGTGGTGGTGGACTGTATGTTAAGCTGGAGCTGGTAATTTACCTTATTATTGGGTTCCAGAGTAACTTTTGTGGGTGCCAGGCATAGTCACTTCCTGTTGACCGCACAGTGCCTCCTGGGTGGGAAGCGGTCTGGGGTCAGAGTTCCAGGCACATTGGGGGCACTCGGGTTAAAAGGTAAAAAATAAACAAATATATCAACAAAGCAAGTAGAGAAGTTAGTAACAGTAAGAGATTACGGTTTTCTGAGGATTTCCTCCGATGTTTCTGGATATCAACTTGTAAGGTTTGACCAAATGCAATATTTTGTGGGAAGCTTGTGGTTTGGGAGGACAGTTGGTCAGGGAAGGGAAAAAAAAAAGACTGAAAAGCTTTATTTCAGCTAAGATGGAAATTGTGTCTAGGGAAAAAAAAAACAAAACACTTTCTTCCCACGGGTTCTACAAAACAACTGTTTAACCTGTCTAATTGTGACATTTAGGAAGTGCTATTACTTATCCTGAGACAAATTTGGTTTTTATATGTTCTGTAAACAAAGGCTGCTGCTATATATTATAATAGGGTCTGTTAATTTGAACTCTTTCCATTTGTTTTAATGGGAAATATATTGCACATTTTTGGCTACTGTAAAAAGCAGTCACTAGTCAGGAATCCCTTCCTGTAGTTAATGAAGTAGTAAATGAAGAAACAGAGAAGCATCTGCAAGCGGGAAGGCTAAGTTTTCTCTTCAGATAGATGTATTTACATGGATGCTTTAGTATATGTCTTTGCTAGAAGAATCAGCCACACATTTGCTTTTCCTATGGGTTTGTGTGATGGACAAGATCCAAACGCTGACAGAAGAGCATCTAAATCAGTTATGCATTAGAGAGATTGATGTCCCTTTTGTTCCTCCTTTCTTTAACTGCACTCACTGATGAAGATGATGCAGATAATTAATTACAGCTATGAAGAATGAAAGTGAAAGGGCCATATTCCCTCCTCAGCCGTGACCCTGCACTGGATTAACATCAAGGAGGTTGCAGGGTCAAAGGAGTTCAGGGAAAAGCCTTTGGTAATAAATTATACTGAGATTATATCCTGTAAACTAACTGCAATTCTTCCATCAACGATTAAAAATCAAGCGTAAAGACCTCTTAAAAAACTAAAAGTCATTGTTTCTCCCTGCAAGGAAAGTGGGGCTGAAGATGGATGCGCTTCCCTAAGGCTCTGCAGGGCAGATTATTCGACAGCCTTTCCTGTGCCAGGGCAGCCCTGACCGGGTCACAGCTGTGTCTGTAGGTACTTCCCTTACTGTGCTTGAGGGAAAGCTAGGGCACAACTGTGTTGCTTTGCCCTTTCCTTTGTCAACTTGGAGTCATCTTCTGGTTTTTCACTTGCTAAACAGGAATCCGTACGTGAGCTGCAGAGCAAGTTTTGTTAAGAAATAACCAGCAAGCATCCGGTTTTAGAGATGAGACAAATGTTCATTTTGAAACAGTTTTGGTAGGTAAAGCCAGTTTGCCAGCCCACCCCGCTGCCAGCTGCTACCTCCAGCATCGTTGGTGGAACATGGCAAATGAGTCACACAAAACCAAACAGTTTAGTTTAACTGGCCGTAAACGGATCATTAGCCTCATCCAGGCACCCTGTGACGCTAGGGACCGTGTGTGACCCAAACTCCTCTCCACTGGGGGAAACAAAATCCACTGCAGAGGGACTATAACAGAAAGTGGCTGTTTGCAGCAATGGTCCTTACGCTGGTGCTGGCGTTGGAGTAGAATGGAAACATGGGAAGTGTCTGAGGGAAGGAAACGCACGTCAGGATGTCTACAGAGAGGACAGCCTTCGCGTACTGTAGATGATCAATAGATCCCCAGCCCAGACCTTCCATGGACCTCAGTATGAGTCTCTCTAGTTTTAAAAGACCTCATTTGTGGGCATTCGATACCTGAAGGCTCTGGGAGATGATATCCATCAGATTGGGCTGTTTCAGCTTAGGAAATCACAGCCATGGTGTGCTGTGGTGTGCAGGGCACAGGGTGAGCCACGCTGCCCACCACGACCAGTGGTGATGGACGTGGGAGCACCTGGCCATAGCTGAGACCCAACACACCTCTCACTTACAATGCTGGGAGCCTCAAGCAGGAGAGAGCGACCAGCCAGCGGTGACCTGCAGCTAAATCTCCAGACCACAGGTCTCCTGAGACAGCAGATCGCCTCGTGGGCATTTAGACTGGACATGCTCGAACATGAGGGGATGTTTTTTAGCTGGACTCTGTCTCTTTGCTCTGCAGCCTCCCTTCTGCACAATGAAGATAACAATTCCTGTGCCGCTCAGGCACACACTGGTGGCAAAATCATCCACCAGCACCTCAAACACTGCTGTGCGGAGTTCCAGAGAAGACCATACAAAAATAGCATATCTTCTGATCTTCAAACTCTGTTAAATGCAGCCTGCAGATGCAGTAAAATTCCCAAATTGTTCTGTGGGCACAAAAATACGTTCATTGTCACTATGACATGAAGTGACAGGATTAGGATGAACTTCAGGAGTTTTCAGACACTACCAAAAAAGCCAGAAAATTCCTTTGGCTTTGAGTGGCAGGTTTTTGAGGGGTTGGCCACTCTGCATTACATGAGAACACTCATATTTGGGACTTTTTACCCTTCGAGAGGTGTCTGTGACCTGTGGAAAGCAGCAGGGCTCACGAGCGTACTTGACCTCCAGGCCCAGTTTCACAGTTTTAGCACCATCTCATTGGCAGTGCAGCGCGGGGCCAGCAGCATAGCACTGTCATTGCTCTTATACCATGAAACGTCCAACTGCCATGAGCCCTACTCTGCACCCTTCAGAGCAGCTGGTCCCAACCCACTCGGTGGTGGTGAACACCTCTGCGCCTCATCTTCGGCCCTAACCCGCTCCCAAGGCAGGGGGTGGTCTCTCTTCCTAGCAATGGGAAGGGTTGGAGACCCTATGGGTTTCCCCCATCTCTATTTTCAGGCCACCCTTTCCATCAGTTAATTGGGACAGCAGAGCTGCTGTGCCGGGTCTATATGGGGTCCGTGCATCCCCAGGGACATGGGATCCCATAATCTATGCAGCAGGAGAGGTCCCATAAACATTGGAGAAGAAGCTGGATCTCAGCCCTGCTCCTTCACACAGAGCTGCTCAGAAGGGAACGCCACTATTTCCTCTAACATGCATAATGCTTTCCCACGTCTAAAATAACGGGGTTACAGCAAATTCAAGTTATTTATTTCATAGCTTTGGGGATTTTCCCCCCCCATATTTAATTTTGTCTTCATTTAAACATGCCCTAACATAACGCCCGGGGGGAAATATTGGGTTGCATTAAAAGGGAGGGAAGGCTCTGCACCGTTTCTTTTTTTCTCCAAGCCCTAGTTGATGGTTACCATTACAAAAATAGGAAAAAAACCATCCTACGCAGAGATCACCTCACCTCAGCATTTATGGCTACATGACACAGAGCTTAAAAACATAAAGCACTAGACTCCACGTGGGCAGGACTTGACTAACAGTCCATCTGCGGAGCAAAGAACTAAAGATAGGGCCCCGACAGCTTCCTCGGCTAGCTCAGTTTTCAAGAGCAGGTGGGATGATTTTGATGCAGGGGGCGATTTCTGAGAGCCTGTGGAAATCAGCATCTCCTCCTGCAGAGCGGCACCTTGCGCTGTGCCCCTCGGGCGGTTCCAACAGGGCTGCGGAGCCGAGGCGTGGGGATTCGGGGAGGAAGCCGGCCAAGAGGGGCGACGCTGGAGCCGCTTCCCAGCCC
>NW_008825498.1:3272140-3299324 GCF_000699105.1 Pygoscelis adeliae | reverse complement strand
CGTCCGATGCGGCCGTTGCCTCTGCCTGGGGGTCCGAAAGTAGTTCGGGAAGGGAGCGAAGCGGTTACTGCTCACTCTTCATAAAAAGGGAAGTGAAATTTTAGCGCTGTGACGGTGCTAAAACAACCTCTTGACTCGAACCGAGTCCGCTGTCCTGTGGCGATTGAGCCAGAAAAATCTCAGGAGTATTACAATGAGTAGCATCACCGGAGAGTAATTAGTACTTAGCGGGCTTAAGGACCGAGAAGCATGTTTATGTGTTTGTTTTGTCGACGCGAGCAGTTGAGAAACAGAAGAGTGGTTGGCTGGCTCTGCAACGCGTTGTGTCAAAAGCAGGAAGGCGCTTGCCACCGCATGAATTTAAAATCCCGTTTTATATATATATGACCCGTTTGCCCATCGCCACTGAGTTGCGAGCATCCGAAACAGCTTCTGGTAACGGAGACTTGAAAGGAGCTGTCGCCGGGCCCGCTGCGTGGTAGGGGAGCTCCGTGATGAATACATCCCATTCCAGAGAATGCACCTAAAAGCCTGATGAATCAGCATGCTGCATTCACTGACCGAGCGTGGCAGCTCCTGCGAGGAAGGATGCAGCAGTACGGGGGGGGATATTAATGCTACCTGAAGCTGCGAGCTTCCTATGCAGTAGTTCTCTTGCGGAGGGGGGCGGGGGGGGGGGGGGGGGGGGGGGGGCAAAAATTACCACTAGTTTTTCATTCTAAACAGCTGCTTCTGATAATTCAAACCACCCTCTGGTGCTTTCTATGGTGAGTGAGTTACAGTCCTTTTTGTACTTTACTTGCTTCCCAAAGGGGTATTTGCTTTTTATGTGTCGCCCCAAACTGTGTAGCAAATGAAATGAGGCTAATAGTATAAGCTCATAACTTACCATAGCAAGAAATCTAGAGCGGTAAAGAAGGTGAAAACTTTTTACAGGAAATACTGCAGCAATTTTGCTATGTTTTAAGAGGAGATAAACACTGAGACAGAGATGACATTTTAGAAGTGGAATAGCAGAACAGTATTTCAAACAAAGCATCGTACAGCTTCAAGGTTATTTTGCGAGATGCACTTGCTCTTTTAAATGATGCTGTCTTTTGAAGTCAAGTGAACTGTGTAAAAACTTCTACAGGAACAGTGTCACAGGGTAAATCTTTTACTCAGGGTTCTGATTGCTTCAACAAAGTGCTAAGTATTTAGAAGAACCATCTCAAGGGCATCTTGAGATGTTTATTATTCAATGGCTGTACGAGCAACTGTATGCACTGTCATGTCAGGATGCCCAGGTCACGGGCCGAATGCTCTCCAAATCCTTGGTGTACACACGCTCGCTCCATCTCTTTTCCCTGAGATACAGGGACTCCTGCTTTAATCCTTGTTTATGTCTTTACTCACATTAACTGGATGCGTGGGGCGGGCCTTCACCCAACCAGTGAGAAGGTACAAAGAGCACAAAATGTCTTTGTCTCGCACAGGGGTTGTCCTCTGAGATTCAGTGGCTGCTTGTTAGTAAAGCCCTTGCAGTGAAAATCATCCCCAAGGCGGAGGACGGGAGGGTTATGACCCCTTAACTCACCTACTGCCGTATCCTGCGTGTGCAGTGTTTGAGTTAGGGGAAGCTCTGTCCCTTCCTAAAACACTCAAGATTTATGGTACTGCTGCTGGGAGAGTGAAGTTTCATACTGTTCCTAGTAGAGCAAGCTGACTGAGATGCTATATAATCTATTTAAATACAACCAAGGACTTCAGAAATGACTAGCAGTTAATAAATTTGACTTTTCTTAAGGGCAAGTGTGGTTTCTTTCAGTTTGCCTCCAATTCAGCTTACAGAATCCATGAGGCTCTTCAGCTTCATAAGGAGAAAAGGATCAGCTTAGTAAGAGAGGCAGGGAGTCGGGGACAGCAGCACACAGGGCAGTTAACATCTTGGGGGCTTGGTGTCTATGAGATACCTATGCCTTTTGGAGATGTTTCAGAGACAGGAAAATAGGGATATTTTTCTGTGACCTCACTTTGTGGGGTGTGCCATGGCAGGTTGGTGTAAGTTGGCTAGTTGCCCTATCGGACTATATCAGAACATCTGGTGCTGAATATGGTTTGGTCATTTGGGGTGTCTTCTGCTTATTTAAAACTTTTGGCAACTGGCCACTTACCAGGTACCTGTTCTTCAAGGTTAAGTCTTTCTGTAGCGTACCTCTTCCCCCGAGAAGGAGCGGGGACTCTCATGCCGTCGCTTTTGCTCCTCAGGCAGGAGAAGCTTTCTGTCCACAAGGGAAGCTTACTCGGAAAGACGTGGAGTCTTTCTAAAGTGCGTTGGAAATAACCTAGGCATTGACAATGCCGACTGGTAGTCTGGCGCTGGAACAGTTATTTCAGCCCTGCAGTTTCATTTGTAATGGCCTGATTTAGTTTCAGTCGTCGTCTGATATTCTAAATCTAAGTCCTCTCTCTGACAATAAAAACCTCAAATCAGGTTTCTTTCAGCTCTTACAAGTACAAGTGTTCTCAACTATTGTTGTCTCTTCTGGCTAATTTGGCATTTTTCTGTGTTATTTTTTGACCATTCCTCCAAATGCCAGTGAGATATTTGGAGGAGTTAAAAAACAAATTACACCCACCCCACCCCACCCCTAAATGGATAATCACAAGAATTCATCATCGGTTAATCTTTGAAAAAACATTTGGGGGCCTTCAAAACTACTAAAACTTTTGCTAAAACATGTCATTCAAATTCACCTTAAAATAGCTTTTATGCTGGCCCTTCTCTTAAACCTTGCAACATTATAGAAACCTTAATACAGTCAAGTTTTTAAAAAATAGCTTAATTCTAGAAGAGGGAAAAACATTAGACTAACACAATTAGGTGAGTGGAATGCATTTTTCCTTCAGGCACCTCTGGAGAGTGATACTATATCATGTTAAAAACCGTAAGCTGTTGTCTCAGGCAGACTTGGGCTGGGCCGCTGTTTGCGTGAGGCACTGGAGGGAGAACTGCCGCTGGTGCAGAAAGCCTCGGTGGGGAGCGTGTCGACAGCATTGCTCTGAGAAACCGGGGGCCCAAAGACCAGCCGTTGCATGATGGCACATGTGTTGTTGTTGGGTGAGGTTTAAATGAGATCCCGAGCCTTTCAGCACCTTTACATATATTATTTATTTATTTTTATGCATGTATCTGTATGTGTCTATGTATATAAAAGTCAGTGTTTTGGCTTAGCTCCTTTGAGGATAGCTACAGCTGCCAATGCGAAATTCTTTCAGCTTCAGCAGGGCTTGATTTCTCACTGATGAAAAGGTGAGGTGATCTGGGGAAATCCACGTACGGCTTTTGCATCCTTTTTGTCATGGGGTGGCTGCGGATCCTCCCCGCTGGCGGTCCCTATGATGCCCGTCTCTAGGAGCAGTGAACTTAAAGACTGAACTCTGACAGAGCAATGGGTGCTCTAAGGGCAGCAAGAGAAACTATGGGGTCTAGTCTGTCTGCAGGAAAGGTGGGTGGGGAAAGAGCCTCAAACAAGGTGGTTTTTTCAAGGGGTTTGAAAGGACATTTCATGGACTGTAAGGAAGCAGTGACTCATCTTCTGCATTTGGGAAAGTCGGGTGAGGGAAAAAGTGACTGGCAGCAGGGCTAAAGGGAGGGGAGAGGAGAATGCAAAACCTGAACTGCAGGGAAAGGATCCAGAAAACAAGAATGCTCTAGGAAAGCTGTCTGGACGAGGATTTATCATATTGTTATCTAAAGATACAGTTGGATCTCAGAACGGTTTCAGGTTGCATTTGTCCCTGATGAGCTGAACCGTAGCCCCGGCGCGCAGTCGCAGGACAGGCAGGATTAAGGCACAGGCCTGTTCTAGGAGCACTGCCCAGCGTCGGCAGCCAGCAGCGGGGCTGCCCTGCACTATTTTTATTATGGCCGTGTCCAAAAAGTGTTTTAAAAAGGCTGAAGGAAAGCAACGCTGCTGTCTAACAGAGTTCCTATGGCAAGAGCGGGGCTTCAGGTGGGGAAAGTGTGCTCAAATCTGATCAGCAGCTGCTGCCCTAAAGAGGGGACAGTGCTCCACATTGGCCTGATAAAGATGCCTGATGGTGGTGAAGAAGAAGAGGAGGAGGGGTGGTAGAGAAGATGAAAACATGGCAAAGTTTGTGGGGAGAGCCTTGATGATCCTGGCTGAACGCCGCCTCAGTCCCAGAAGCTCCTGCTTCTTGTGCTGAGGAGTTTTGCATTCATCCAGCTTCATTCCACTGAACCTTGAATGACCCCAGATTCCAAATTTATCCTATTTAAAGTTTAGGAACAGTTCTAAGTCTTTACAGGAACCTAATCTTTAACCCGGTCTCTTCTGAGAATGGCTCACCACGTTACTTTTCCACCTTCTGTGAAGAAGCCAGTAGTATTTCTTCAGCAAGACAATTTCAGATATTGAGTATATCATTTACTCAGATTTACTCTTTTTTTCCTGAAGGGATAAAATTAGTAGGGTCCTAACACTGGGTAATCTACCATACACATAAATGACAAACTTTCAGGTTGATCTAATTACCAATGCCAAACCACATAAAAATAACAAGTTGCCAGAAAATACAAATTCTGCATAGATTTGACAGGTGAGAAGGGAGGAAGGATGTAACATGCAGGTCTATCAGCTGTAAGCTTTGGACACCTAAGTTGTTCTCATCTAGTAAATCTTAATAGAATCGTTGAAGCCAGCAAGGAAAAAATCTGTCTCCCATTTCACCGCATGGTTTGGTTGTGCAACATCTAATGTGAAGTGGCCAAATATGTTCTCAGGCTACTCCTTCCAGAGGAATTTTTTTAAAATAGGCTTTGATCTGGTAACCATTTTACATTCCAGTTAATACTGGGTTGAATATATAGTAGTAACAATCTCTTCAGACAGTTTGAATCACACTGCAAGCGAAGCATGTCAAGTTTTATCAAAGGAAAACAATACATTTTGTTTGGCTTCACAATATTCGGACTAAGTAGAAACGCAAGAATGAGTAAACTCATTCTTGAAGCTTCATTGCAATATGGCACTTGAAACTAACCTTGGATCTCATGACTCATCTCTGCTGGGAATGCGGCATCCCTTGACGAGCCTATGATTCTGAATACAAGAATATTTGCAAGTCAGAGGCAAAGACCCAGACTAAGAGACAAAACCGAAGCAATAGATGAATACCTCTCGTGATTTCCATCAGA
Organism: Pygoscelis adeliae; assembly: GCF_000699105.1. Classification (NCBI taxonomy): domain Eukaryota; kingdom Metazoa; phylum Chordata; class Aves; order Sphenisciformes; family Spheniscidae; genus Pygoscelis; species Pygoscelis adeliae. The sequence continues at coordinate 3,294,124 of NW_008825498.1, read as the reverse complement.
GTCTTGAATTCTTCATGTCTGATATTAGTTCAGAAGACATTGTCTTGCAGGGGCACCTGCAAATGCAAATATTGTTTGGCAATGTTTTGGTCTTGTGGATTTGATGGCCAAATAAATACATTTCCAAACACCTGCAAATACTGTCTGCTTTGCTTTGTAAAATTGGAAATAGCTCATTGGCAGATGGCATGAGCACACTGTTAGTATTAATAGACCTATACACACAAAAGGAGAACAGGTGACTTCTGTTTGTGATTAAGCTAATCACAGAGGCAGGAGAGAGCTCCTGTCTTATCAGGATTACTGCTTAAACTCAACTACTAGGCTGCACCAACAGAGCAAACGCTTGCCTTGGCATTTGACGCTCATACAGCATCCTGTGCTTTGGGGTTTCCCTGGAGCGGTTAGTGGCCAGGGCAGGACGTCCCACTCACGCAGCTCTCTTCCACTTCGTCAGGTTAGTCTGCAGGTCTGCTGTAAAGCTAAATAATTTAGTTATTACCAAACAATCGGATCTTTAAAAACCCTGACATAAATAAAGCGTGCAACATATACAGAATAAGCCTTACAGCTGTTCATTTATTTTTTTCTGCAAACTTCTACATCTTTTCCCTGCAGCTCAAGTTCTCAGCCATTAGTACTTGCAGTAACTGCTTATAGTCAGTTCTGTTCTACTTCTTTCAATTCCATTAACCCTTTAACTCCCTCATGAGCTTTGGTGTCAATAATAATCATGAGAAATATTTACAAAAAAAGCAGGAAATTTAGAGATACAAGAGACTAGACATTGGCAATTGGTTGTGAACATCTTTACGCGTCATTAGGAAGCCGCAGGAAATTTGCTAGGAATACACATTTCTGTAGGGGAAGCAGGGGTTGCAAGGTGCAGCTGAAAACAGTCTGGGGAATGTCAGAAGAAAACTGCATTTGCTGAAGTTTTGAACAGCAGCTCTAGGTTGGCTGTCTCTTGGAAGACTTTTGAAGTGCAGACTGAATAATTCCAGATGACAAAAAACTCTGTTAAGAAAACAAAGGGCCTGGGCTTTCAGCCACTTTGGGGTTGTTGTTTTTGTGCCTGGAAAGAACCCTGCACCCATTCACTGCTGCCGCCCCTCTTTCTTTCTCATATGGTCCGGTCCCTCTTACGAGGACTTTTTCACATTCTTTATCTGTGTTGTGTGTCCCTTCCCCTTAGCTGCATTCTGACTTCACCACAAAATTGGCAGCAATTTCATCAGTTTGCTTTTTCCCTTCCTCTGCCTTTGCTCAGGAGAGGATAGCTTCCTCTTTTTATGGAATAGTTTGGGTTGGAGGGGACCTCTTAAACTGCCTGGGGGTGGGGGGAAGGAGGCAGCCCGTCTCTGGGTGGGCTCGAACCACCAACCTTTCAGTTAACAGCCGAACGCGCTAACCGATTGCGCCACAGAGACCGCCTTTCAGCCGTCGCGTGTACCTTGCTGACGTGGGTTCCTGCTTGTGACTGGCCGTGACGCGTTGACACTGACCCTTTAAACCCGGCTTCTGCCAGGCAGAGTTTTGGTTGCTGTTTGACAGCTAACTCTCGCTTTCCAGCCTGATCGTGGGTTTGGTAGGAAAGGCAAGGCACCGGGAAAGGGGTGCTGCGGAGATTTTCAGGTTAGCCTTACCCCAGCCGTGCAGCGGGGCCAGAAAATGCTGCGCCTTACCAGGAGGAGCGAGAAGCAGTTAGTGCGTTCAGGGGTTGGACACGCTGCTTTATCAAACCAAGAGCTTTTGATCCAGGCGGCCGTGGAGAGGGAGGGGACCGTGGAACAAAATGGGACTAAAATTCGGTCTAAATTTTCCCCTGGACCTGAAGTATCACCAGTCAGGTTAATTCTGTACTTTAAACAAGGATGCCTTCCTAAGTATGAGCGATTTTGAGAAGCTCTTGCACCCGTCCTTGCTCAGGAAAGCAAATGTGTTTTTAAGGCTTGCCTTTGCATGGTAGCAGCTGGCAAAAGCAAGATGACATCAATAGAGATGGGTATGACTGAAGTGCCTTCTCAGTGAGGACTAACCTACTCGCCCCTTGCTTGCAGCTGTGCGCTCACCTCTCCTAGTTTCGGCTGCTAAAATACGATCTGGTCAACTAAGCTTTAGCAATTTCCTGTGGATATAATGGCAAAAAGTGCGGTTGCTCTTACAGCTGCCTAACGCTGTGTTTGCCGGTAGGACAGTAATGAAGTAGTTCTGGCAGGCAGTGCAGGTGTGCCCTTATAGTTGTAAGAGGTGTTGGTGGTATTCAGAAAATAAGATTTGCTTATTTATTTTCCATGTGTTTGTTTATTAGGAGTGAATCCCAGGCACTGAGCATTTTCTCTCTTGATTTTATTTGCTAGCTGCTACGGATGAGACCATACTCAGTTTCACCATTTCATGCTTTAGTATTGGGGTATAGTTGCTACCAGCTAAAACAGCAGGTCCTTTAAAAGTTAAGGCATCGTCTCTGGTATCTTCCCAGTCCTGTATTTCTAAACAGAGCATGGTTTCAAGCCCCAGCCTAGGAAGTGCATCGGTACAGAGTTGGCTGCGCTGAGCACAACATGCTAGTACTCGTATCCTGATTTCTGGTCTTGCCCATCACCTGTGACATTCCTCCTCCTTTCACCCACACCTGTGGATTCCTGGGGAACATCAAATCCAAAGAAGTGAGAACTCGGCCAAGGGTGTCAGAGCTGGCCTGTTTTGTCAGTCGTCACTGAAGCGGATAGAGAGGAAGCCTGCCCACGGTGCACACCTCTGCTAGAGGACCTCACGGTGGGAGGAAAGAAAATGAGCTTGTCTCTATTTCTCCCAACTCTGCATTTCAATAGAACTGCTTTCTTTACTCTTGCATGCTATGTTTAATTTGTGAACTCGCCAAGATGTTATCTTTTTCCCAGAATCATCGGACTTTCTTTAAAGGGTGAAACGATTTTATTGCCCTTGGAGAGCGTTGCAGAATTTTTGCATTCACGTACGGTAGAGCATGAGATTACAGACTTTCAGCCACAGGAAGGGACATGGGTATCTGCCCTTTAAATATGGATTTTAAAGTAAAAGATGCTTTATCTTGCTTCAGAGGTACAGAAGCAATGAAAAGTGAATGCTGTGGTTTATTGAGCAAAATTTGTCGTTGCAATGAAGGCGGCTTTTTTCCTCCATCTGACACTCTGAGAGGTGGGGGAAGAGGAGCACAGGCAGTATTAAGCTTATATTCTAATTTTATAGTAAAAGTTCCACATGGATACATATATTTTAAAGACCAGTTAGCATTTTCAGACAGAAATGGCCTGGTACTGTGCAAAGGAATGAATGTTCTTCTTGTAATACTTTTTAAAGTTAAGATTTGGCCCAAATCACTAATTCTCAAGGAAATACCTCAACTCTTCATATCAAGATGGAACAATCACTTCAGCTTAAATACAGGAAATGTTGGGCATAATAGCCATTACTTGCACAGATCTTGTTAACAAGAACATAATTTCCTAATCACTCCCTTGAAAGCAAACCCAGATGATAGAAGCATAGTTGAGCTCCTGCCAAACACCTCAAGAACTCCGATTTCACACCCAAGCTCCTGCAAGAGTGCCAGGATAACCTCAACTATTCAATGAAAAAAACCACCTTAAACACTATGCTTATAGTTCCTCTTATACTTGCATTCTTAAACACAAAAACTTGAGTAAGAGACAAGAGTGTAGACATCTAGATGTGTTTGTATTACACACCAAGGCAATATGTAACTCTGCAGGCAATATTGCCTTAGTGGCAACGCCCTAGTCCATCTCCCCATCCTCTTGAATGGGACCTCGAGAAAAAAGAAAGTTTCTTTTTTTTTTAATATGTAGAGTAGTTAGAGGACAAAAGAACAGATTCCAGTTTTTATTGGGGGCAGTCCCTCCACAGTGAGGGCATATGTGTGATTTAATGAGGCATGCAAAGGGCTTTGATCTTGCATCATCTTCATGATGTAAGTGATGAAAACAGGAGCCTTCGCTGGTGGTGGAGGCTCATCAAGAGGTGATGCAAGTGGCAATTGCTGCAAGTCCATAGATGTGTTGGTTTTCAATATAATGCATCTCTAATACAAATAAACACTAAAGCTGTTAGACTTCCCTCAAGTTGTTACAGCAGCGCTTTTTTAAAAGCGAACAACCAAGGAAGCTCACCCACTAAATGTTTGTAGACCATGTTGCAGGAACTGCAAATATTAGAGACAACTTTAATTTTATTTAGCTACATATTTCCCATTAGCTTGTGAAACTATCAACTAGTTATCTACTTTTTTTTAAACAGAGCATACGACAAGTTGACAAAACTATTATCTTGCTCCAGAGAAGTTTTTTATAGGCTCTCTGGGTTTCTAAATGGCATGAAGGGTGGAGCTACTCATTTAGCCACACCCATGGTGAGGTTTATAAAAGGAAGTTTTCTAGAGGAAGCTCTTTTCTACCAGTCTGTGAAAACTGGTGGTTTTATTTAACAGGGTTTTATCTTAAAAAAAAAAAAAAAAAAAAAAATTCCTACCATGTCAAGGTCTCATAAAGGTTCCCATAGCGGGGATGCTCCTCTAAATGAATCTTTGAAACATCAAGGTAAGGTAAGTCATGGAGTCTGCTTCGCTACTTTAGTTCATTTTTACACGTAATATTTCTGTGGAGAGAGCTGAGTATTACTGTAGCTTCAAAGGTCTGTATTTTCTCTGCCATGTATAATTGGAGTTTTGTTCTCTGTAGTTTTGTATTCCTGTAACACTAGCTCAAATGGAGAAGAAAATCCCCAAACTTTAGTAGAGTTTGGAGAGGTTGCTATTTGTCATAGGGTGGTCAGGCTTTCCAGACTGATGACTTTGAGGGCTAATTTGCACCACCTGTCCACAACACTGAGGTTAATGTGGTTGTTGTAATTGTGCTGCTCTTCGTAAGTCACACCAGTATTAATTTCTCCAGCATACAAATAAAAGATATGCTATGCTTTATTGCACAATTGCTGTGACTTCGTCATGACTTTTTGATACACCCAGAAATCCTGCCATAATTTTTGGTTTATAGTGTATCACAGTTTCCTTACGTATACAGGCAAATAATTGCGTATAAGTTACTCTGTTCAGCAGAGGTCGCGTGAGTTACTGTGGATGTCCCTCAATGAGATTAGGTGCTGTAAAGGTTTGTTTGCTATTGAACACAGGTGTTCACGTTGGTACAATAATTCCGTAGACAGGTCTGTATCAGTTTACAAGCTGACCGGGTGAAATCGTAATCATCAACTGAAGTCACATGCGTTGTATCAAAAAGTGATCACAACAATGTAGGGTGTGTAGCATGGATGTGTCAAGAATGCTGGTCAGCATGAAAAATACCTATCTTATTACACTGGTTACCTAGCTCTGGGCTTATTGCCGGTGTGATGGTGAAGCAGAATTGTAAGGAATTGGAGAGAGGGGAATGAACCCCGAAAATACTTTTTAGGAGCTCCTTTCAGGCATCTGGGAAAATGGACGGAAGTCCGGACTTCTTTGAAAACTTAATAATCAACCAGAGACAAATGTCTTAAAAGTGAACTTTTTCCTCCGATTATATTATCTGTACATAACTAGATCGGAGAAGAGTAATAAGTTTTCTCTTGTGAGCCTTCAATTAAGAAGGAGTAGAAGTCACTAATATTTCTGTTATTCATTGCGCCCAAAACATGGGAAGCACTTGAGGGTCACTACTCTACTAGTTGTTCTCCAGAGTATACTAGTATAACTACCATGTGCTACAAAAATAACCAAAGCAATGGTTTCCACAAAAATAACCAAAGCAATGGTTTCCACAATACTGGTGGAGTTGCTGGGTTCTCTTTTTCAAGCTGTAAGCAAAACTGTGAATTAATGTAGCTGGCAAAAAGCTGACTGATGGCCTCTTGGGCAAAATGGTATGATGTAAGATGGAGAGGCTGTCAGAGCATTTTGACTTTGTGTGATTAGTAGACGTGAGAAAATAAATGCATCTTGCATTTGAATAGACACGTTTTCCACCTTGATAATGCTGTGGTTTTTCTTTGGAGCTTTTTCTGTCAATATTAAACTTGTAGGATGCTTAACTTGAGCAGTGTGGTCGTTTCTGCTTTTTACCATGTGTTTTTACTGATATGTAACAAATTGTGGCTGTGCTGGACTGCAGTGAGAGGATTCTTGTTGGACAGCATAGCCATCTCCTGCCAGGGAGTCCCCTTGGCTTTATCTGCTGCCATTCTTCCGGGAGGTTGACATGCTGCAGTTAGATTGTTCATAGGTATTTTTAAGTGCATTGCATTTATTTTATGTGCCTGGTGTAGACCAAACTGTGAAAAAATATGTGCTGTTATCTTTTTTTGTATTAGTACAGTAAATGGGAGAGATTAAGGAAGAGGAAAATACTGTCAATACTGGCAGAGAATCTTAGATGTCTCTGCTCTTGGATGCTTTTGGATGGGTTTTCTGAATCAGGGAGAAAGTTTGAGCTTTTTCAAGTGGGTAATGTAGAGTTACTTTTTGACATCGCTGCATAGCTTAATGTATTTGTAAATTTGGTCACTCCTCTAAGCAGGGATTAGAGTGACTCCTGTCATTTTGTGACTTAAAAAGCAATATTTATGGAATAAAATACTTATCCAGAGTAATTCTGACACTGACCTGCTATTCAACACAAACGAGTCAAGGGACACCGACTGTCCTATGGCTGATTACTTATTATATTTGATAAATTTAGATAAATCTTCAGAAGGCTACTTTTGAGTAGCCAAACTGCAAGCCTTAGGGTGCCATCTTCCTCTCCTGATTTGATTTTTGGAGCCACGTATGTACTAAATGCGGAAAGTCCACAAAGATGACTTCTTGGTGGCAAGCTGAGTAATTAAGAGGCAGATGGCCAATGACAATCTCTTAGTAACTTATTTCTTTGAGGTGGTGTATGAAGACTGACACTGGCAGCTGGGTTACTCTGACGTGGTATTCTGTTAGTCCCTTCGCATTTCAGTACTTTTGCTATCAGAAGATTCAAGCACAAAACTTCAACATATTTGGGTGGATGCTAAAACTAAGTCCTGCTCTGGATTCTCCCTCCTTAATTCATGCGTGGCAACACAAGTGTTTTCAGAGCTGAGCTGGGGGAGGGACGTGGGACAGCTTGCAGGTTCGGCTGGGGCGGGTGCAGGGGTGGTCGTGGAAAAGGGGCTGGCGTGGGTGGCCTGAGAGGGTCCAAGGGGAGGAGGGAGGTTCCCAGGAGGATGGGGAGGGCAGAGTGGAAGGAGAGAGGCCCCGTCACAACGGCTGAGTCTTGGCCCAGCCTTTAAACCTTGCTGGCCCTGCAGAGTCTTCGGTGTCTCTCCTTGTTTTCCATCATGTCTTCTGCTACCACCAAGAAGGTGAGTTTTCTGACTCCTGGATGAGGACAGAAATACATTTTTCTCTACATTCCTGGGTCAGCCAAAGTCAGTTTTACCTGTACCACTAAGAAGACCCAAGCTGACCCTGCTTAGCTGGGTGCCTTACTGCTTTATGAATGAGCACACCGCTATGGATTCTCCTGTTCAGCTGTTGTTTATTTAGATTGTGGAATCCTGAAATCAGAATGGTTTTACAGATCCTAAAATAACCGCAGTTTCTTTAACATGACTGGATTTCCTTAAATAATATTTTTTCTCAGGGCAGTGCTGCCAGAGGAAAGAGCTGGCTTTTGCTGCCCTAGTTTAGTTTGACTCAAACCAAGTTGCTGACTTTAAACAATGACTCTTGTAGACTTCAGTTTTTTTCAGTTTTTGTCCACCTGACAATCATGCATATAGGCAACAATTTCCATCACAAGGAAGAAGCCTGTAGTTCAGCTCCTTTGTGCAACCTGGAAGGGGCATCGCAAAGGATGCAGTATACGATGAAAACTCTCCTTAGGTAACTGAGATCTAAATAACAAACTGAGAAAGAAATATAACTGCCAGTCAGATGTCACTTGGCCTGAGACAATGCTTTTGAGGTGTGTTTGTAAGATGCTTGAAGGCCACATCAGGTAAAGGATGTGATTAGCATCCCGCGTATGACTTTAGGATGATGTATGGTCTCTGCTGCAGCAATAGTCTTTCACTGGAATGCAGGGACTACAGGCAACGAGGTCATGTTGGAAAACCAGATAGAGAAATCCTACGATGGGCTTGTCAAATGACAGGGAACTTATTATGTAGCTGTGGAATGGACCAACAAGAAACGTTTGTCTGACCGATGGCAGTGATATCTCTTGTCTTCCTTTGAAAGGAACGCGTAGCTACTGGTACAGTTCTGTCCATTAAAACAATGTGGCACAGAGGAGTTGATGCTGCTTTGTTACCGCATTCACTGTGCACTACTGCAAGTGTGCAGTAGTGCTGCCTTCTGCTCTTTGACCGTGAAGATCTTATTCCAGGTTTTATTGAATTCAGTGATACACAATAAGACATAAATAAAATGTGTATGTTATGCAGTAGCCTAAATGCATCCATTTAAATCCACTAAGATTAGTGGTACGGGGTATAGGGCCTCCGAGTTATTTCCTGTATATGTCCTGCTGTGCAGTATGGTGTTTTTCCATGTATTTTTTTTCATGATGACTGTTTACATTTGATAACTCGCTTCCAAAACTTGAAATTGCAGGAAAAAGTTTGCTCAGAGCGATGCCTGAGGTAAAACTGAATGGTATTCTGCCTTTCTCGTAGCCCTAAGCATACAGGCTGGTCCTGGAAGGTGCTGGCGAGCCTGCTCAGAAGTAATTGATGGGAGCTGGATATCAGCCTGTGTGCTTGCAGAGTGCTGCAGCGGGGCCTGGAGCTGGCCTGAGCTTCATGGGGCAACCACCCACTCTTTTCTAATATAGAGTTAGAGGCTTCCAGCCCACAAAGCTGCTTTTATTAGAACATAAAAATACATGTTAGAAGAAAAAGCACTTACCAACAGGAGAGAGAATCTGGTAGGTGAGATTAAAGCTTTTTAATAATATATACCTTCTATGCCCGATGTATCCTGTGCAGTAGGGTCCTTCCCTCCTATCTTTTCTAGTTCTCTAGTTTTTTGGCTTCTGAAGTTGAAGAAATTCTGTGCTGTCCCCAGGAGAGTTTATTTTCACTTCTTGCTGGGTTTGCCTTTTGGTTCGAGTCCCTGGCACGAGCCCAGTGCTTTGCTCGGGCATCTCCTGTTGTCCGCTTGTGCGTCACATTGACCGCAGAGGGGTTTCACTCCCAGCTCGCTCCATGGCATGCACCCACAGCTAAGCCCCACAACAGTCAAATAAATAGCGCTCTGTGTGTGTATAAACATAAAAACTCCTTGAGTTGGATTCTCTTGCTGTGCTACCAGATGCCTTTCCATTGGTATCAAGCAGAGACAGGCCCACCTCTTCTGGGATGTGGACTGCCAAAATGTGTGGCTTTATTCCAAATTAACAAATCGACTCTAAAAGAAGCAGCAACTTGTGTTCCTGAATTTGAGTTCTTAGTGTCAGAAAACTGTTACGCTGGCTTGCACGTCCTGTTTTCCTGCGTGGAATAGTACGGGAAAGAACACAGCACTTCAAACAAGAAAAGGTTGTAAGTATCTCTACTGACTAAGGAAAGCAGGAGTATTTCTGGGATTAAAAACAGTGCACTTCCCAGCGTAACATCGTGTCACTTGGTTCAAGTTGAGACAGCTTCAGTTGTATTGTTCTTTACACATATTCTATGTCAAAATATATTATCTCGATCATTTTCATATTCTGGAAATTAAACTTCAACATCAATTTGTCATCAAAAAGGAGTAGGAAAGCTGAACCCTGACAGTCTTCTCTGGATATAGCAGTTTCTCAAAACGGACACATTGCACTGAGGGAGAACAGAATAACACTGAAGTAAAATGATGTGCTCGTGCTCTCGACAGGCAAAAGGCATTTAGTTTGATAAGGTGCCAAATGGTGTCATTTGAGAGCGTTGCAAAGACTTCCAGCTGTCTTGCGTACGCTAACTAAATATCTGTGTGAATTAGAATTTGTCCCTGTGAATATTTCACCAGAATTGACCTTGCCTGACCTGGTTAATTCAAGCTCAAGTGCAGCTTGTTGCAATCTCCTGATAATATTTTTGACCAAGACTGCATTTCTCTGAGCATCCTACCCAATGCTGAAGTGAAGGACTGGGTTTGCAGAAGGATAGCAGGGCTCTCCTCTCAGCTGCTTCCCAGCTTGCTGCGGGACATGCTGCCCTGCTCTGTTGACTCATGAACTGTGAATTGCATGTTTTGACCAGGAATGGAAGGGCGTAAGAGAGTCGCAGCGGAGTGCAGCAGAGTCTGAGACAAGCCCTGCAGGGAAATCAATCTTATGGGAAAGCGTAGGTTGAATCTTGCATTTTTGCTACGTGAGTTAACAAGCGAGCTGACTACCAAAAAGGGAGAAAAATTGGACTTATACCACGAGCATACATAAATTGCTCATTGGATTGTGAGAAAGAGACCTGCTTTCAGCTGATGTTGGATGCTTCAGCTGCGGATGCTATCTGGCTGCTCATTTGTTCCACAAGTTACTACCTTGATTCACCTTGGGCATGTTCAGTTCAGTAATATCTTGTCACGGGGACTTCCAATAGCTGACTAATCTTGCCGAAAAGAGAAGGGCTTTGTTAAAGGAGTGTATGCTTGGGAAATAAAAATTTCATTTGCAAAAATTTTATTTAGAGCCCCAAAATGCATGTTCACCTTTTGCACATGTATTTTATATCTAGCACTGCTCATTAAAGCAGTTGTGCATGAAAACATCTGATAGTTGCCACCGTGGGAGCCCTGGATGCAAAGAGAGCAAGTGAGTTTATGCAAGACAGGAGGTGTGCCGAGCACTCTTTCAGGCTCAGCTGAAAGACACTCTGGTCGCTCCAAAGAAAAACAGCTACTAGGAAGCTGCCACTACAGAAAGTGCCACAGTTTGAAGAAAGCTTATCTGGCAGTGTTAACAGGGGCTAGGTTGTCTGAGGCAGATTGCACATGCCTGAGGAGAAACAGTAAGACTGGGACTTCTGCACAGGATTTGCTGTACTGGCAGGTTTATGAAAGAGGGAAACAAAACCAAAAAACAAACACCAAAATTGCCAGAGTTTTGCTTCCCAATCTAAGCTAACAGACTTTGTCTTCTAGATGTGAAAAATTGGCCAGTATAGAAGTTTAGTCAACTATAGGGGAAATAGTGTGCATGTAAATGGCAAATCAGTCCAAAGTATCCGTTTCTCCAGTTAAGTGGTGACTTTTCTTGCTTAGTTTGGACAGCAAACAGAAAATGTAAGTGTCTGGGAAAGGCAGTGAAAGAAGTATCTACACTTGAATTGTGTATACTACTGAAATTGGTTTAGTGCTCCTCCAAGTCAGTACTTACAGGCAGTGTGCTGAAGGAAAAACTTTCCAGAGCAGAATGTTGTGGAAGTTTGAATTCAATCTGATACTGTAGAATAACTTGGAAACTTCCCAGTTAGCTTTTTTCTAATGAGCAGCAGTGATGCATGTGCTTTCAAGTTAGTGGACTGGTCCATTGTGTTCTGTGGCTCTTGTCTGCAGAACAACATAAAGAAAATAATTGAGAGAGCTTTGCACTGCAGCCTCTTGGAGGAAACGCTGCAGCTCAAAAATGCAGCCCAGAAACTTCTGATTTGATAGACTTCAAATACAAACTATCCTTTCAGAACAAAGCAATGTTAACTTGAGGGGTTGAAGTTTGACAGCTAACCTTTTGAACCCCCTCCCATACGACTTGCTTTAATTGTGTAGTATCATGGAGTACCTAAATGAGATAACAAGCTGTCACTCTTATCTCACAGGCTGGAATGTTTTCCTTCAACTTGAAGTTCACAAGCTGTGATCAGGTGGCAATGTTATTGTAACTGAAGGAGTAAAAGGTATTTATGCAGTTTTCAAATACAGTCCTGGTCTGAAGAACCCTTCAATGACACTCTTCGTTTCCCTTAATATAGAGACCCATTTCTAGTTTCCAGCTCTAAAACCTCAAGATCCTAAAAGCTTAGTTGGCTCTGCGCTTCCTTTGTCAAATATACAGGTTTTGCAATTTTAGCACTAATTACTTGTGTGGGGTCAGTACCACAATGCAAGTGTCCTCAAGCTTCAGTGCATTTTAGCTTTCCCATTTTGCAGGCAGGATGCAAGGTTGCCCCCAGTTTCTGATAGACCTTTTACAAATGCAGGCTTCTGATCCTTACTGAGAATATAGGTAGCATTATATTTGTCAGTGAAGTTCTGGTTCTTTTAGTGATCAGAGCTACTGCCACCTGGGTAGGGTAAGCAAATCAGCACTCGCTGTTTTGAAACATGAATAAATACCAAATAGCATTTCTCTGCCTACTCTCCCAAGGGATCCAATCCTATCAGCGTACCCAGATCATGTTGCCTGTGCCAAACACAGCAATCGCTGACTGCTTTCGGTCAAAATACGTGCAGAAGAGTGTGAAGCAATTCTTCCATCTTGTAGATGAGGATAGTTGAAGGACTGACTCAAAACATGAGACACTAAAGGGGATCTGCCCCTCAGCAGCTTGGAGAAGGCTTAAAACATGCTCCTCCAGAGAGTTTCATGACCACCTGGCTGTGATTATGATGTTGGGACCACCTGACCACTTTTTTTTCCACTGATTAAGTAATGTAAAAGATTAACATAGTCCTTTCAGCAGAGACTGGCACCCAGGGATGACTGTCACACTGTGGATCTATGGAAAAGTGACTCTTACATGCCACCTCGGAAAACTGGGTGGTTGGGATTGATTAGGTGAAAACGAGGGAGGAAAACAAACTTTTTTGGCTTTTGGTTTATGACTCAGAGCACATGTGGTGATCTGTGCAGTACAAATGAGGTGATGCTACACCCTTCAGTGTATCTTCAGCTGTCATGTGAGCACCTTAGCTAGTCAGAGGTTCAGAGGACATTTCCACAAACTATAGCCTTACAGCCTTCATAGGTTTGTACATCTGTAATTGACTGCAAGTAATCCATTCTGCTAACATGAGAGGAGTCCAAGAACTCTGTCTGTTTTACCAGTGCTGTAAAGAGCAAAACTTTGTTTTTTAGGTTTATATATTGGATATTATGTGTTATATTTAGGTACTATATATTTAGATTCTTAAGGACTGAAATAAAAATCAAGATACAAGACTTTAACTGTTTTTACCATTGCCATAGATAATGGAATCTATCTTTACATCCTTGAGTTAGTCCCATTTTCCTGTTCAGGAACTTGAGGCAGAGAAAGACATGCCGGAACTGTTAAAAGGGGTGAGATGGCAGTCCAATGCCCTAAATAGGGCTGTCTTTCCTGGGTAAGGCAAGCAGGCAACGAGCAGCCTGCGGTTATGATACTTTTACATGGAATCATTGGATGATACAGGTTGAAAGAGATCATCTTGTCCAACCCCTGTTCAAAGCCATCCCAAACAGATCAGGTTGCTCAGGAACTTGTTGAGCTCTGAATGTCTCAAAGACATTCAGACTTCCCAGCCTCACTGAACCCAATGTTCAACCACCCTTATGATGAAAACACTTTTCCTAACATGTAATCAGGATTTGCCCTGTTGAAACTTGCCTGTTGCCTCTTGCAATGTCAATGTGTGCCTTTGAGAAGATCCTGGCTCCATCTTCTTTACACCCTCCCCTTAGGTGGCTGTGGGCTGCTACGATACATCCCCCCACACCCTAAGCCTTCTCTTCTTCAGGCTGGACAAACACAACTCTCTCAGCCTCTCCTGCATCATCTGCTCCAGCTCCTTAACCATCTTGGTATAGTAGACTGAGCTCCAGTATGTTTATCACTGGTTTGTGGCTCCCCGGTACACAGGTACTTCACTTTCGCAAGCCCTGAATAAAGGGGAATAATTACTGCCCTCGATCTGCAAACCCAGCCCAGTGTAGGGTTGTCCTCTACTGCAAGGGCGTACTGCTGAGTCTTTTCCAACTTCTTGTCCACCAAGACCCCCAGGTCTTTTTTCTCTTAAGTTGTTCTCCAGCTAGCTGGCATCCAGCAAGGTCACTCCCTCCCAGGGGCAAGAATTTGCCTACTTGCTTTCCAGGCCTGTCCTTGCCTCTTTCCTGGTCTGAAATCATAGAATCATAGGGTTGGAATTAGGACCTTTAAAGGTCATCTAGTCCAATGCCCCTGCTGTGGGCAGGGACATCTTCAACTAGATCAGGTTGCTCAGAGCCCTGTCCAACCTGACCTTGAATAGGCATAGGTAGTGAATGTTGCACTGTTTTAGAGATTATTTTTACTTTTTAAAGAAAGCTACTGAATTCTGTAACCTGGCAAAGATCACCGGTCGGTAAGCTAGACAACTTGCAGGCATGGCTGTACGCTCATAGCAGAGCAGTGTGTTAGAACATAGGGCTGGTAGGAAAGGAGCATTTACCCCCTCTATGTGGCCACCTAACTGATTTTTGCTGAATACTCTCTGATATGCTTGATTTTCTTCACTCACTGTAAAGAGAGATCTGAAAAACTAATCCCACAATAGAGGGGGATTCAGCCCATCTAATCTCAGGCACCCTAACTGAGCTACCTGCATTTTTCTCAGGCATATCTAGAAGTGTAAGGGTTACAGTGACGGGTGCCATTTAAATTTAAGTTACTTCTTGAGTTTAAACATCTGTCTTTTAAAGCTCTTAAACCAACTTATTCTTCTAAATATTTTGCTGGCCCTGAAGCTGGTACATTTTAGATCCCTGAAGCAGTTCTGAGTCCTGCAGTTGATGTATCGTAGCAGCCCACAGCCACCTAAGGGGAGGGTGTAAAGAAGATGGAGCCAGGATCTTCTCAAAGGCACACATTGACATTGCAAGAGGCAACAGGCAAGTTTCAACAGGGCAAATCCTGATTACATGTTAGGAAAAGTGTTTTCATCATAAGGGTGGTTGAACATTGGGTTCAGTGAGGCTGGGAAGTCTGAATGTCTTTGAGACAGCAGGCTTGTTTTCAAAGAATGTCAACCTGGGTAATTTATCATATTATTATGCCATCAGGACTTCTTGTGTTAAACTTCAGGTTTTGCTGTCTTGAAAGAACTTCAGAAAATATGTCTCAGGTCAAAACACAGACACGTTTTGGGGTTTTAACATCTGAATGTATACCTTAATGCTTTTTCCTTGAATATTCTTTGTAATTGTAAGTTGCTGATTAGCCTATAAAAATTCAGCCACAAAATGAAGCCTAAAGCTGGGCACAGGAAATGATAAATGTACTGGTGGGTTGACTTGGACTGAAGCAGTTGCTGCTAGCTGACCTCCATGTGCCTTTTACTCCTTTCATATTGAAGAGGGAAAAGCTGATATGTGTTCTCACATAGCTCTGTGTACCTACCAGTCTCCAGGCCATATTTGAAGAGGAGTTCATGTCTGCTTTTAAAGCTTAATATTCCAGCCCACTCAGTGGAGTTGTTCCCTGGACCTGTTTCTGGTCAGCAATACCAGCCAGTGAGTTTCTGCTCTCCCAGTTGTGCCAACCCAGCTGTTGATGGGGCCAAGTTATGTCCTGAAACAGGGAACTGCCCCAGGTTTATTTTTTTAAATCTGTGAAAAAAGGTAACTTTGAAATTAGATCCCTTTCTGCGTCTGCTTCAGAGTGGATTGGATTCAGAATTGTTCCAGAAAAACTGAGGGGCAGCCCAGAGATATAAATAAGGAGTGAACAGTTAAGGCTGGAATGCCTTAAGGCAATATTATTGCCAAATTCTTCATAATGTGAAACCTTAGTCAGTGCTGGCTTTTCTTGCCTCACTATAAAACATATGCATCACCGCAGCATAACTTTATGTTTATAAAGAGGAAAGTATTAAAAAGAAATGTGTTAAGTGATTCTCTGTATGAAACAAAGCAGACACACGATCAACTCTAGTTATTCTTAAACCAAGTGCATTCTGTAAGATGGTATAATGCCTACCAGAAAACCACATCAAAATGCATAATACATTAGTACGTACAGAAGTACATCAATAGTAAACTGCAGTCAAATGTGCAAACCACAGACAGGTGCTGAACAAAATTGGTGAATGTATTAGATGTAGGCACTGACAATACAAGTAGAACAGATTTTTAGTTAGTGTGATAGAAATTGAAATGCAGACATCAATGACTCTGAACTAAAGTTTAAACAAAAGGCTGCCTCAAATAATTGAAGGAAGATTGTTTTCTCAAAAAGGAGCAAAGAGAAACTTTTTTGGTTGAAATGGAGCTAAATGTAATGTGGCAGCCTGCTGCTAAATACAAAGAATGATAAATACACTTTCTCATCTGTTCATCCTATTAGGTCTGCCACCTAATGCCAAAAAAAAAGTTTGCCAAATCTGTCACAATAACTAACTAAAATCACATGAACTGAGCTCTGTTATACCCTTTTCAAGTTGGAAGATAATTACTGCATCTCAAAGTTACTGGGCAGGAAGGCAGGGAAGGTATTCGTTAATAGGAGGAGGACAGGTAGGCTGCCGCACAAAGGTAGGTGTGACACTGCAGCTGGCTGGAGCTTTGAACCCAGCATTATCTCCAAGGCACTTGCATCTTGGAAACTCCAGTTTACAAAAGGTTGAGGAGGGACAGGAGAGGACAACAGAAATGACAGAAGTTGGTTTGCTGCTCTATGGGGAGAAAAATCTAGTGGCTTCCCAAGCAGGGTTAGAAGAAGTCTTCCTGAGAAAGGATGCGTGTTCTTTCCTACTGAGTTGTTAAGTAGGACATGCTTGGATTTACTTTATATGTAAATGACCAAAAAAAGATTGGTTGCTTTGTAAATGAGAGGGAGGGAACAAAGTTTTATAAGAAGTCTTTAGGACCTTTTTCATGCCAATAGATGACTTGAAATCAGAGTACTGGCAGAGAACCAGAAATCACAGGGACAAAGCCATGTTTGAAATGGCAAGAGCAAAAGAGGTGGGAAGCTCTGTCGTGTGCTTGGTAGCAGCAGAGCGTGTCTTCTGGGACTGCCTTCCTTGTGAAGCACTCTGGGTCAAACTAGGGCATTTCTCACAGGTTTGGAGATGGAGATAGTGTTAAACTCAGCTCTGTTACTTGATTTCTTTGCTTTGAGTCTGTGTCTTTGTGCCTTCTATATACAGCTGCACACACTCAGGGCCGGGCTCTGCATAGGACTTACCCAGGAACAGTGAGACAGCATAGGGTTGGGCTGTTAGTTAACAGTAAGTTGAGAAATCTGCCCAACTGTTAAGTGTATGGGGGGGTTTGTTTTGTTTTTTGTGATTCATGCACAGCTCATAAAAACAGCAGTTCTTTCCTTTGACGCTGGAAGCTTTAATCTTTCAGTTCATCTTTTCAACAGGAAAGCATATGTAAATAGTGATATACACTGTTGTCTGATTTACACTCTGAGTTTGTCCATTTCTGTAATTTTTCAAGCTATTCTCCACTCAGTAAATGCCTGGATAGCAGCCACGACGGGTTTGCTTGAATTCTTTCAGTTACTAAAAATAAATTGGTTTTGAAGTTGTTTTCTATAACCGCTGAGGATATTTGAAGCAATAATAGGTGACTGTCAGCCTATATTACAAATTGTTTTCATGCAACATCACATACCCAGCCCTTGGCGGGGCGGAGGAAAAAAGATCTGTGCAGTACGGTAGAAAGCATTCAGACCACTGAGACACAATAGCAGAAGACAGGGCTCTGCGCCCACTCGGGACATAGAGCTCCCTGCACAAAGTTTTGAAAATATGTTGTCAAATGTACTAGAAGGCATTTGATTTAAATCATCTTAATAACATTCTGTCCTAACTTTTCCTCCTTGGTCCTTCAAACTAACAGCTATGGGTACTACTTTTTGTAGTATGACTATATGATGTGCTTCTAGAAGCTGTTGTATCTTGTTTTCTGCAGATTGCCTTTGTTTTACGGTCTTTTTTCACTTAGTTGCTTGCCTTTCAGCTTGCTTTCTAATATCCCTCTTGCCCAATCCTTGTTTTGTTTGGGTTTTTTCTTTTTTCAGGCAGTATTCATTCAGAATTAAATCAATGTTTTACAGCATTTCAAGGGATATTGTCATAGAAGCCCCTTCTGTGTCACTTTGTGTGAATGGGTTCAACAGGTAACTAAGTTTGTGGATGTAGCAATAGCTACCAGAAAGCAAGTTCACAGGGAGGAAAAGCATGCACTGAGAGGGAACAGGTGAAAGCCTCCCAAGACTAGATAAACCCTGAAGAGCAGTGGTCCGCTGAACATCCCAAGATCCCATAAACGCCAAACAGCAAGAGTCTGCCAAACCCATCCAAGGCCATCACCAGCACACACTAGGTTCAATGGCAGGTTGTGTAACTCAACTGCATCTGAGAAAGTGGCAAGTGTAGGCTACAGGGCTGTAGCCTGGTGAAGCAAGGGACCCCCTGAGGGACTTTTTGAACACCAAACTGGAAACAGTGGCCCACCAGCCCGACCCCCCTGGCTGGGCTTGGCCTCCTGACTGTTGCTCCGGCAGGGTGACACGAGTTGTTGCAGGAGTGGACTGTAGGAGCGGGATAACTGAATGCACTGTGTGAATAGTCATTGGCTATTAGTAAAATCTGCCCAATCCTGTTAATAACATTTGCTAGTAAATGTTGGTGTGTTTCCCCCAACACAATCGCCCCATCAGGGGAACAGACAGTATAATTCAGGGAACTTGCAGCTATGTGTAACTTTAAAACATCGAACAAATCATGATTTCCTGTCTTGAAAAACACATGATCCTTTTTTCTTACCTGTTTCACTATGTGGGATTTTCTGAGATTCCTCTTTAAATTGTTGTTAAAGAAGTATTTTTTTCCCCTGTTTTAAGGTCTTTTCCATTTTCCAGATCCTCTAGATCTTCATCTTCTTGCTTTTTACCCCTTGACCTTTTTCTTATGTTTACCAGTGTGGAAGGAGTGAGTTCTTTAGATGTCTTTGTAGGTGACTCTTTAGGAGATGGGAACCTATTTTAAAATCAGTGCAGCCTCTGTGTGTTGGGGAATTCTGAGGAATTGAATTGCGCTCGCTGGTTTATGTAGAGCGGTGATACGATGCCAGTGTCTGCAGCTGAGAGCTGTGCATGGCCTGGCATGTAGTGGGAGGAAACATGGCATCCTTTCCTCCCCCTTGTTTTCGTTGCAGAGTTTTATCCCTCCACCCTTCCAAAGAAGACTCCAGCTCCCCATTGTTACCCTCCTCACACCCACTAACTAGGACCTCTACTGCATTCCTTTGTCCACCTAAATTAAATTCCACCTTAATGATCCGGTGTTTCCTACCACTCCCTTGCCTGGGTGCTGCTCCAGCATCTCAAGCCAGAAGTACAGGTCGAGGTGTTGGCGTGGAGCAGGTGGAGACCTGGCAGTGCTACTGCACACAGCAGCAAGCAAGTGCCAATTATCTCATCTGGCCATAGCCTTGCACTGCTCCCTGTAGCTCAAGTAAGTACCTGTATGCAGGCAAAAAGTCAGGAGCTGTTGCAGAGATGTAAGTACAGGTCAAACCAAAGAGGTACATCATCATCGGTTTTCGAGTTTTAGGAACCTCTGCTATGAGGACTTCTGTGTTTTTTTTGTTTTGGTTTTTTTAAGACTATAGGAATGAAGTTCAGTGTGGTGGTGGCGTTCAAATCACTCCCAAACTGAGGTCTGCTTAGTGAAGACAATGAAATAGTTCTCTGTCTGCAAATATGCCATAAATATCAGTCTCTTCAGAAAGTATAGTGTAGAAAATGTTCCATGAGCAAATTAATTCTTGCATTTCTAAGGGAATCACTGTGTCTCTCCACTGCTGTTGCCTGTTAGAAGTTCTGGTCAACACCTTCTGATGCGAGATTACTTTCTTCTAACCATAGTCTTTGAGTCCCATCCTTACAAGTTATTGGAGTAGCACTGTTAGATCCCAGCTTAAGTTCAGGGGGGTCTACTTGAGCAAAAGCCAACATACCATGATGGATTTGCTGTTCCTTTGCCAATAGGATGCCTGAGGTTTGTCAGCTGTGCTGGAATCACTTTCCACATTAAACAAATGGAGGGGGAGGGGGGGAAGCACATTGAAAAGCAAAGCTTAAGAGGCTTGGAGAGATTCAAAGAAGTGAAACAATAACATGTTTAATAGCTAATTCCCATTCTGGTTTGGCTTTAAGGTAGCTTCAGCCTTCCAGTCTGCTAGCAGCCTTCCTAAGTTCTCTGCCAGGATGAGTCACAGCTCCTGGAGCTGGGATCCAGTCCTTTAGGCAAGCCATCTTTAAAGGTCTGTTTACCTTTCCCAGATGATAATGAATTGGAGTGAGAATTTCTTTGTTTTCCTCCTCTTAAAACAGGGTTTATGATGAGTATAAATTCACCTGTGAGAGCTTCTTGCATCCCTCAGTCCTGATTCAATCCAAGCCCCACTGGGATCCTGTTTGGTGTAGTTTCGTACTGTTATGCAGAGATAGATGCCTTTGGAATACCCCTCCCTACTGGGCTGTCTCAACTATTTGACTAGGAATGCAAAACAAGCAATAATCAGAGCACTGGTCTGACTGTAAACCATTATTTACCTGCTAGGAATTATAGTTCCTGCTTACTGAGAAGGCAAATTAAGAAACTTAGCTACGTAACCCTAGTATGTAATTCATGGCACAAATTGAAACCCATATATGGCTGCTCCTGCTTGTGTTTCTGTAGCCTGTAACGTAGCACTTGAGAGAATGGATGTGAGGACAAATCTAGCAATTGTAGGCAATCACATCTAGGAACACAGAAGGGAACGGGCCTTAATGTGGCTGCTACAAGCGGGCAGCATCATGACTTCATTGCTAAAGTGAGGCACTTCAAAGGATTGCCAGTGTTTTTGTGTTGCATTGGCAAAAACGTAGTTGCTGGATATCAGTTCACGTGTTTCTCAATGGTAGATTTTTTTTTTCTCTGAAAAGCTGTTTGGGCAAGTGCAGCAAGGCCCCAGTTGCATGACACAACGGTCATAACTGATTGCCTGTGCTCTGAAGAAGCCTGGTCAGATGAAGAAACAGCAATGTGCCTGGCAATTATGAATAAACTCTGAATGTAGCACTGCATAAGGGACCTCATAGATTTGCTACTATATCGGAGGGACATCTGATTGTTGTGCAGATGTGTAGACACTGAACCATTGTGAACGCAGCTGAATTAGGGTATTGTAGTGAAGGACTTCTCCTCTTGTTTCATTTTTAGCATACGGCTATTGCATCACTGCCCAACCGATACAGACAAAGACCATTCAGTGAGTCTTTTTTTTTTTTTCCTGTTTGCTTGTTGAACTAAAGGTTTTCATGTTTTCTTTCCAGTACCAAATTGCTGCAAGGAATAGTTCAAGCCGGCAACCAGGGAAAGTGTTTGGATGCTCAAAGTAAGTATGTTTGTGTGTTTGTATGTGTTTGTTACAGTGCTAGTGCCTGAGAAAGTACCCAAGAACTTGTGTTTGATGTCTGTAAGGCAGTAGCTAGATAAGTTTGGTATCAATAATAAGTGATATTCCTTTGCAACATCTTTGACCGTGTAATTAATAGATTCAAGTCATCAGGAATTATTCATTCATGAAACAACTGATGAAAGCTAAACTAGGTGCCACAGACTTTTTGGAAATAATTTCTTTTTTTGACTGGAGTAAGAAGGAAATGCTGGCAGAAAGGAATAAAAAAAAAAAGGAAAACTAAAGGTGGACAATGAATATAACTTCTCTCTCCCCTTGTGTTTGGGAGCTTTGAGAAATTGTATACTTGCTTTTGTTTTGTTAAATGTTAGCTCTTCTGCACGTTATTAGTGCTGCCTTCATAACGTGAAGTGGAAAAAGAACAAACTACATGAAACGCCACTGTACAGTGTTAGTAATTAACGTCAGATAGAATTTGTAAGGTGCTGTCCCTTTTCTAATCCCCAATTACGGGAGTTTAAATTGCATCCCACCAGAGCCAGACGTTTAATTTAAGATGTCCAGCCTCCAGCTTGGCATCTGTGAAATCCACAAGGCAAGT
>NW_008825498.1:3259869-3272126 GCF_000699105.1 Pygoscelis adeliae | reverse complement strand
TCAATGATACCAGGAGATAGGAGGCCCACAAGGTGGCAATGTTTCGAAAGCCTTCAGAAAGGATGCGCCTGGAACAGACCTGGGCTTCCTGCGGTTGCCATCGCTTGCTCCCCTTGTATCATTGCTGCTGCATCTGGGCTATTAAACAAGAAATCTTCACTGTTGCCAAAATGGAACATAGGATACCCGCTAATAAACCTCCTATTTGAACAGATTCGCTATTGACAGTGCTCACCATACTGTGCTGAATACCATACGTGCCTTTTCCCTTGGCAAGGCATGTGCTGCGGCATTAGTGGTTTGCAATACAGCGTGGGGTTCCTTTATTCATATCTAGTACTGAAAACATGCGTAGCACTGAAGTGATGCTAGGGCTGTGTAACGAAGAACTTTCATTTTAAAACATACCACCGCATTTCTGCTAATGCTTGAAAAGCTGTTACAGTGTATACATGCTAACTTTGGATGTAGGAGGTATCTCAGTTTGCAGTGATACTTTTTGTGCTTTGTAGTTAAAAGTAAAAAGGTTTGAGCTATTTTAAAGACTTGTTTCACAGTGAAACTAGGGATTTGCTCAATTTATGTAATGCCCTGAAAAAAACTTAAATATGTTTGCAGAAAGATTTCTCTAGGTGCATGACAAACACGAGAACTTATTCAGATTAAGTTCTATGGGAAATCCAAGAATTGCCTGTGTTTGCTGGCACAGGCACAGGTAAGGAGAAGAGACTGACACTGGGAGAGAGAGAGTTAAACGAGGAGCCACAGAGTTCAGATTCATCAGGTTGCAAGGGAAGAGTTACTTTCACAGCAATTAGAAGATATGCAGGGCTCAAGTGTACCTGGAGATTCTCAGGAGAAGAACAGTCTATAATTTAGAGCTGAAAGAGGCTTGTATGCGTTGAGGATGAAGCAATAGCCCTAGCCTACAGGAGGCACCTGAGAGCAAAAACTAGGAAAACGTAAAGTCCTCCCTCTGTGGACGCGCTCCTTCCTGTGAAGGTGTTGCAGATGGAAGTGCAGAGGGGCAATGCCCTGTGCTGGGCCACGGGTGGGTTTCATCTATCGCTTTCTACTCTTGCACGGAGTAGGTGCCGCTGCTCAAAGTCAAGCTTTGTCACTGTGGTTATACTGGCATTGTCACAAGCACTTTGAAACAACAGGAAATCTGAAGACGACTGCAAGTATTGAGATAGTGCGCGGCCACCAAATGGACATTAATAAAAGCAGACTGCGTCCTACCTGTCTAATAGAAACTTATCTGACATGTGCAGATTTCCTGCAATGAGTAACCCTCTCCGTGAAGCAACAGACAGCTTTCCAGCATATTCCCCCCGGATTGCTGCTTACTGTGTAGCCTTTCCTCTCCAAATCCCTTAGTCCTTATGGCCTATTATATGTCAGAATAAAGATCTAGCTATCAGCCTTCTAATACCAGAGATTCATTATATTGCTAGAGAATTAGCTGAGCTATTACAATTGCGAAAGCCAAATCCATGTAAC
Organism: Pygoscelis adeliae; assembly: GCF_000699105.1. Taxonomy (NCBI): domain Eukaryota; kingdom Metazoa; phylum Chordata; class Aves; order Sphenisciformes; family Spheniscidae; genus Pygoscelis; species Pygoscelis adeliae. The sequence goes on along the minus strand of NW_008825498.1, from coordinate 3,270,623 downwards.
ATGCTAGTATATACTAGTTTTCGCTTGGGAAACCTTCCAGTCGGGTTTCAGTGCCTTTGAGCCTGACAAATGGGTGTATTTTTTCATGGAGTTAAGTTATATGGACAACAACGTGAGGAATGGATGTTGGAACATCCAAGGAATTTTACAGTTCTCACATCAGGCGCTCTCCTGTGCGAGATGTAGATAAGGGGGCTTTTGGCAGTTACAATTCCTTGCTTGATGTATTATCACTAAAACATTTACAATACACCCTAACGTTAGAAAGCAAGTCCGGTTTCTGCTGGAACATTAGCTCAGGAATTACCTGTTAGATTTCAGTAATTTTGAGATAGGGTAAGAGAAAGCAAATATATTAAAAATATGTATATACACATGTATATAAGTATGTTTGTATGATGAACTACTAATTCATGAAGTGTTCAGGGGAGATCTGAACAGAAAGGCCTGTATGAGCTTTTCTCTTCCCTGCACAGAAACAAATGTTCTCTGGTCATTCATGCTAAAGTTACTTAAACCAGGCAGACTAAAGAAGGGTTTCCTCTCACTTCTTTCTCCTTAGCTCCTGGCACCAGCACTGGTGCAGAATAAAATACTACTACTAGATAAGTGCACTTTGTTTCCCACTTAGTTCCCCACTGCTTGTTTCCCCAAACTGGTCCCCATAATGTCCACCAAAGAAGACCTGACTTCCCTAAGGGCTGCATTGTACCTTCAGCCAAAAGACTGAAGAAGTATGAAACAGGTGAACTTCTGGGCTGAGCAGAGTGCTTCGAAAGCATTTCCGTTCTATGGAAACACCACAAGGTCCACCAAAATGCAGTGGAGCACATCTGCTTAGGAGTCAGGCCTGCACAGGACACAGCTGCTTTATAGCTGGTTTTGATCCAACATGAGAAAACTGGAGACCTAAATCCTGAACCTAAGAGAGCAAAGTTAACCGAAGTGGAATGTTTGTTTATGGCTGCGCGCTCGTCAGCCCCGTTCCCTTCTTAATTTAGGAACTGGGTAGCTTGGATAGCCTTTTATGGTGCTGTCTGAAAATATTCTGAACTTTGGGGTGATATTTATTTTTTTCAGTGCCCAATACCAAAAATTATCCCACAGGAGCACAGCAAAGCGGCTGACTCATCAGGAACGTAACTTTGCTTTTCAAAAAGATAACGTGTGGTTTTGTTCAGAGTTAATAATGAGAGCCTTTCCAACACAGAAGCTGTCAACAGCACTGACATACATTCACAGTTACAAAAACGCATAGCCTTGTGGTTGGAGGTTTTATTAAATAGAAACCTCATTTTCTACTGTAATGAGGAAAAGACACTGTTTTCATGCCACTTGTACCTTTTGTGCTCAAAATGTTACAGAAGCCTTTTTTTCATTTTATACACAATATGACTGTTTAGAGGTTACAAAATGTTGCTACTTTGTGCCGTGACTGCTGAAGCCATGACAATATACAATAATATAAAAAAAGAATTATATCCTTATTTCTAATCGTCTTTTGTTGCTTTCTGTATTTTGCCTATCAATGGTGCTTCATTTAGAAGTTGGAGAATGTTTATTAAAGGATAATTCAATTAATGATTTGAGTTTTGCTCCAGCAGCAAAAAAAAAAATCCTTTTTTTTTTTTAAGGACCTTAAAAAATATTAATCCTTGTCAGATATGTCAAGTATTTGTAGTGCATCCAGATGCTATAAAAATAACTGTCATTTTTCAAAGCAGTTTCTAGATTTCATAAATATGATCTTGCAAATGTGCACAGGACCTACCTTGATTCTGTGCAGTCATCCTGAGTCTGCTGTCAGGCTGGATCTGTTAGGAAAACAGGATCTTTTTCTAGTAGTCTGTGTCTTGCTAGTCTTGCTCCAGCAGCGACTGCAAGTGTGATCACTTGCTGATCACTTTGATGTCCGGAAGGTGCTAACAGCAAAGTGGCAAGTAGCTCTAGATTTCATCTAGGGAAGGAAAGGCAAAGGGAGGAGAGGTGGAGAAAGGAAGGCAGATGGAGGAGTGTAAAAGGAAGATGGGAAGAGAAGCTTGGGCTGGCATAGTGGTGACTGCACACAGTGGTGACCCCCAAGTGCTGCTGAGGAATGTGACAAAGAACTGAGCTGCAACCAAAATGCTGTTGTGGGTGTGGCGGGAGGCGCGTGGAGCTCAGAGTGCCATGGCCGTGTTCCCATCTGTACTTTCTTCTGTGAAGTACACATGTCCCTGTTCTGTGGCGTGGTAGGCGCTGCATGGCTTACCTGGCCTCCTCTCCGATGCTGCTGCTATAGTCTGTACCCGCACATCAGGCGCTGGGATGCTGCGCTGTGGTGCTCAGGGCCTCCGGCAGCAAGGTAAAATTCAGGGGATGGACAAGCTCCCAGAAACCCACCATGCCTGCTAGGAGCCCAAGAGTAAAGAAAGGCTTAAAAGAGCTAATTCAAATATTGCACTTATTTTTAAGGAGTGTTTTTGGGTTGTTGCTGGCTTTTGTGGTTTTGGGTTTTTTGTTTCATTTTTTTCTTAATCCAAGTATCAGCATTTTCCAATATTTTTCTGCAATCACTGGGGCTGGAAACTTTGGTTTTCGTTAGCTGACTGCTGAGATTCTTATATAATTAAGTTGCTCTATGACCTGCAGCGTGGTCACCTTATATACTGAGTCACCTTATATACTGAGTCACAGTAAAGTGTGAGTCGCTGGCAGTGCACAGCATGCTAATGAGGTCAGGTGGAAGCAACATGCATTTAATTTGTCCTTACAGTAAAAATGTTGCTTATAATGTCTTCTTAGAGACTTGTTTAGCCTTAGGTAGAGTGTAGGAAGGCCACTGTTGTGTGCACTGCTGTTGCGTTACAATACAAGGTGGCAAAATTAGAGGTTTTTAGTGTCTTGGAACCTAGTAGTTTGTTGCCCTTGATACGCTTCCTGTTGTTAACTCAGGGCTTGCACTCAAGCCTAAATGTTGTAATTTGTTTGTTCCTGCCTGGGCCTGGAGTAGGCACAGAAACGGGCGTGTGGTGGGAGGCGTTTACGCATGGGCAAAGTGGATGGCAGCTGGCTCGAGCCTTAAGAGCCTCAGCTGGAGATCTGCCACCGAAGTCTGCACAGCTGCAGCCCCTGTTAAAAAGTCCTCTCTGAGTGATTAGATAGGCCAGGTACATGTCATGGTTACCATTTAGTGTGGAGAGCACCAGTTTTGCTTCTCTATGAATACCTGTTCCTCGTAGAAGAAAGCTGGCAGTGCCCCCACGTTAAGGTTTATGCGGTGGCTTCCATTAGAGCTTCATCCTCTTACACGAGGCCTGGATTTGGCTCACCGCTAATGACCTGAGCGGGCTGCATGGGATAAACGCCTTCTGAACAGCGATATAGGAAACACCCTTACGCTATATTGCGTGTTTTAAAAAGAAGAGCTGGTCCTTGTCTTGTGTCTGTATAAAAACACAATATTGACTGCGCTCAAGTATTTTCAGACTTGGTCTGATTTCATAGCTAGGATTTTTTTTGTCTAATATAAGAGGCTTCGTGTAATCGCTCTTTTAAATCTACAGCTTATGTTTGACAAGTGGGTCATTGGTTAATGGAAGCAAGTAAATCCAGCTGTTTATCTTTTCAGTAAGATCATGCGCTTTCTGTATGTTCTTGTCTGCTCAGAATGGAGATGTGTACATTTTTAATGGCACTCCCTGTATTATAGAGTAGGGGCATGAACTTTATATTACATTTCATTTGTTCCCTACATTTAAATAAAATAAAGACACAGTAGTACTCCAGCTGGTATCACATTTGATCCACAAATTTATGGCAGCGGTTGTGGTACTATAAATTTAATTACTAGATGTGGTTTTAAAAAGTCATTAATATGACTTTATAAGGAAAATTTACTATCGTACATTGCTTGCAAGTTTTCTTGATTCTCCATTTCTCCTCCCCAAGCCCCAGTATTTGCATGTGTTGCTGTTAGCAGATGTACCTTCCACTAAAGCAGGCCAGCAGTAGCTTTCTCCCAACTGGCTTTGCCTCTTAACAACCAGGCACGGACACTTTGGCTAATCTGAAATTTCAGGATTTCAGAAAGTGCTTGGTAAGCTTTCTGTAGGGTGCTAGTATCTAAATAAAGCACTTGCAGCACTAGGTTAATAAAAGGCTCAAAGCGTTCATAGAAACTTGGTCTAATATGTCAAGTTCCAAAAGTCCTCTTAGGGAATACCTGTCAGCGAGACAAGTTTCCTGACACAGTTTGCAAATCTTTTTTTTTAAATTATTTTTTTATTCAGAGTACTAACATAACTGTAGCGTGGTTAAAGCTGCCTGTGAAAATTTTTTCGTCTTCATTTGAAGGCTATTTTATTAATAAAGACTTTAGATAAACACTAAGATGATAATGAACACTGACTTGCCATTGGAAAAAGTCTGTTTTCCATCAATTAATGAGGAAACTAAAACTTTATGATTAGTAATGGTATTGTGTAAAGTAGCAATGAAATGGTACTTAGAAGAATAGTTTCTTGTCCCAAATGGTCTAGCATTTGCAAATAATAACTGTTACTTACAAGCCTGTTAAAGATCTAAATACTTAACAGCAAGTTAAAAAGCATGTGTGTAAGGAATTGTCAGCAAGTAAAGAACAGAATGCCTCAGATGCTTACATTTGGCCTGTAATGAGCATGAAATAACTAAGAGTAAGTCTATTTGAATGGTAGGACAAGTTTCTGTTAAAAAATTATGTGTAATATATTTATTTGTTCTAGCCCAAATAGGAACTACTCCTTGATTTCTCTGAGCTACTGATTGCAAGCAAATCCTCGCAACCTAGTTTTTCAGAGGTGCCGAGGTGCCTCGGGGGTTTCAGCTCTTCAGTATGTTAATGATGGCAATGTGTCACACGAGGTGTGTGAATTCTGGGTGTTATGCAGCCCTTAAATACAGGTGTCACTTCTTGGGTGTGAATGTGCATGCACCTTAGCAGGCAAGGACTGTGGCCCATTCCTCTCAGCCTGGATGAAATGAGGCGTAATTAGCTAATGACAGTATGTTAGCTGGACAATAGGTATGCTGGGGACTTTGTCTGAGGGAAGGAAACCAATTTCATCCAGGTTCTTTGCAGGTGGCTGATGAAGGAAAGTGGAAATTGCCAAAGGATTATGCCTGACAACGGAAGGGTGGGAAAGAATGGGAGAAAGAACAATGGGGAAGCCTCAGGTGTGGAAGAAATCCTGAGATAAAAGGGAGGAGCTCATGTAGTTGTAGCAATGGAGAAAAGGGATAGGATTTGCTTAGCTGCAGGGCTGGAAGTACTGTATGGATCAGGAAGCAAACTATGGAGGAAAGGATGGGGACCCACCATAGCGGTGCTGAGGGTGAAGCAGAGGAAGCTTGCACAGACTTGTGACAGTAAGTGTTTGAGGAAGCTGGTCGTAACAGCGGGGCCTGTTTCTGTATTGATAAAATGTGGAAAGCTGGCAGAAATTACTTTCTGTAAAATGCTATGAATGATAAAAAGCAGTTACCAAGAGAAGGGACAGGCAGCATACAGACAAAAAAGCACACCGCTTTCTGTGTAACTTCTTGGCATTTGCTAATTTGATGGGCGTGTGAGACACATTCGCTTTGTAAGAGGATGATTTGTAGTACGCTGTAAGGACATGAGGAAACTATTTGTAGAGTGTTTTGCAGCAAGGCACCGGATTCTTGGGCCAGGGTTTGCAATCGCAGAAACACTCATACTCTACTGAATGATTTGGCAGTGCAATTTTATTCCCGGTCAGGCATGAATGCGCTCTGTATTTCTGTCACATTAGCTAGAGTATGTAATAATGTTTATGTTGGCTTTTTGCTGGGTGTGGGAGGACAGACATTTAATTAACAGTTTCCTGGGACAAAATAACCCCTTCAAATCTTGGTGTGTAATGATCCAGCCCTTTCTGTCAGCTGGTTGAAGCATTTTTGATTCAGTAATAGGTACCCAAAACCTCAATTGACCATCTTCTGGAACCATTACTTTCTTGTGCCAGCCTTCTCCCTTCCTCTTTAGCAGTGGTGAGTGTCTTGGACAGTTTGGTAAACGTTGACAAATGTAATGTTCCTCGTGATGGGTTATAAACCCCGTGCAAGCTTCACGTGTTCAGTATCTATAATGGTGATACTGGACAAGGTGCAACACAATGCTGAACAGATCTTAGCCAATAATCATTCCAAAGCTTTTAAACTTCTCCTTATGTTACATGCAAGTATTGGATAGTCATGTGGGGCATTAAATTCTTGGATAACATGCAAATCAAATGGCTATTGGCTTCACAACTCTTGTTGTACAATGCTAACAGAGAATCATTGATCCCAAGAGCTGTTTTTAACTGTTCTTGAATTCTTAGTATGTAATATCAACGCCAAGTCAAGTTTTCAGCACAGTAATGTAACAAGTAATGTTGAAAGTCATCATCTGCCAATAAGGTATCATTTTAGCGTGGGATACAACCGTATCAGATTTTCATGTTAGAAACCTTATCAAATGGTGTTGCAAAGCTTCTCGTTTGTCCTCCCCTATGCCCCAATGTTGCTTTTATGAAATATATCATTAGACTGAAATGCCTTCAAAGTATATTGCTGATATTTTCAGTGTAGAATGTAAGAAAGGAACATCAGAAACGTAGATTGTCCACTCCTGCATGGTTTTTTTACTTGTCTGCATTTTTCCAGATACCTCTCTTTAGCCCCAAGAAAGCCAAAGATTCCTCAACAGCTGACAATATACAAAGAAATGCCAGATTTTTCTTCTACTCTCTCATATTTCCAAACCCTTCCAGGCTCTTACCATTTATAACTTGTTTCATTGGTTTTGTTTAGGATATGGATGTCTGAAGCTCTGACTTTTTCCAGTGATAACAGTCATAAGCTCTGCTGTATGGAAACTTGAAAATCCCAAATCCCTCTCTTCTAGAACATGAATCTCACTTTCATTTAATTAAGGTTTTGTCATTCTCTGAAAAAGTTTAGGAATCCAGGCTACCTGAACATTTTGAATGTTTTTGGCTTGGCCCTTCATAGTCTTTACATCTGAACTCTGACAAAACAAGCCTAGAAAAGTAGTTAACACCTCGCTGTAAATGGAAGTGGCAATGGTAAATCTAGGACAGCTCCAGCCAAACAATTCCATGTAAATGCAAGTGAATAAGCCATGAGTCGGCCTCCTGCCTCAATTCCTTTCCATCAGTGTTAAAGGCAGAGTGAGAGAGTTGTTACTTCAAGCATTTATTGATCACAGCCTCTGTTTACACGTTTTCAGATGAAAGCAGCTGTGCCTGAAACTCTGCTATAGCCCAGTGGATATCACCGAACACAAATGTAACAAACGCTAAAGAATTCAAAGTTTTGGTTTGGTCTGGAGTTAACGGAAGTAAAAATTTCTTCTCTCTGGAACCATCCTTCGCTGAGTGTTTCCTGCTCTCACTGGAGGTTTTTTGTTATGTAGGAAGTGTTGGACAAAAACGTTTCGGGTATTCGGTGTGAACTTCTTATGTTTTAAGTACGGAATCCTTTGATGTATACTGGAGAGTGTTTCCTTCTAAATAGGAATTTTTTTTTTCTTTAAAACAGCTGGATTTAGCTAAACCCTGAAAGGGTTGGATTTAGTAAATGTCCGCTAAACCTATTTATTAATTTTAATCTAACCATTAATATTAAAAGTATTTAACTAGTCTTAAAACATCTCTTCTATTCAAGGGTTTCTGAAATCCCGTTTCTGTGAACAAAAAAAATCCTGGTTTTGTAGACAGTATTTGAATCTTGAAATAATCCTCTGATTTCATTTGATTTATACAGTAACTATAAAAGGTAGCTGCTGCCTTTTTAAAGAAAAATACCCACAGGCTGTGGCTCTTGAAGACCTCTCTCTTTAGCGAGGAATTCATACGCTAATGGTCAGATTGGATTTGCAGCTTATTAGGCTAAATTTTCAAGTATGCTTAGCTGACAAAGACCCCAGGTTTCATTTTACTCTTCCTCACAGGCACAGAACACTTCTTAAAATATTAAATGTGACCTCTGAAATATAAACATGTCCGTATATTTAAAAATAGACTTGAATTACCTCATAGGGATGTGGTCCATGCACATTGTGTAATTGGGACAGCCCTCTCTTTCGTTCTCTTTATCTGTCTCTCTCCAGGGAAGGCAAATAATCAAGACTTTGCTTAAAGTGGCAACACTATAATCCCCAAGGGTGGGAAGCTCATTCTTTATCTACAGGATGTCTGGAGTGATAAGTAGCTGTTTTATTAAAACTCATGCAGTGTTTTTTGGTCTTGACAAAATTATCATTTGCTGTTTGGTATGGTGAGTTTAAATGCAACGCGCCCTGAAATTTAAGGCATAGAATGAAGTAATGGGATGGAGGTGGGAGAATTTATTCAGTGCTGTGTAAACAAAGAAAGTTATAGTTTTAAATTTTCACTTTTGAATTTTCGCTTGAAGTGATTTTACGCCACAGTGGGAGCTTTCCTTTGGGCTGATCGGTGTGGTTGACAGTATGTCAGTGAAGTGTGAGTTCTACATAACCCAGGTCAGCTTGAAACTTATCATACACCACATCATATCTGATACATGTTCACCGTGTCAGTAACGTTGCTGTTGCTAGTTCCTTTATGGACATTTCTGTGTCATACATTATAATTACAGGTTAGAACTGTGCACTAATTTAGGCTGGCACAAGCCAGTGCTCTCTAATAGATGGGCAGTTGCAGATACCTCATTTGTACTGCCCATAGATAACATGCAAAAGATGTCCTAAATCTTCTGTTCTTAATTTACTAAGCGAAACTTTTATTCGTGGTGTATACTATCAGAAATGAGGCTGATTCTGATGCAGCCTAATTAAGTATGCTCATGGTTATATCCATCTTACTGAATCTACTCATGCTGGGAATAAAGTATGTCTATGTACCTTAATGAATGGGGGCTTCCTTGAACATGCAAGATGTGCCCAAGGCTTAACAGAGTAACTTTTTTTTAGCTCTTCCCAAACTTTCTTCCTGGTTTGTTTTATTCACTTGTTTTCAAATCTAAACACTGTTGGCCAACTCCTTCACGGAGAGCCTGTTTCTGCACGGGTTTCTGATAAACACACACATTTGAGTGCTAGAAATAACTTTGATTTTGCTTTACAGTGTGTAGATCTGTTGCTTTGCAGAATTCTGTTAATCTTCATCCTGATAAAGGAAGACTATGAGAATAATTAAATTAGAAAAGCAGACTACATTAATCAGGACTGCTGCTTTACAGAAGCTGTTGCTACCTTCTAACTCTTTGTTTGCCTGAAATCGGGTTTTGTCATTCTCTTTCCCAGTAGAAAAACTGCACTTGTGACAGGAGTGTTCATGAAACTCCTCTGAAAAGTGAAGTATGTGGGCCAAACCTGTAGCATGGTGTTTGCTACAGTTTGAAGTCGTAGCTGAGGTGTATTCTGAGAGCAGTGCAGGGAATATCACACTGATTCCTTTAAGAACTTGAACATGAACAGAGATGTCAGAGATGAGGGATGCTCGTTGGCCACTCTAGGGTTAAATGCAGTTTTCTCGATCTCACCCCCTTCCCCACCCCACCCCCCAAGTTATCCAAGCAGTGGGGAATTTCTGGAATCATTAATTGTATTTATACTTTGGCTGTGTCACATACAAAGCTCCCTAAAACTGTGTGTGGGTTTTTTTAATCTTCTGACAAATATATCAGCAGAAGTCTCTAGCGCGGCCATCACCTCTGTTTTTAGAGGCTGTGCATCGGTCACTTCTTATCAGCGTTGAAATACTCATAACTTATTTCTACATTAGCTGCCTAGTATAAAATTCTGGCTCAAGCGTGCCTGAATTCTTTCTAGCACTACATTTTGGGCTTTTAGGGGATTTCACTCTCAGGCGTTATAAATTACGCTGCATGGCCTTTTTACTGCAGTAAGTGAGGCCTAGAGCAAGTGAGGAGAGAGGAACTGAAAACGAAACCTCTGAGGAGGAAGGAGCAACCAGATTTTGGAGAATGACGTTTAGGCCTGTTGCAGTGCTCACTAGTGTTTGCCCGGTTCACCACAGCAGAAATCAAAGTACTGGAATGCATGTGCTGGGGTAGGGTGGTGCCTCTTTCATCTTCAGCACACCTGGGACTTGCTGTGTGCTCTGGGGAAGTGTGGGATCACCTTGTAGCCACAGTCGGGTGGGAAATGGGGAACAGCAGGCTAACGTGGCACAGGAGTGGGTTGCCCTGAGAGGATGTGACACCTCCATCCTTGGAGACTTTCAAGATTTGGCTAGACTACGATCATGTCACCAAACATGACTTGATCTCGTGTTGGTGATGATCCTGCTCTGAGTGGGAGACTGGACTCGATAACCTCCATAGGACCCTTCCAGCCATTGCTTCTGTGGTTCTCAGTGCTTGAAGATCTATTACATCAGGTTTTGTAATTCCACCCTTCAGCATTAATTGCTTTCCTGGCTCTTTGCTTTGCTTAGTCTGCGTATTACTTGTGAGTACTAGATTTCGGTACTTTCAACATACCATAGGTGGGGTTCCTTTATCAACACCATGCTGACCTTTTATTTTTCAAGCTGCTTTTCTGTTTGTATGCCTACTGCATGTAAAATCTATAAAGGCAGCACAGATGCACAGGCATCTAGTAACAGCAACAGGTACCTCCTTCTTGTTCTGTGTCACTGGATCCACGTCTGAGACCTCTTTGCTCGGAACGATGAAAGTGGGAAGAAGATGCAGCTGGC
>NW_008825498.1:3257305-3259774 GCF_000699105.1 Pygoscelis adeliae | reverse complement strand
GGCTCAGAAACAGAGATGTAAGTGGAGGGAGTGCCATGCATATGGAATCCATATTGCACCCTGCGCCCCCCCAGGCTGTGCTAGGTCAGCTGAAGAAGCGTGTGCTTTCTGAAAACTAGCGCCAAGCTGCTTTTGCCGAGGCCTGGCTCAGTCTCTATAAAGGTAAGCTACTGTGTTGAGGCGGCGTGTTTTCTGACCTCGAATCCTAATGCAGAGGCAAGAAGGGGTCTGAAGCGAGGCTGCCATGCTGTCCTTACCTGCACTTCTCTGCTGTAGCTGTGCCAGTACATTTTAAACAGTTTTGGAGACTTCAATAAAGAACCTTCTGTTCTTTGCCGCTGGTGAAGAAATAAAAATATTTTTACAAGTTAGGGTAGCAGAGTGTTTTACTGCTTGCTGCCTAGCAGAGCAGGTAGGGTTATGTCTGGCAGCTAAAGACCCGCTATAGATTATTTCTTATATTCTGTCACCATGTAGCATTTCTGGCTTCTCCATGCTCTTGAGTGTTACTAAGACACTTACTGGCCTTTTTAGCAACAAAATATATTCTGCTTGTTTTCAAAAAGAGAAGGCAACTTTCTTCAGTGGGTTTACTGTTGCCAGGTGAATGGAACGTTTTTCAATGAAGCATGTCCACTGCAAATGTCCATAGGTTGCTTACTGAAAGCGGATTTTGAGTATATTTGAAAACCTGGCAGAAAGAATAAATAAAACCTCCTGTCTTGGTGTTCAGAGGACCATGGCAAATTGGCAGGCTAATTTGAGTTTTGTTAGAGATTGCTCTGTGTACGTGTGTGAATGTATACATCTGATTTAAATCCACATAGTTTCTCAGCAGCCCAAGTGCTGTGCAGTTGGTGTTTAGTTATTGATTGTATTCACCTTACAAGCTCTCTGTGAATCCAGAGTCTATATCATGAGCATAATCATGTAAACTAAGCTTTCAACAGAGTGTCATTTCAGTCTGAAAGGTTAGATAAAGGTTAGTTAAAATCTCATAAAATCACTTTCTTCGTGCAGAAAAAAATCTGAGGTATAAACCTGATCAAACTTATACTTCAGTACTTTTGAGTTTTATTAAAATATCAGCATGTGCCTCTGAGAACATATTAGAAATAGTCATATTGCTTCCATTTGACTTGCCACCTTAAAACTCAATTTAAAAGAGAGTTGGATTTGGAGGCACACTTTTTTTTTTAAGATGTTGGTAGATGTGCCCAAGTAGATGCAAAAGAGCAAAAAAAATAACAGCCTTGAGGTCATACAGAGCTGTTTAGAGACTGTGCCCATACTCACTCTTGCTGGTTTCTGTTTAGAGAAAACAATTTGTAAACACTTGGATAGTTTGTTTTTTCTAACGTGGTAAATGTGTGAGTTTTGATCCACTGCATGGACATGAGGGTAGGTTTTACCACAGCGAAGTTCAGATCTGCTTCTGAGGATGACCAGCATTGCTCTGTGGTTAACGTCAAACTTTGAAGGACGTTGCTATTTAGGCAAGGGGAGATATGCAGAAAATCACAGAGAGATGGCAGAGGGAAACGGACTGGGGGGGATAAGAAACCCTTTTAAATGAAGGGGAGGAAGAGACGAGGGGTCGTGTGAATGGCGGTGCTAACGGAGCTAGCAGTGCCAGCAGTTCAGTCCTACTGCCTTGGCAGGTTTTTCCCTTCTTGCTTCTGACCCGAGCAAGATTTTGAAGGGCGTGCCATCAGATGGTTTCTGTGTGTAAGCCTGCGAGCAGGAGAAAGCTGGAAATGTGCAATGCAGCTTGGCAGGTGTTTTACTGTGCTCTCCAGTGAGACTTGTAAGCAGGGATATAGAGCTGGGTAACGTGGGCACCCTGGTGCTTGGGGGTGGGAGGGGAGGGTGGGTGGAAATCCGGGCGGAGTAGCGGACACAGGAAAGGAGGAAAGTAGCATCAATGAACTTAGACCTTTTTATGCTTTTTTTATGATTAGGAGTCCGTGATTTCCGACATCCTTGTATTCGCATACCATTTGATATTTATGCACATCTTGTTTAATGCGGCAGCCACTTTATTAACAAGCAAACCCGTTCTTGTGAGCTGCGGCCAGTGGAGCTGGCAGGCAAGGGCAAGCTTTGTGCGGTGGAGATGGCCATTACCCCCGGCACACCGAAACCGAGGGCCGGTGTTGAGGCGAGCTGGGCGGTGTTTCCCCTCTTCGAATCGCACTGCTGCCGTCTGGGCATTGTAACAGAGCGGCGCCTCGTGGGGGGCTTGTTTCGTCCCAGTTGCAAAAGCTTGAGCCCGAAATAGCTCCCCAGCGTCGGGGAAAGGCGGGTGATGTTGAGGTATGGGGGGAAGGAGGGTGACGGTGAGGTATCGGGCTTTAAGGTCTCGGTTGTTCTCATCAAACCAGGGCGAGCTCGTAGCTGCCGTTGTCATAGGGAGAGGTGGGCAGAGGAACGGCATGGGTCCCCCCCCCGTTCCTGGGGGGGGGGGGG
>NW_008825498.1:3253974-3255975 GCF_000699105.1 Pygoscelis adeliae | reverse complement strand
CATCCGCCACCCCCGCCCGCCGCGGCGGTCGGAGCCAGCCCCATCTTGTATTTATTTATCGTTTTTCATTTTGGGGGGGCACGTCCTTTGTCGCAGTTGTAGGCATTTTTGATGAATCGCTTGGCATGCGCTGCTGGCAGCGCCTCTGCATTAACATCTCTGACAATATGTTCCGGCAGATAAGCTCATTAAAATTGTTTGCATTGTTTGATAAGGGTCGCGGCGCAGCCCGGAACGCAACTGGTTTTATGTGCTCCTTGCTGCCGACTCGAAGGGTGATAATACGGCCGGTAGCTCCCCTTATGTTAATGTACAGTTATTTTAAATACTGCCTGGATGACAGCGAGCAGTGCCTCTGCAGAGAACACGCCCCTTAAAGCTGATTTTCTAGCAGCAGGAAATGATGCTGCTTTCAAATATCTGACTAAAGTGGCGAGTTGTGTGCTCGATTAGATGAAAACAAACGTGGATGACTTGGCTTGTTTCTCTGAAGAAAATCACAATTTTTTTTTTTCTTCTGCTGAGGAATAACGGAGCATAGCTGACCATTAATAACCTTAACAGTGAATCTCATTGTTGATCACACACTGACAGGTGATAGTGAAATGCCTCGGAGATCGTGGTTTGTTTGAATACCACAAAATATAATCAGTCCCTCTCTTGGAATCTATTGGTACTTTGTGTAACGAAGCCCCCGATGCACACAGTTAGCACAAAGTAGCAAAATTGCTTTTGTAAAGACCTATTTCTACTTGCAGAAAGATTGGCGCTTTCACTTCCTATATCTGAATTTCAGCTGAGTGGTACAAGATTCTGTTTTAGAAGAAGGCTGTATTTCCATCATGCACCTAAGCAGAAACATGGAATAGATTGGAAATGAATTATCATGCATCTATCTTTAGTTATTCTGACATGTGTCATAGGTGCTACCGATTGCTGTCTCACTGCTTTCCTTCAGAACGGTTCTTTGGAAAACCTCTGTTGAATAGGGTTCTCCATTATCCTTTTGCAATATGTTTGTATGCAGCTTTCTGCAGCCATCGAGTCAGTTTTCTTGTCCTTCTGCCTGTCATATCGTACATTGACCTATGCCTAGAAAAGACATTTTGCGAGGCTGCTGTGTTAAGCCCATGATGACAGAAAGAATTGCATCACTTGCCCAATTTTCCAGAAACTGTGAAGTTATTCTGCACCTGAATAGCCTTTCATCCAGAGGAGTACTCCTTAGTCTTGTAGAGCTTTGTATCCATTTGCATCCATATCTAGAGCAATGTAAAGGAACGCAGAACTACTGATGCTAAAGCTGCATGTTATTTTGGGGCAGTAAACAAATAAGCCAATTAATTTTTTTTTCAGAAATAAACCTTTAATGCACAAATAAAAATCTCCACTGGGGAATCCTATTTAGGTTCTCTTTTCCTTGTGGAAACCTCCCTTGATCTACAGAGTCATGGCACCCAAATCTGTTGATTTCCCCCTTTCTCCAGTGGGGAGAATGATTTGTTTTAATCTGTAGCTCAGAGTACTTTGTGAAGTAAATGTCAACCATAACAGAAGGAAACCTTAAAGAAAATATGAAAACTGGTGAAACTTCTCCTTGATACTGGAATATAACGTGCTTTTAACTTCCATAAAAATATTTAATAGCTGGGCTAGTTTGGTCCTTGCGAAGTTTGAGTTGAAGCAGATGACTAAATGTAGCAGATTAATACCATCAGTAATATGCCTACTGCCACGCTGGACTGCTGGTGCCGTGCTGACTTTGAAGCAGTCTTATGGAGCAGCCTGTACAGCTTCACCATACGACGCATCAAGTTGCTATGCCTCTGATTGTCGGGCTGGTTTGTTCCATCTGCATCTAGAAATATGGAATAAATATGTCATTAAACACAGCCTGAAGCATGACATCAGATCAGCAGTTGTACAGTTCTAGAAGTACATACTTTGCTCGCAATACACTTCTGCATACTGCAGCTTTGCTCTTAAGTTAAACTGTGCCTA
>NW_008825498.1:3197340-3253932 GCF_000699105.1 Pygoscelis adeliae | reverse complement strand
TGTAATATCAGAAATGTTTTCTCATTTTTACTTTTAATACACTGTGTTTCATAAAAATTAGTGTTTGATGAGAATAAATTTGTGTTTACCTGTTCAGCTGTTCAAACCTTAATAAAAAAAAAAAAAAAAAAAAAAAAGCTTTACTGTTTCAAATACCAGCTCCTACCAAAGATTTGATACCCAACTCCTGAAGCACATTTAAAAAGAGGTGAAGTTTATACCATTTTCCGGACTAGGAAGCTGACGTGAAAGGAGTTGCCCTGAGCTATCCACCAAGTTGAGGATGCAGCAGGGAATTGAACCTATATGACAGGAGTCCCAACCATGTGCTCCGTATGCAAAGCCACAAATAGTTTTCCCAAGTCTTCCAGAGGACATATTATATTTTGCAGACTGGGACATACAGGCCCGAGGTGTTAAGTTTCTCATCCAGCCTCACTTAGCTGGTAAATGGAAACCAGGCACTTTGGCATAAAATGTAGTCACAGGGAAATGTTACCTTTCAGAGTAAATAACTGTAATCGATCTGTATTTCTCTAGCGAAATGCTGTTTTAGGCGCTACGGATCAGGAGACTGACTTTAAAATTTGGTTGGAACTGAGGTGTCATTTTGTTGGCCCAAAATAGATTTGGGCTCATTTCTGAGGACTGCATTACATTTAGTTATAGTTTTACTTGTATGTTCAAAGATGACTGAAAAAATTCGATGAGAAACCAAATCAACAGCTGTGTAGAGAATTTTTTTTTAGGCAGGGGATGTCTGCAGTGCTTTTTTGCCAGACTCCAGGCATCTTGTGTGGTTGGTCAGCTCCGTTGTGTTTTTAAAAGCTAGCTGCACAAAGAGTTTGAATGTTTCCGGGTTTGAATGGCATACCTAGCCTAAACCACTCCGGTCTAAAAGGGACAAACTGTTCTACCCTCCTCTGCAGGATACCACGGCTAACTTTCGGTTTATCTATGTGCTGCTAGAGAAATGGTTTTCTGATCCTTCGTATACTGGCTATGTTTAGTTTTATAGCCAGAACTTTCACGGAGGGGGGAAGCAGGCTATTTTCCTGGTTATTTTTCTTCAAATCACTAAGTGAAAAGAAACTAAAACAAAAAAAAACCTTTCCTATCTATGAGTATGTACCTTTCTAATGGTATCTGTTTTAAATATTTGGTTTTCCTAAGTGTCACCTTCCTTTTTGGAATCATTAAGCCACCGATGTGCAGTGGTGCAGTGCATAATAATGAAAGCTGGATGGAAGCGGTGATTTCCTCACCCGCCGCTGAAATAAACTGTGGGGTGTTACAGAGCGTATCTGGCCGTCTCAGTTTACTGCAGTGGGAGCTGGTAACTTCCACGCCAAAAGTTGAGATTTACGTTGTAGCAAAATCTGTTTGGGTCTTTGCCTTCCCGGCCCCGGATGAATAGCCGGACACAGGCCAGCAGGCTGGCCCCGCAAGGCAGAGAGCATCCTTCCCTCTGCAGGGCGCGCCCCTGCCACTGTCTCTGGCCACTCTGTGCCTTCCACATGCGTGCAGCTTTACTCAGGGTGCAAAGGGAGACTTACTGCTCCGCCTTACTCGGGCAGAAGGCGTTTCTTGCTCTAAAATTAGGTTCCGTCGAATATGGTAATCAGGTAATTCCACTGAAGATCATTTGTGTTGTTAAAATTAATAGATTAAGGCCCAAACTTTTCTTGCTGAGAACTGGGAAGAAGATACGGAGTAAAAGCAGTGCGCTGTCTTCATAGTACAGATGGGCACGACTGTCTTCATCCTCTGAAACTGTAAATGCTAGTCAAAGCAAATGCTACTAATTAGCAACTGAAACATTATTTCCAGAGGCGTTTGCTCTTGGTCTCACTGCTTCTATTGCAGATTATGAGAATTTTTTCCTAGATTTCACTGCAAGCAGGAGAAAGACAACAATAAATGTTTGTTTAAAAAAAAACCAACATAAATCACCCCCCATAAATTTGGCTTGAGCTTTTCTAAAAGTGGTATTTGTGATAACCCCCTTTCCTGTCAAGCATCTGGATTGCAACAAGATAGTTACTAGCTATCCAAGAGAAGACCATCCTGATGACTTACAGCCAGCAGCTACTAGTCAGAATAAGAGGTACGATACAGAAATCTTTCCTTGGTTCCTGTGAGCTTAGGTACCCTCTATTTTCTCTTCTTTCACTTTCATAAAGCTGGCTTCCTGCCGCTGCTGCTCCTCTTTAATCTTGTTTTCTGATTAGCGAGTACTCTGCCTAGGGAGAGCTGTTTTGGTGACTATCTTCTGCTGGGCCGGTCCAGCTCTCAAAAGGTACAGGGTGAAACTGAAGATAACTGGGAAGCACACGTGAGTGCATGTAAATGTCTCGGGGGGGGTTATGAGGATGGCTCTGCTCAATACCGCATTGGTAGTTCGAAGCCTAGATAGTCCGTGCCTGCATTATTGGGCTACCTTTCTTGACCTGGATTTAGATCTTCCTTGAAGGAAATATCTTCACAATGTTCTGGGAGTTGAGGGTATTTGTTAAAATCAGGGGCTAAGAGAGAGGTAGCTGGGGGGGGGGGGGGGGGACAACCCAGTTTATGTGAGGAAATGAAAGTAACTTTCAGACAGCACCATCCTTCTCAGCTTGCACTCAAGTGCTCTCACCAAAAAGGTCTGAGTACAGCACCTAATTTGTACCCAGCCTCCGTAGGTTTCGGAAACATCCTGTAGGTGGGAGGCTGCGTTCTGGTTTTTGTTGCATGGTGTGGTTTTTTTTAAGCTACCTTGTTGAGCTGCATAGCAACAGCACTGTTTCTGGCATACTAACAAAAAAAGGAGTGAGTTTAGGATATGCAAGAACTGAACCTGATGCTGTCACTTTTAGAAATAGACATTTTGGCTTCTGCCTAGTTTCTTCAATCTAGCCTCCCTGGAAAACAGGCACTGAAAAATATGCTGCGTTGTGAAAGAAAGGTGGCTTGGAGGTGGGGCTGTGGACCAAAAGAGCCTGATTAAAGCTATTTCTTTGAGTTTTTCCTTTGCTGCAGGAATAGCTAGTTTGAGGGAGATGCAGCTACCTCATGACAGGCAGGCTGGACCACAGGAATGTTCTCCCAGGTGACATACCTGGTCTAACCTTTCGAGTACAAAACTTGTTTTGGGAGGCAGTAAGAAAAACTAAGTGTAGTAGGTCTACATTTCAAGCCTTGGCATTTGAATGAGTGACTTTTTAAAAAATATGTTCGGAGGTTTTGGCTTTGGGGCTTGCGGGGGGGAGGCTAGTTTAATTTGACAGTCTTTTCTCTTTCCTCATGCCCAAAGCTAATTATAGCAAAGGCTTGGTAAGGAAGAAGATAAATTGTGTGCCAGCTTTTCATTTTGGAGATGCAACTTTCAGCCTTTGTTTGATAATTGAAAACGAGTGGTCTCGCCACATCTGTTCTCAATCACACAAACCACTGAGCGGGATGGCATGAGGGCCGTAGCGCGGTGTAAGCGTGGTGGCGGCGGCAGCAAGACTCACGCTGCACCGGGATGGCGTTTGGATACTCGCGTCCTCCTGGTTCCCTGAATCCTGGCCTCCAGCTAGCGGCACAGATCGCTCGCTTCCAGTATCAGTGCGAGGGAATGTAAATGGAAAACATCCGTGTTTCTGCTGGGGATGGTGTTAGCTGAGCACTGCGTAGCTGTTTGGATCTTGCTCAGATCTCTGCTGCCTGACTCACCGATAAAGCATCTTCTTTATATTGTTTCATTATAATTAGGTGGGAGGGGAATATCAGCTATAAAAGTTTACTGAACGTGGCATTTAACTGTTGGGGTTTTAAAAGTGGTGGCTTTTTCATTTTTAACACAATTCTCTTGTCTTTATGCTATTACATATTTAATTCAAAATGAAAATCCTGCCTGTGATACTTTGACAGAAGTTTATCTAGTTTTCTGGTGGTATACTAAGTTATTAAATATTTGATAGAGAAGGCTCTGTATACTGAAAGCACACCATTAAATGGCTCAGCTTAACCACTCTGAAATGTTTTCTTGTTTCCCATAGAGCCCCATGCTTAGTGAAGGGCGCTTTTGTGTTAAATCTGTTTTTTTGCTATGCTATCCAAACAGGAAATGTAAACATTCATCAGTGAGTCGAGACAAGGACGTAGCTTCCGTAGGAAATCCTACAACTGTGCCAAATCGTTCTGCCTGGAGAGGAATATGCCATGCAGGTCGTGGTCTTGGTCTTCTGGCCTTGTATACGGCCGCCTTGCATTGCTTACTCATGTTGACTGGGGGAGGGAAGGGGTTTGAAATATGGGTGAGCTGATGGAAGATGGAGTCTGTGAATCTGGGTCCTGCACAGGTGGAGGGGCGAGGACAGAAACATTGGTGTGAGCTCGTGTGAATTTAAACAGAAACTTAGAGTGGTCTGGAGCAATATTTAAACAAGCTATCCAAGCTGAAAAATTCTTGGTTTGGAGTTTGGCATTTCTTCTGTGTAAAACGGGCCCTTCTCCAGTGTGGCAGTTGACAGAGTAAAGGAATAGCTTGTTTTGCTAAAATGGTATAGTGTAAAGCAATGCTGTATGTCCTGTTTTTCCATATGGTTGTGTGTATTGTTTCAGAGGTTTAATTTTCAATATTATGTTTCTTGGCAATTTGGAACCCTGAGAGCTAGTTAGCGAGATCCGTGGACTTCAGTTTTATCTTTTAGGAGTAACTCAAGTGAATATCCCCCCAACAGGAGGGTTCCTTAGTACCATACAGACTTCCTACCCAAGCAGCTGTAATTATTCAGAGGTGCACATGAATGCAAATTCTTGCCTGTCACTCTGGAATGCAGTGTTGATGCTCGGAAGGGCTTGCTGGCAATATGCATTAAACAATTTTGGGGGAATGAAAATTCATTTTAGGCAAATTTTACATGGTTGTTATGCTTTGCTTCTTAAGGTTAATCTCCGTGGAGCTAGTCTAGTAATATCATGAATAGGAAGCACTGAAATATTTGAAGTAGAATATGCATTTGCTTTACTTATGGATTCAGTGTTATACAAATCATAGCTTATTAAAATAACTATAGAATCTGTGAGTAATTGTTTGTGTGGAAGTGGAGTACGTAACCCAGTAATATGAAAGTCCCGCGGGAGCTTTCGTATACAGAAAGTGTGTGGGAGTGCTGAGAACATGGAGGCAGTGAAATGATAATTGGTTGAATAGAAAGGATGCTTTTTCCGAAAAGGACACCATTCACATGTAAATAGCCATTCTGTTGGAAACCTTGTTACGCAGAATGGCGTTAATTATATTTTATTGAATTATTGTTTGGGGTCCATATCACTCCTTGCTCATGTTATTGTTTCAAAGTTATGCAAGATGTAGATTCTGAATCAGGATCTGAAAACGCTGGTTTTAGTCAACACATTCGTGTTGTGCCAGTTGTCAGACTCAAGGAGGCATAAGGAGTATTTTTTTTTCTTTAATATATATTTCTGCCTGCAGAAGTTTGGCTCTCCAATGTACATTTTTAATTTGTGGTCCCCAAGAGTGAAATGAGTTTCACAGCAATGGGGATGCTGTAGAACTGCCTTGTCTCTTAAGGAGCTCTATTTTTTAGTATGGTGACGTATTTTTTTCCACTACCACCTTAGGCACCCCCTCTCTAATTGTTCCTGAAGTGCTATACAATATGGACCTGGTGGTGCTGGTGAACAAGATGAACATGAGTCAGCAGTGCGCTCTTGCAGGGAAGAAGGCCAAGCCCATGCTGGGCTGCATTAAGCAGGCGTGTAGCCAACAGCTCCGGGGAAGTGATTATTCCCCTCTGGTGCTTCTGAGACCACATCTCGCATGCTGTGTCCGAATTTGGCCTCTCCAATTTGAGAAAGACAGTGACATACTGAAGTGAGTGGGGCGAAGGGCCACCAGGATGGTCATGGGGCTGGAGCATGTGAGCTGGGTTTGGTCAGCCTGGAGAAGAGGAGCTCAGGAGAGGGGAAGATGTCATTGCAGTCTTTAACTGTCTAATGGGGGTGTGTGTAGAGAAGGTGGAGCCAGGTTCTTCTCTGAGGTGCAAGGGGAGAGGATGAGAGGCAATGGCAGTCAGCAGCTGCAACAGTAGAAATGGCTTTAAATATCGGGAGAAAAGTTTTCACAGTGGGGATGGTCAAACACTGGGAGAAGTTACCTGGAGAGGCTGTGGAATATCTGTCCTTGGAGAGACTCAAAACTCAGCTAGGTGGGACCATCGGCAACCTTCTCGTGCTGGCTCTGCTGTCCACGGGAGGTTGGAGCAGATATCTCTGGAGTTCCCAACCTACCTGAGTCACTTTATGATCCTATTCTGTAACTCTAATAGGCATAAACAGCTCTTGAGTTCAAAATGCAGCACACAAAACAAAGTCATGAAATCAGGTGCTTTAAAAGGGAAAGGAATATCATATGGCAACAAATTTAGTACTGCCACCAAGGTGAAATCATCCTATCATCAAAGGTTTCAAATGGAAAAGAAAAATGTGTGTATGCAGTCGCAGTTCCACTGCATCAATTTCAACTGATTTCTAGCTGAATTCTTGCAAAAACTATATATCTGCTGCTGCTGCAATGTATTAATTACTTCATATTGCATTCTCTAAATCACTGGGAGCAACTTCTGCAATTTAGCACCCAGGGACGACCAAAAGGTCGTAGACACAGTAGAGCAAAGGGATAGTTTTGCTATGTCATAAAATTAATTATGTACACTGCAATTAAAGATTACATCTTGAAGTTAAAAGCTGATCAATTACTCCCTTTACTGTTAATGAATTGTGTATTTTTTCATGTAGAAAATATTAACAATGATACATTTAATCTGCAGAAAATGTTTAACTATAAGCACAGCTCTTAAGCTGTCAGACGTGTGCTTAGTTTGACGTGCTTTTACAGGGAGTGGTGCAGAACTGTCTTGTCACATGACCTACAGCAACATTGAGAGATTGAAGAGACTAAAGATTCACATTGCAGCATAGGTTATTACCTTCTTAACTGCACTTAAATGTAGTCGAAGGTAATTCAAGCAATAAACTTTTTTTTTTGCTTTGTTTATTGTGGGAGTTGAACTTGATAATGTCACTGTTTGCCAGCTGGAAGCAATACACTTTAGGAATTGACCTCACGATATTCCACGCAAAGGAGGCCAAATCCTATTAAACAGGACATTTACGCTTCTCTTAGCTTAAGGTACAAGGCTTTACTGGAGCTCATAGATAAAGACTGTTGTAACTGCCAGTAATTCTGTTCTTACAATCACAGTTGCATCAAAGGACTAAGCACCATCTAACAAACGTTATTTGGGAAAACAAAGCTTTGGGGGTTTCCCCCTTTAGATAGGCAGAAGATTTTAAAAGCTAAAATCTAAAAGAAAATGCCGACTTCACAGACCTTCAAAGACCAACATTGTTGAAAAAATCAGTTCTGGAGAAGCTTTACTTGATTCTGGTAGTCTCAGCAATTGCGTTGGTAGTGCAACAATGGTAAAATAAGTTGTGGTTACTGGCACACAGCAAGAATAATACGTTACATAAATCACAGATGGTTGCGCTAGCATGTTTATAAAGGGCAATTTACTCCATGAAGGATTAGTGAATTCTAGTTTTAGTTCCTCCAAAATTAATTTAGTAGTTAAGCAATTGCACTTAGAAGTTCAGCCCTGTTCTAGATAGTCCTTGGTAGGATTCTTAAATGCAAGTCATTTACTGGTAATATCTTGAGCATCAGAATAATTTCAGAGTGTCTCCTTGTCTGTTATAGTATTAACTCGTGAGAATGAGGGAAAAGGTCAAGTTATTTTGGTATCCAAACCCAAAATTAAGTGTTGTGGCTGGTAGTGTTAACACTTGAAATCTTTATAATATTAATAATGATCTGTAGGGAGTTTGTACAAGCCGAAGGCAGGTGTTTATTTGGGCCTATTTCAATAAACTTGGCAATGTCAAAACTCCGAGATTTTGTATTATTATTTTTGGTCTGCCTTTCACCAGCAGTGGAAGGAGAAGTGGAAGAGAGGTTGAAGGCAGAGCCTTGTAGAAGGCTATATAGTGTGTTGGCCCAGTGGTCTGCAAAGGCAGTGCTGGCAGGGGATCTACACATGGTTCAGGTCACAGCCATCTGCTGGAGAGTTTGGTCCTAGAAACCTGCCCACCGAGTGCCCTGCACACCCAGCAGAAAGCCTGACACTTGTCCTTTGAACCCCAAATGGCAGCAGAGCTGTGGTAGCAGTGGGAACCCTGGACAACCATACTAGAGCTTAATATTTTGCGTTACAAAAATACACAACCATGTTTTAGAGAGTGATGCACCAGTGAAAGCAGCTAGCACGGCTGCCTGTTGCTTCATCTGTTGTCACATGCTTGTTTACGACTGCAGGGTAAAGGTGGCTTAAAATAAGTGTCGCCTTATACCCCTGCTCAGTGTCGTCATCTTCTTGCCATGATGACTTGTTCAGGGGTGGAGCGAGGCTGGCTGCTTGCCTGGCAGCTCGGCGGCTCTGTCATGCAGGCTGTGCTCTGGCACCTTTGCCCACGGGTCCTGGGATGGTTGCACTGGTTGTACGGGCAGTCGCTGGACTGTTTCTTGTCCTTTCCCAAGTGTCACACCATGCACCTTCAAAGTGCCTACTCAGAAGGCCACTTTCAAAGGACTTTACTCTCTGCGGTAACAGGGAGTCAGACTTGATGATCCTCATGGGTCCCTTCCAACTCAGGATATTCTGTGATTCTAACGTGTATATTAAGGTTAGAATAAATGTTGCAATGCATAAATCAGTGTGTATCAACATTTGTTTTTAATGTAAAAGAGAGAAAAGTTGATGCACGATGAAGTCCTTGTTCTTTGTATCATATTGCATCATTTGCGAGTAGAAAAGGTGTATTGTAGTCCCTCTTCAGCTAGCGCAAGACCTTTCCCATGGGAGTGCTCCCTGGGCTAACTTTGCATACCTTGGACAACCAGGCTTTATGAAGTGTACTGTAAGTAACTCCCGTTAGGAAACAGCAGCTACGTGCTAGGAGAAAGGCATTGCATTTCCCCTTGTTTAATCCTCCCGTTTTCCCTTCTTCCCAGACTTGTCCTCCTCTGAAACCTGTGGATGCTCAGTGCCCGTCTCCTGCTGAGTCACTGTCTCGCTCGCCGGCTCTGGGCCGGGGGTGTGAGGCGCTTGGAGGTTGCTCAGGCCCCCCGTCAGGAGGGCTGTATAGTATTACAAAATCTCATTTGCCGTTACGTTATGCTTGGAGTAAATTGGCGTGTTACTTCAGCCTTTCACCTCTGAATGTATACATGTCAGGGGGGAGGAGGGGGGCAGCAAAACCCCGGATAGGTCAAAACTAAATTCATTTGGTGACTTCATCTGACTCTAGCTAGTTGGATCTCGTCCCTGCTGAAACTCCCAAGCCTGCCCACAGCGTTTTCTGGACTTAAAAGGCGGAAATGGCCGGAGTCAGGAGCAGCGGGCTGCCTGCCCTGCCAGAGCTGCCGCCGGGCTGCAGCGCGGCTGCTGCGCCGGTGGGTTATGCCTCTGACGTAGTGCCTCGGGTGCCTGGCAGTGTTGGTTTTTCTTAATCGGGGCTTCTAATTACTTGTATCCCTTCTTAATTGGGGGCAGATGTTTCCAGGTGCAGGTGACTGCTCAGGTGTGGGGGTGTATCCGCGTCATTTTGCCTGGGAGTTCATGTGCTGCACTCAGGTGGGGCAGTGGCTTTGGGGACAAGCTCTCCTCAGCTGCTGTCTTCATTTTCCAGTATATCTGCATTTGCTAAAGCACTTGGGAATCTACTGTCTGAAAATACGACTACTCATCCGTAATCTAGTGGCAGCAAAAAGATAGGAGGTTCCCCTGTTATTTACAGAACCCAGGCCCGGAACTGAGGCTTGCTAAAACATGCTGCCTCTCAAGGCATCCTTTCTCCACCATGATGAGTGTACTCAGCACTGCTGTTACCTTGCTTTACAGCATGTTTTTAACCTCTTAGAAATCCTTTAGCGATGTCTGCATGTATGCTTAGTAATCTGTTATTTTCCATAAGAGAAAAAAATAATAATAAAAGGAGAATTAAAGCTCCCATGTTTGTCTTGGTGAATTGACACTTTGATTCACAGAAGATTAGATGTTGGTTTATTCATCAGCTTTTTCAAGGTTTTCTAGTTACAAAATGGTCATAGATCCTCTGCTGTTTTCTAAAATGTAGGTGTTTCTAATTGACTTGGGTTTACTATATAACATAAACCTGAGAATTATTTTTCTGTGAATCAACTTTTTTTTTTTTCCCCACAATCCCCTTGTCTGTTGTGAAAGGTCAGCTAGTTGCCAGTGTCTATTGTGAAAATTTTACAGGTTGAATGTCTTCCTTCAGGGCATCAGAGCAGCAATTCAAGCTTAAGATCTTGGAGTTGAAAGCCTTGGGGGGGGTAGGGTAATAACTGTAAGTAAAAGCAGGGGGTTTTTTTAACATTGCAGCCTTGCCACACTTGTGCTTCTCTCATTCAGCCTACGCCAAAGGTTTTTGTGGTTCTCCATTAATAAAATAATGCTTTCTTAATTTGTAGTAATGTTCGTTTTATACTGAAATTTGTGCATCCTTTCCCCATGTTAACAAGTGCCTGTTCAGCACCAGGCACTGCTGTTGCTTTGTTTGACTAAGGTGCAGTCTGAGGGTGCCGTGCACTGCTGTGGTTCACTCCTAAGCAGTCAGAGTGAGTATTCCTTTGTGGAAATGGTGGGGGCCAAAGAGTCTGAATTGCTTCCATTTTGTGTAAGCTGTTGATGTCTGCCTTTCTTGAACCTCTGTCCTTTGTCAGGAATGTATTTTTTAGTTGAGATTTGTTTACTCATAGAAATTGATAAGGAGCCTTTCAGGATATGCAAATACTTTCAGCTGCAATTAAGATATGTAGTTAAGTGTTATCGCACTGTACTTTTGGAGGCAAAGGTGAACCTGAAGAAAAAAGAAAAGTGTTAGTATTGCTGTGGAGACATGAAATTATGTATTACTTTGCCATACAGTTTCAGTGGCAGCAGGAGGAATGAAGGAATGAGAAGGTGGTCGGAGAAAAAAAAAAAAAAAATCTTATGCTATGCAAATATGACTGGCAGATCAAAAAAATCAAGTTCAAGTGAGTCAGTGAATGTGGCTTGTCCTCCTCAGGTGCCCTAAAATATTCCAAGCACTAAATAATTTTCTTGGAATTTGTAACTACTCTTCTGATTTCAGTGATCTACCCTAATTTCATAACTGGCTAGTGAATAAACTTACAACTATTTTGTAAAAAGTATGCAGTAGACAGTGTAATGCATTGCTAGTTATTGGGCCATCTCAGAGGTTTTGGCTCAAACTGTGTATATTGTTTGAATACTTTTGATTGTGTTTTTCAGATTTGGGGGAACTGAATGTCTGGAAAAGAACCAGTATTTTTCTGCCTCACAGATAATACATTTTTGGGGTTTTTTTAATTTTTCTAAAGCCGTATGTGCCACAAAACAGACTTACCACCAGTCTTTATAAGAATTACTCAGATTTGGGACTAAACCAGTCCTTGAGACTCATCGTAAACATTTGTGTAGGTCAGAACATCCCAGCACTGGCAGGCAGCCTCTAATTTAAAAGAACAAAACTTAAAACATGCCCTAATCCAATCAAAGTAAATCTCTAGTACTCTAACCTCACTTGCATTTAAACAGGGAACTGCAATGAGAACAATAGAAAATATGCTGTTTGCTGTGTTAAATGGTAATCCTGCAACATTCAAGCAATCAAACTGTACGTGGACTGCCTCAGTCTTGTCTAGACTCTAGCGTGCTTCACAAATCATTTTAGGTCTTCGAGTCAGATCCATGTTGTGAAGCTAAAATGGCATTCAGAAGTGAATGAGATAATAAAAGATTTTAGGGCCGTTTAGTAACATGAGAACAGTGCACAAGAGATTTGACATTCAGCATTTTAAAAGGTGTGAATTTCTCCCAATATTACAACCAGAGGATTCTTTTCTCCTTTTCTTCTTTTTTCCATGGCAATACCTCGTTGTGATTAATCTTGAACTTGAGTTTCTGACTAAATAGAGCCTTTATATTGCTTGCTGCAAATATCTGGCGATGGCCATTGAATTTGCTGCGGGAGTACAGCCTAAGTCAAAAGGGAGAGTAAGAGCAGTGTTGTCAGAACTGTGCTGGAGCATTTTGTGTTGTTTTTCTGTCCTCAGGACTCCTTTTGGTAAAGACAACCTCAAGTGTAACCGGCCTCTAACGGCTATGGCTAAGGCTGCATGCAGTGAATGTTCAAGAAGCAGGCAATGTGCAGCTACAAATCAGCTGCCATTTCAGGATGACATGAAAGGATGAGTTTACCTTCTACAGGGATGTGGCCACTGAGACTGGCAGGTTTCTTCCTTCAGGGATTTTTGTTTTGCAGTGGCTTTTATCTAGAAAGCCTTTCCAACAGGAGCTACAGCAGTCTCGCTCAGCCACATCTTAGCCTGTCCGCTGTATCTTCCGCTTCAGTAATTTTTGGTGTGAGATCTTTTGTTTTACTGGCAGTGTCTATCCTGATGCTATCAGGTGCCAGCTTCCAGAAAGCTCCTCTTTGTATTGTTGCACAGGCTTTCTACTGTGTTTAAAAACTTAACATCATACCGTTGCATAATTGTACAAAGCAGGAAGGCCTTGCAGGTTCAGAGGTGAGGGCATGTGTGATGCGTTTTTACACTGCAGATAGATTCATTGCTGTAATCCTTCCAGTCTTGCCGTTATTACTGGTTTGGCATAATACAGCTTCTGCTGTCAACAACTGTTAGTTTCTCCCCGGAAAAATAAATATGCCTCTTGCAAAACTGTCCTTAAACACAGCTGGATAACACCTTGTAACAGCTGCAGTTATCCGTAGCAAGAGCAGTGGAAAATGCCTAATAGCTGAACGTTCAGTGCTGCATGTAATGCCTTAAAAAATTAATACTCCTTTGGGTGTAATGTTTACCATCGGACATGCTGAGCCAGTATATTTCTGATTGGGGAAACTGCTTAAGCATATACATGATTTTCAGTACCTAACTAATCCTCTGAACTCAGGTCTGTGGTGCTTAGCCGTGCATGTGTGAAGTGTTTTTCTGAAATGGCCTGGACTAATATGTGAAGACTCTCCTATGGCTTGTTCGTATTTATTGGGCATTTGAATTTCAGTTTCTTATAAGTAAAACAAGGCAGAGGCCGTTGTGGTTAGGCAGTACTGTAACAGCCAGAGGTTGTTAATCTCCACCTGCGTGCTCGGAAGTGGGGGATGTGATGTGCTATCTTCAAGCTGCTCTTAGTTGCTGTAGAATTGCCAGGCATCTCTATGGAAGGTGGAAGCTTGAAGATCTCAGTGAGGTAGACGCTGATTTTCAGGCTTGTATAAGCCTCATTGCAGCCTTATGCTTGAGAGCCTTCAGCCTAAACAAGGGAAAGCCTAACAAGTCGAAAATGTAAATAATGTTATTGGGAAGAAGTAGTGTATTAGGACATACAAATAAGTTGTTAGCTACTTGGCTGTTCAGAGAGTACAGCCTCTGAGTCTCCACCTGTCCAGCTGTTCTCTTGCGTTGCCTTTCAGATGTTTATTAACGACTTTTGAATCTGGATCACATTTTTCAAAGCAGTTCAGCACATGGGGAAATGAGTCCTGGAGAAAGCCTGGGCCCAGCTGTGGATGTTGAGCGCAGGGGTTCTTGTCTGTCGCCAAGCACGGCGGCTCCGCTACCTCTGCCTGGCTGTTCTTTTTTTCTTCTCTTTTTTGTTGTGGTTTTTTTCTTTTTCCCCAAGGTCTGTCTGTGTGGCAAACAGGATACGTGTGTATCTGAGCACCAAATTAGAACATGCTTACTGTAAAGGAAACCTTTCCCAGCTGAGTTTATTTAAAATGTAACCATTAGGAGGGTGGGGGACAGAGAAGCAAAGATACGGTGAACTCTTTCTAGAGATGCAAAGACATGGTGAACTCTTTCGAGAGAAGAGGCTGTGGAAGATTCAGACATATGTTAACAAGTCACTGAGAATAAATGGCAATGGCATGTTGTTGATTTTTTTTTTTTAATGTAGATTCTGATTAATTTTGCATAAATTTGTTTAAAATCGTATCGATAGACCCTCGTGCTTATCTGCGTGTACGAATGTGAAGCTATTGTCTCTAACAAATAGCCTGAACTTTCGTTTGACACATAGACCATGATTCATTTGCAGACATAGCGTAAGTTATATTACAGATATCCTTCAGGGTATCGTTGTAAAACTCAAGGTTATTCATTTACTCACTGTTTCCTGAAGTAGAGTTCTCCATCCCATGCACTGCAGCAAAGGAGGTTGTTTGCTCTCCTGTTGCTTGCAGAAGGATAGGTATTTGTCTTTGCAGTTGCTTTTGGAAGAGGATGATGAGGGAATTTCTGCTGCCTTCCTGCATGTGGATTTTCATGATCTTTTTAACAGAGCAGACTTGCTGCTTTCACTACTGGTAGCTGATGGTTGTTCTGAGTTCTGCCTGGTCTCAAGAGGACAATTAAAATTTGGATGAAGTAGTGGCAGTTGCAGATCAGAGTAGCTTCCTTTCAAATGTTAGCATCTAAATATCTTTAGCTTCTTTAGAAGTGAGTGGACTGTACCGTATTGATCTCTTGGTTTAATATTAAACTCACTATTCTGAATCTTAAGTGAATATTTAAGTCACTATTAAGCTGTTACTTGAAGTGATCTTACAAACAATACTGAACATGTTAGTTTAATAGTGACAGTGGTAGTATCCTTCTGTTAGTTTCCTATCTATATAAAAAGGCTAGGAATAGTAGAGTAAAAACCATGCTAACAGTGACGGTTTAAACTTCAGATGCCATTAGTAACAAAAATGCTGTTTGCCTTTGTGCTGTGCGCCATCCCTTCCATCCTGATGTTGAAGCTAAGCTTTCATGGTTAGCCATTCTGGTGTGGTTTCAAGAGTAAAAGGGCACTCCCTATTTCTAAAACTTTGTTCCTAGCGCTCGGTTCAATCCAAGCACTTAGTGTGTGCCAAGAAAACAACCTTTGCTAACTGTTACAGTGACTACAGTGCTACACTCATACAGTTAGCTGTGCTGTCTGGGGGCCTGCAGGAAGAACTGAACAGACTGAGGACGGGCTGATTTCTTCCATACTTCGGAGGTGCACCTACAGAAGTGGGTAGAGGGGCAGCCTGGTTCTGAATGAATTGCTGGCAGTAGTAGCCTGACTATTGGAGCATGAATTTTTTGGGCCTGCTTTCTCTTACTGGTCTGTCTTTTCTTCTTTAATTTTTTTCCTTCTCATCAGGCAAACTTGGGGATTTTATGTTTTGGCTCTTAATGTCAGTAGATGGGGACAATTTGAATGATCTTCTGTGTTTGTGAAATTTGTTTTGTAGAAGGTGACCTATATTATGGACTTTGTCATCTTGTATTTAAAATACATTCCCTGCTGTATGTACTTACACACTTATATGTTACTGTGTCAAGTTTCATGCTGGTGGGTGTTTTACACTTTTTATCTGGGTTGCTCCAGCACACCTGAAAAATGGATGGAGTTAACCTGCAGTCTTTGGGTTCTCTGCAGAATCGTCTATCAAGCTTCAAACAGTTACATCTTTGCAAATTGTCAATGGAAATAGTCCACGCAGACCTCGAATCCCACAGAGGAGATCCTGCTCTCTTTCACTGAGGGAGAAGGTTGAGGTCCAAGGCTGAGGTGGCAGGACTGGCACCAAAGCTAGCCAGTTAACTGTTAGCTACAAGGTGTCACTAGAGACAAAGGTGTGCAGTCCCCACCAAACCCTTTCTTTCCAAGAATAATAGTGCAACTTTGACTATTTGATCGTTTCTGAGACACCTCGTACTTGGATTGTTACTAGTGGACTTCCTGAAGTCCACTAGTCTTGGGAACATTATTTAATCTTTTAATGAATGATCTTGACTCTGCTCTTTGAAACTATTGATGAGATAAACTTGAATGTGCTTGTCTTTTTCTCTTGGTAATGTCACGCAACAGAAAGATGTGACTAGTGTAGAATAACAGGGAATAAAATCGAGTAGTATGTGTTTCTAGTCTATGCACCTGGGGACTGATGATAAAAGCTACTGTGAATTAGACCTACTTGCAGGAAGGGACCTTAGCTAACTAGAAGGATCTATTTAAGATGATGTGGCTATGAAAATTTTCGGCACAGAGTGCCGTTTTCCAAGGTCTTGGTGAAGCATTATCTGAACACGGTCTGAAACTGGCTGTGTTCAAGGAGGACTGCTGGCATGACCAGTAAGTGAAGGTCTGACTTTATAAGAGACTCAGAGGATTGATTTGTTTAATCTAGCCTACCTGGGCACTGGGACAGACTCCTGAGTGCTGTCCCTAATGCATTATGAAATCAGCTCTGGTGAAGAAAAAGCTGTTAGAGCTAGAGGATAATGTTGGTGGGAGATCAAATGGGTTTAAGCTGAGAGGAAGTGTTCCTGACAATTTAGAGGAATCAGGCTCCACAGCAGCTTTCCAACCAGACGGTTGGGAGTGCAAGTCTCAGTTACTTTCAGGATAGAGGTTGGTAAATTGATAAAAGAGATTATCTGGTATTCACTTTGTGACTGTTAGGAACTGAATTAATGATCCAAAAGGCCCCTGTCCCAGTAAGAAAGTTGAATAAGTAGAACAGCTACATCTTCTAGAAGTTATCTGCAAATTAAATACTGGTTTAGGCAGTCTGATCATCCTGCAGTGGCAAAAAAACTGATGGATAGATGTCAGATCACTATGTTGTGCAGCACTATGTGACGAAATCCTAGGTCTCTGATCCTGTCTGCGTATCTTTGGGCTACGTCTGATTCTTTTTTTTCCTACCTTATTAGCATTAAGCATAGTGCTGTAGGTTTGTATGTTCTTTAAGTTCACAATGACAGCCAGAGAAATATGTTCATAGATTCCAAGAGGACGTTGAGGAGGTCATGTATCATCAAAGAATAAAAATTAAGCCTCCCTTCTCAATAAATAAGAGAAGGTTGTGCAGTGATGCAGCTTTTCCTTCTTTTGTTTTTAAGAAGTGTAAATTCATTGTATCTAGAAAACAATTATCAAAATGTCAAAAAAAAATTTTTTTTGTCCTTTTTTTCCTAGTTGGGGAATGGCGGTCAACGTGTACTCTACCTCTATAACCCAAGAGACTATGAGCAGACATGACATCATCGCATGGGTTAATGATATATTAGCTTTAAACTACACAAAAGTTGAACAACTCTGTTCAGGTAAGAAAGTGTGGTATGGTCTACAAATGTTTATTTTAAAACCACTTTAAAAGTCTGATTTGTTGAAAATAGATAACTTTTAACTTTGACATAAAACAGTTACTCTGAGAAAAGGGACTAATGTATGTGTAAAGAAAGCGTTTTTGCGTTCATGTTAATCATGGAAAGATAAGGTGCCTTGAGAAAGCATAACAAATGCAGAGGTGAATGGGACGAATGTAGCAGAAGATACACAGAAGTAATAAAAAGGTTGACTAAGCAAGAAAAGAATACAGTGATAAGCTTTTGTGTTGTAAAGCTACCGGGATGGTATCTTTTCAAATGGAGAGTGGACATAGCTGAAAAAGAGACAAATAGAGAACCGACACCCCGATTGAACAAAAATTCTCCAGCACCTTTTCCTTCCTGGTAAGGGTCCTCAAATCCCTGCTGATGTTTGCAGGAAAAGACCACAAGTGTGACTGTGAAGAAAAACATGTATTTGAGGAAATGAGCCTTTAGCTGCTGTGAGGACTTTAGAAGTTTGTCAAGAAAATATGCCTGTTTCTCTTTAAATGTAACTGAACTCTTGCTGTAAGTAAATTTGGTAATGAGCCCTGAAAAAAAGGGTAATGGTTTGAATCTTTGGACATTTTGGTTAATCAGAGTGGCAACTACAAGATACATGTTAAACAACAGTCTGTAACTAGATAATGACTAGAAATGACAGACAAAGGCTGATGTTTCACTGAGAATACAGATGCCCCCGGGGAGTGATTCTTTCTGACTTCCTACTGTGATTTTTAAATTTGAAGATGTTTGTGTTGGAGGAGATCTAACTTAGATTGCTACTTCCAGACAACTGACATGCTGGGAATATCTTACTTATGAAGACAATGCTCTTCAATTCGGCTATTTACTGGTCTAGCTGAAATGCATAAATGGGGTCTTTATATTCATATATTTGAATTTACCTACCATTCTGGGTAAATTTTCTGTCTCAGAGGTGTTCCCTGAAAGGTACAGAAAATCCTTGGAGGATGATAGCCTATTCTTCAAAATTTAAAAAACAAATCTCAGCTGCAGAAGCAGGCTTGCATGCTTGCAGGCTTGCACAATGACTATAAAATTGAGGTTGAAAAAGCGCAGGTTAAAGTGCATGTAAGTAACTGATATAAACTAAATAACTAAAGACAGAACATGGGAAATAACCTTTTTAACAGTTATTAAACTTGAAATTGAAATGTTATATTTAGCTGTTATATTTACATGTCTGGAAGTTAGCCTAAGTGAATTCTTTTGGTGAATTATACATAAAGAAAATAATCACATAATAAGGAAGTGTGCACATGTGTGAAAATATGGGTGTAGCTATATATAGAGATCTAGATATAGGTATACACAAGCAAACACACTTATAAGGAGATAGAAAGATAGAATGGACATTTTCATCCCAAAATACCCAATGTTTGCCATTGTTTGAAACAGGAAGCAAACTAGACAAGTTATTGACTTGTTCCTGCATAGCTATTTATATACTCATAAACAGTTGAAAGGAAGCTTTTGAAGTGAATTCTCCATCAGGTTAAATGTATGTGGGCTTACAAAAAAAAACAAAGAAAAAAAAAACCAAAACCCTTTCCCAAAATAAGGGAGAGGTGATCTAAGAAAATGTTAATTATGCAGAATACAATGAGTTAAAGATATTTAAGAAGATCAGATTGAGAGACTTCAGCTGGGTGGGGCAGGCAGGAGAAAAGCATGGAAATTGTCACAAACCCACTGTCCCATTTCATTACACAGCTTCTTATACAACTTTTTCTGTGACCTCCAGTCAGGATTTTGGGCCACACCACAAGGGAAAAACTGAAAAAGGCTTGTCTCATTAGAGCTCTTACTCCATCCCATATAAAATTAAATCTTTTCTTCCTTTAGAACTTCCCGGATTGTATCGATTGCTATCGTTACCAGATACTTTTACATTCATATCTTAACAGGTCAAAGCTGTAAACTTAAATTTCCCCATTTGGTTTGATAGTTAAGCTCGATACTTACACATTCTTATTTTTGAGCTAATGCTCATTACAATCCCAGAAGGGGCCTTAATAGTTCCTTATCTGAAGAAACACTCTAGCGCAGTCCTTCCTGTGGTCCGGAGGACTTTACTCTCTGAACTGATGAATCTAAACTCTGCTAGCAGACACTAGAGCATAGTAGTCTTACGGACTAGGTCCTTTCCATTTGAGACCGCATAGTCCATCCCCAACGTGCAAGACATGCATGTGTAGGGATTGAAGATAGATGGACAAGAAGCTTTGGGTATCTTTCTGTATTTAACATAGTTTACTGTGTAAACCCCAAGTAGTTTATTTAATGTACTTATAGTTTATTTAGTGTACTTCTAGTGTAGTTTACAGGATGGAAACTAGGGGAACAGTAGCACAAATGACCAGCCAACTAACAGGCAGAGCACCAGCAAGCGTGGTATGGACCGTAGTTTGAGAACGGCCGATCTAACTCATTCATTCTGGCGTTCCTTTGGCTGATGTTCCTTGAAGCATTGGCAGCATTCATGCAGCTTAACGTTAGTTTCCATAAAATATGAGCATTTCTCCAGGACTTCAAAGAGAAGGAATATGTGGGAAACTCTTTACAACTATGAAGCATTTCACAGCATTAACAGGGAGCTGCAGAGCCACTGTAACTGAATGTTTATAACCTACCATAAAATTGTATGGGCATTTTCTTTTTGAGAAAAAAGCATTAAGATTTGTCATGCTGTTATATGACTGTTCAGTTCTTGTTCATTTTTGTTAATAAGGAGCAATCGAAAGGCCAGAAAAAACTAAATGCAAGGCCAAAAAAAGTGGGGGAGGAAGGGAGGGGGAATGCTAAGTCTGAATGAAAAGCTTGAAGGCATTACTTTTAGGAGGCGTGAGCTACCTAGATGTGGCATACACTCGTGTTCAGTACCTGACTGTTGAGACCTCATGGGTGCCCATGTTTTGCAGCCAACCTAGCAGTAATTTTGGACATTCTGAGCTTAAGCAAGAAGGAATAATGTGACATTCTGCCTTTACTAAAGGCTTTATTCAGAGCATACCTAAAGCTTAACGTGACAGTTTGGAATAAAGACAGAAAAAGCAATCAGACCTTCTTTTTCTCATTGCCGTGGAGAAGTATCTTTGATAATACACATGCTGTAGCAATACCAGCCTATTCCCTAGTTGCCAGTTAGAGGAACGGAGCTGCTAGGATGAGGAGCGGCAAAGGAAGAGGCTGGCTTAGTCATAAAGTATTTGTATTCTTTGGGAGTCTTAGATGTGTTTTTGTCTCTGCTAAGTAGGCCGAGCAAAGTGCAGTGTCCCCTGAGCTTTCTGAATGCCTGCTGTAGTAGTGATGTGCCAAAAAGGCCAGGTTATGGATGGATGCAGCCCTGGAGAGTCTAAATTTAGTCTGCAGCTCCTCTGGTAGTTTAGTCTTGACAACTCAAGAGATAAAATCTCTTTGAGCATCTCAAAGCAATACAATTCTCTTCGCTTTAGGTGAGTGTCAGTTTTTGGTCTCCAGGTTTTACTTCCTGCAAGGTTGTTAACCTGAATGAAATTTATAATCCATGGTTTTAATTGAAGGCATAGTGCATTGCCTTTAGATGGGCATTAGACTTGAGAGCATTCAATTTGATACATGAATGAAAAATAATAGAGAACAACTGAGTGGATTTAATGTAGTAGGATCCCATGTGCAACACCCATAGGCTTGGGGAATAGGAGTTTCAAATGAATTATGACACTAGTTGTTTCTTAGGAGTCATGCTTTTTTGTAATGAATACACAGCGGCTTCTTAAAAAGAATTCTGACTAAACAGCTTATAACTGAATTTTCTTTACTAAGGCTGTTTTTCATCTATAGGGAATACCAAGTGAACGTGTTACAGGGCTTTTCATGAGTGTTTGGTTGCTACATGAGAGTATATTCAAAATAAGATTCAGGCAGGAGACTATAGACGGCTTGCATATGAATTAAAAAGAAACAACACAAAGTGTACAAGCTATATAAATTATGAGCAAGGAAGGTAGAAATGGTAAATGTATATAGAAAGGAAAATGCAGCCTGAAGTGAGGTATAATTTCTGGCTTAGGTATGCTTGTGTGATCCTTTGAGGTTAAGGAGATACAGAATCTCTTCCACACACACACACATTTGAAAATTCTCAGTAGAATTATAAACTTGCAAATTCTCTGGCCTCCAGTGCATACAGACCTTCTGTCTTTCAGGATTTCTATGCAAGGATCAAGGATTAAATGTGGGGTGTTTGTTTTTGGTTTTCTTCCTTGCTTTTAATAAATGACCATATTATAAAGAGAGCATGTGGTTTGGCGTTTTCAAATTTTGGACTGTGATGCTTTCTCTGCAGATACCCTGGGTGTTGCTGCAGGGAATTTTTCATGTGGTGACTGCTGTAGCTAGTACCACATCTCTGCTGGCGTTCCTCCTGTGAAAATATATAGTCCCTTTATACATACATTTTGTTGGTACTCCACTGACCTGATCTCAGAGGAAGGCAGGCAGTGTGACGATAGGGCAAATGTTGTTCTGTGTTTGACTTGTGTTGCCTCTTTGGCTCGGGACTTGGGGGAGAGCTCCGTCACAGCCTCTGCTGGCTGTTGTCCCTCGCGACCAGTGCTGTGCCAGGGAGGAGGGTCATTCCTGGCTTGTGGAGGGTGTCCGAGGTGTTCTGCTTCCAGGGACTGCGCGCTGGGGCTCTGCGCCGTGGGGCTCATCACCCGCCCCTCGGCCTGGCAGCATTTGTTTGCAAGGCGGCCGTCGTGCCTCCGGCACCACCCAGCCTCAGGCCCCTCGGTAGCAGCAGGGAGCGGCGTGCCAGGCACGCTGCCTCCCGAGCAGTGCCCTGTGAGAGCCAGCTCTTCTCTCCTGCACGCAGCAAAGATCTTTCCGAGCAGGGCTGAGGTGACTGGAGAAGAAGGGTACTGGCCAGACAGAGAGATGGTGAGAAGGGCTTTTTCTTCTGCATGTCGTGTATATATACATGCAAACGGGGCATGTTCTGTGGCTTAGCTGCATAGGATTTGTTTTTTCATGTCTCAGAAGGTGTATTTTGCGCGGTGCCTATATTAACCCATAACTTCCTACACGTGTATTACTAAAATCTGCATTATAGGACCCTGTTGGAGCATTTGGTGCCAGCATGATTTCTGTACAACCCGGTGTGCTAGTGCCTGTTGAAGCTGAAGCGTGTTTCGACATCCGTGGTTTTGGTGTTTTTCCAGTTTGCAGCCTTGCAAAGGCTGGGTCTCTAGAGCAACTTGGAAACATGATTAAAACATGGCTTGATCCCATTTGCACTCTGTAACCAAGCCATGTTTCAAGGAACTGGCATGTTGTCCTGAGGTCATGCAGCACAGAGGATGCTTAGTGGCAATGACTCTCTAATGTCTTCCATATGATGTTTAGGATTAGAGGGATACAATGGATGTTAATGATTGGATTTAAGATCATTTCCAAAACTTTCTGAGGAAGCTTGCAAAGCAGTATCGCGAGATCTTCAGCCAATGATATTTTTTTAAATGTAATTCAATTCGAATTCAGGAGGAATAGAACTTAAACAAGGTTTTTACTTTTTTAAATTATTATTTAATTATTCATAGCGCTCACTTGCAGTCAGTTGCTTGATCTCCCCCCTTTTGAAAGAGCTTGTTAGATTTTGTGTGCTACTTTTTTTTTGGCATGATGAGTTACACAGCTATTTTAAGTTAAATGGGAACTGTGCTTTCTGAAATTGTTCTGATCTTCCCATTAAAAATGGGAATGAATTCCAAAATAAATTATTGCTAAAAATTAAGTATTAAAAACTCTGCTGTGTATAATTTATGAGCAGCTTAACAATTTACATATTTAAGAAAAAGAAAATACAAGTTAACACAGGGGGAAGCTCCCTTCCACACGCATTATTTAAAGTAAGTGGATATTCTGGATTATGTCATACAAATGCCCCACCTGTGTGGAATAGGACTTTCTGAAGCAGATGTCAGTTAGACACCTGTATCTCAATGACCATCGGTAAGGTTGTAGGAGGTACGTAGTGCTGTAGGCTGTTCTCTGTGGTGGCAGCGTTGCTTTCAGAAGCTCCCATCTGTATGCAGGCACTCACTCTGTCCTCATTGAGGCAGCTGTGCTCATGCAACTATGTGCAGGAGTACCATTATGCACTCTGATCTGCATCAATTTTATTTTTTTTTTTTTTAAGTGCCCTCCCAAGACTGTTGCTGGGAGGGGTGAAGCTCAGGCCAGAAGGGCTTCATTGATGCAGAGCCCCATGAGCGATTGCTTCTCTACAACCAAGCAGGCAGTAAATTGATGTGGGCTTTGAACGTTCACCAGGAAATGGGCTGAAACCTCTTAAATCGGGGTTGTTTTTTTTAATTGGAGAAATAGAATTGTGTTGACCTATATCCTATGTCGTATAGGTGCTGCTGGAAATGCAAATAGGAATTTGAAGACTCTGGTCTCCAATGGAGTGCTCAACATGAATTGTGCTATTTCTTAAACATGTGGCTATATGTAACACAACTTTATGGTCACAGGCATGCCCAGTTTAAAAAAACCTTGAGTGGCATAACAGAACACCCGTATCTGAAATCTAAATGAAAATCTATACTATGATATCTAAGTCAAAAACCTATCTTAACATCACTCCCACGGAAGCAATTCTGGGAAGCCTGCGGTAAAAGACAAGCCCCAAGTGCTGATGTACTGTAAACAATGATTGCTGGCCTTCGCGGTTTTTTTCCCCATTCTTATCAAAACTATTAGGTCACGCATGCTCCTCGTAAGTTGCTGCTTTTTTTGTTGTTGTTGTCCCAGCAACAGAAATACCAGGTGTGTGCAGTTTCCCATCAGTGTTAGCAACCATCGCTCTAGTGAACTGAAGTGCTGATGACTAATATGCATACAAATCATCCCGTATTTTCCAAACGCGTGGTCAGGTTGTTGCAGCTGTGGAGGGAATGAATAATTTGAAGGAATTTGTATCCAATGTGACTGGATATACGTGTTTAGATTATCTGAAAAAAATTTCCTTAAAGCAAACAAACAAAAAATTTGAATTACAGAAAAAGGTATGGTCAGACTTTTTCCCAAATGGGTTTTTTCAAAAATGAGTATGTGAAAATCAAACCGGAGGCCTGGTTAAAAGGTTTAAACTTGAACTGCATGCCATTTTAGAACAAAATTCTTACTTAGCATTTATAAGAAATTTCTAGTGTAGCACTTAGCTCCTTTTGCTGTGGTTTGGACACCAGAACAAAAAATAAAGCAGCCCCACACACAGACAAGCCCTGTCTTTTCATGGGCCCTTTGTGTTCCCATGTTGGCTGGTGTGGTTTTATGTGACTTTCTGGGATCTTGCTCCCATACACTGCAGGGATGAACGGGGAGGGACAGAGTCTTCTGACATTTGATGTGAAGGATTGACCTGACTCCTCCTATAGGGGACAAATACTAACTTGGGCATACCTGAGCTTATATTATAGTATTTCTGCTAAATACTTTATTAGTATATGAGGTACTAAATATAGTATATTTAAAGAAGTTAGTTTGCAAATAGTATTTACAATTTCCTTTATAAATATATATATACATAAATGCCAAAAATACCAAGGATCCAATCTTGCTCTCCAGCTAAAGTCTAGGAGGTTTACCAAGCAGTAAGAACTTGCAGGAAAACACTATTCTTTTGTTTTCATTGTTATCTCCTTTAATTTCCTTGTGCTTTAAATAGTCAGAAGCAGGAGTACCTTTGATTATTAAGAAAATACTTGTTTGCTTTTTTGATTCATCAACCTCCAGACGGAAGAGGAGAAAGGAAGAAAAAAACTGAAAATCTGTAATGACGCAGAGTGCATATGCTTCAGAGCAAACTGTAAGTCAGTATGGACAGTCTGGGAAGGAAACGTAGAAGCAGGGAAAGAAAAGTATAAGACAAAAGCTAGAATGAGTTCAGCGTTGTTTACTGCAAGGGGGACTAGCGAAAGATTATCTACAACTCTGAAAACGCTGTGAAAATGTTGTGATTTTATAGATTGGGTAGAAGCTTCCAGCTTTACCACTGCATGTGGCAAAACTCTTCAACTGTAATAGCTTTAAACAACCACCTTTTCAATTCTTGGTTTGTCCTTTTGTGTCTTAACTCTGCCCCCGCAGCCCTTCCCCTCCTCTGGCAGCCGCCTGCCTGCCCAGCCCCGTGGGTGCAGCCCCCTCGCTGGCCCTTGCTGCCTGCTCTGCCCCTGAGCCCGCTGTGGGAAGCCCAGCAAACCACCTGCAAACTCGGTCATGCTGCTGGGCTCTTTCTGCTCACTCCCTCATCGGGCCAAAAGTAGCGGCTGCTGGGGGTGTAATCCAGCACAGACGTGTTGGCGGGTTGGTTTTGGAGTCTGGCCTGTGAATATCTTCTGTAACTAATGGCTGCATCAATATTCTAGATCAGATACACGAAAGGACTTTTGGCCGGTGATTCTAAATTGCTTGTTAGCTGATACAGGATAAGAGCTTTTTAACATTGATCCCTCTTCTGCAGTGCTACCAGCTGTAGTTTTCATCTTTCATTTCAGTAGATTTCAAATTATTTCTGTTTGTCTGTGTGTGTGTGTATGTGCATGTTTTCATGCATATAAAAGTTTTTTGGTCATCGAGACGGATTTATTGTGAGAGGCATTCTGGACAGGTAGTATGCTTTCAACTCCTGTGTATAGATTTGTTAGGTTTGGGGGTGGGGTGGCTGGGTGTTGGTATTCAGGGTTTTTTGCAGAAAATGTAAGGAACTTTTAAAATCTTGAATAAAATATAATGGCATAAAAATTCTATTGTTCATGTAAATTATGCAAGAGGTGTGTCACAAGTCATGATGTCATTATCTCTACTGCCATTTTCTTTATGTTCTGTTAAAAATATTCCTTTCCCATGCACCCCCATTGAAGCATCAATTGTATAAGTAAGTTGAATAGACCTAAAGTGCTGTCCAGTATGCAGAGGACCACGTGTCTATATGCTGTGGCTGTGAGGTACAGGCATTGCAATCTTGCGTGACTTAAGTAGGGCTGCTCTTTCTGCTGCTTCCAGGAAATCTCAGCAATGGGCAGCGTAGAAAATAGCGTTCCCATTCGTTTGGCATTCGAATGCAATGTGACAGCTACAAGCTTTAGGCGGTAACATTTTAAATTATAAATAAATACCCATATAATATTAAATATGTACATAACCTCGATGTCCAAAATCAGGTAGTCCCAGTTGACTGTAATGATATTTCTACTTTCTCCTGTTGCTGTGGTAGGCAGGTCTCTGCCTTTTGGGAGTCGAGAAGAGTTTTCTCTCTTTGTAGTTTGCAGTGTTTAGTTCAGTCCATGTTTGTATGTTGGCTCTGTACTTCAGGAAAGAGCATTTTAATGAATTATGTTTGCCGATGTAATAAAATCCTCCTGTTGGGGAAACGGCCTGGCAGCTGGCTTCGGTGGTGTATCAGAGACCAGGCTCGTGCTGTCATGTGGATGTAGTCCAGTGTTTTCTGCCCTCAAGTGTCGTGCAGACCCAGGACCACCTCCTGGCTGGCAAAAGCACAGAAACAACTGCCAGCCTGATGGGAAGGAAACACGAGGAAATACCGTACCTAGCGTCTTAAACATAGTAAGACTCTATCTAAAGGCATGCAGAAGGAATTTGCATTACCAGCAGAAGGAGAAAATCTCATGTGAACACTTTGGGTTTCTAGTTTTCTAAAAGGATCTAGATGAAAGGTTGCGCGGTGCATTTTCAAGGCCTCCAGGCAATTACTTAGATATCAGAGTAAAGCTTATAATTGGGGTATGGGGAGGATGAAAGGACAGAATTAGGAACAAATCCAATTTATAACATGAAATGGTTGCATAATAATCCTTTTGCATGAAATTAAACAGTAATAAATGTAGTCAAGCCATGCATTATCTGTATATCCATGCTTTTAATTGTAACGTCATT
This sequence comes from Pygoscelis adeliae, assembly GCF_000699105.1. Taxonomy (NCBI): domain Eukaryota; kingdom Metazoa; phylum Chordata; class Aves; order Sphenisciformes; family Spheniscidae; genus Pygoscelis; species Pygoscelis adeliae. Next base: position 3,226,673 of record NW_008825498.1, on the reverse strand, counting down.
TTTTCCTGTTGCCACATATTTACCAGTTCTCTTGCTAAGGATGAGTTTTGAATAACTAATTGTGTTTATATAGGTTTCTATAAGAAGATGCAAATTTGTCATCTGATGTTTGTAACTTGCCAAAAGGCTCCTTTTCCTTTAGGGAATATTTTACTTTGATTCCTAATCATATCAAAACCATTGCAAACAGCTAAGCACAAGGTGTCCTTGGAAAATCAGGTTTTTTTTTTTTTTATAACAGTTTTCCCCCACAAAGCTAGGCAACATGAAGAGAATTTTTCAAAAAATGACGGTGGTTTTCAGTACTAAAGTTTGATCTTGGTAAGCCCCTTAGCAAAACTTGTATCAGTATTTTGGGAAATTTTTTTGGACTGCACTCTTAAACTCTGCTTCTCTTTTTGGGAAGTTATGAGCTCTGTAACCCTTCATGTGATGGTTGAGTGGATACAGAGAATGAGAACTATCTCATGCGTAACGATGGTCCTGTCAAAACACAGGCGTATACCCATGGAGAAAAATGTCTTAAACTTTAAGTTATTGTTGCCCCTCCTGTAAAACTGGGCAAGCCAGGTATGTGCTCTGTTAATTTGGTTTCTGTATGAGCACTCAGCAGAATTATTTTTTGATAAAAATCATTGTTGTTGATACTGCGTTGAACTGTTAGGTGAGATCTGGACACTTGTTTGTCAAAACTGATCTGCACTAAATGCACAAAAGTCCTTTTTGTGGAAGTTCAATTGAACTTGTCATGAGTAATCGGGCGATCACTTCCCTGCCCTGTATGCTCAAGTGCAGGGGCTGCACACTCTACAGCTCTCTGCTCCAGAAATGGACTTCACTAAATCTTTGCTGAGTGTAAAGCATTTTGTAGAAAACTCTCTTCTAAAGAAGAACTGAAATTGGTTTTCCTCTGATTTCCTCATTTTCAGACTTAATTTCTAAACACCTGAGTGCGTCAACAGTAAAGACTTATTTTGCAAATGACAGTGACATGATGTTGTAGGAGGAAGATCCCTGCATACAAGAAAAGGCTATCCCTGTTAGGTGTACTCAACACACTGTTTAGAAAATTTTCCATATACTTGCAGCTCTGTGCTGGATTAGTTATACACACACACAGGCGCACACACCCCTACCTACTAATATGTAAGTTCAGATAGCCCTCAAAGTTGAACTTAAACCTTATTGTTTTGAGTGAGAACTAAAGCTGGCAGGCCAGCTTCTGAAATCTATGGGTGGACTATGCTAAAGTCTGCTTATTTAAATGCTTTTCTCAGGAGATGAAAATCAGTAAAGATGTTTGTTTTGGAGGGGTGGGAACTGGCTAGTATGTTTTAACAAGCTGGAGCTTTACAACTTATTTTTTTAAAATCGTGGTTCGATAGAATCTTAAATGATTGCCTTGGACTTGATTGGCATTCGGCTACAAGTGCCAGAAGAAAGAGGATCTTGGCTTGGCTGAATTCAGGGGGCTGTGAGGATTGAGGGAGCTTATTAAGAGGTTTCCATTTTGACTGTGATCTTCCCACTGTATGGACAGTCCTACTGTGTATAGGGACTCTAAGAACATCAGTTTTAAACAGAAGAAAGATTTACTTGGCATTAGTCATGGTAGTTCTTCAGATGCTACACAGCAGTGCGTCGTGCATCCAGACTGAACAGAAAAAACCCCACATTAATATGTCACACTCTTCAGTGTACATTATACAAGTAGATCTTGGGTGCATAGCGTTAGGTTGAATTACAGCAGGGTCTTACTCAGCACGGTTGCTTTCTGCTCATGCTTTCTGCTAATGACATTAAACGCCATTTGGTCTTAGCTGGGTGCATCTGGATTAATGTCAATGCATTCTCTTGTTATAGGAGCAGCTTACTGCCAGTTCATGGACATGTTGTTCCCAGGGTGCATTAGCTTGAAGAAAGTAAAGTTTCAAGCAAAGCTGGAGCATGAATACATTCACAACTTCAAACTTCTGCAAGCATCATTTAAAAGAATGAATGTGGATAAGGTAGGCATTCTGTGTTTGTATTTCAATCACTACAAGTTTCAAAAGTTGTATAAACTGGGTGAAGTCAAAAAAATAGGGGAAATAAACTTCAAAATACTTAAAGTCCACTTCTTCAACTTTTGGACCGAGAACTGGAGTACAAGTTGTATGTGAAAACAGTCTTCTTGACCTTTCATTATCTGAAAAGGGTATTTAGGCATGAATGAAGAAATTTGGCATGCTCCACTTAGGTACAAAGTGAAAATTGAGTCCATGTGTCCACTGAGGAATTGTGCAGCCTAACTCATTATATCTTAATATAGAGATCCTTTTGATAAAATACCATGTGTTGGAAATTCCTTGCCATCAGTGAACCTTAATTTTAGATACAGTAAAATTACTGGTGACCTGAATTTCCAACCAAATAACGTGGAAATATGCTGTTCTTATAAGCATTCCATGCTTCTTGTCCAAAATGGGGTTTAAGGAATTTTAAGTATTCAAGAGCTGGAATAATTTATCCAATTATTTGATAGGCTGGCCAGCACATGTGATCTTGTAAAGTTAAGAATGGAGGGCTCTTAGAAAATGGCTTGCTCAGCCATAAGGTACTAGTTTATGCTTGAATGTGTGTTTGACGGGCTCACCAGTATAAACTACTGTGTTGATAAAAATGAATAATGAAAGTTATGTTGTCATACTTTTAGTTTTACACAGATGTACTACCGGTATATCCTTTTAAGGTTCTGCTCTGGCTTTTAGTGTTGCCTTATTCTGAAATTTAAACAGTCTTAATAGAGAGTCCTGTAAGACTTTTTTAAAGCAGTGGAAAACCCTCATTATTTCCTGAAATGCTGTGGATGCTTCTATTTACAGTGCAACTTGTTAGTGAAATGTTGGAAACCCTAATAAACATTCGTCAATTTTTCTGTAGGGAGCAAACTTGCTATACTTTCTTAATGCAGAATTAAGATACAAAAGGAACAACCCGAAAGGACATGCAAAATGCTACATTAATCCTTCTAGGAGTATCATAGACTTACAAAATCCTGCACAGTTGGCTTAACCTTGAAGAAATGAAAATTGCAATGGTTTTAGGTACCCTTTTTCCAGCTGAAAACTGAATGCATTCAGGAGGCATTAAGATGTATTTAACTTGGCTCTTTAATCAGCTGCACAAATTAAGAGAGGCAGGGCAGCCCTCCTTCTGCAGCATTCCCTTCGTAGTCCCTGTCTGCCCACAGCATCTGGGAAGGCTGAGCCTCCTGCAGAGCAATGCTGAACCACCTCCTTACACTAGTATTGGCCCAAGGCACCTTTTGAAGGCTTCATTTCTGTGAAAATTTTTGCAGCATATGGGTATGGAGACATCCTTATAGCCTTTCTTTTGTTTTCCTAAAACTTCATAGGCATTTTAGTCAACTTCTGCATGTCCACGAACTGTTCTATGTATAGCTATATATAGAATGGAAAAAAAATTACAAGGTTAAAACCTCAGGGTTAGTTCATATGATGAACATGTACTACCAAAATGTAGGTTGGTTTGAACTTCAGCACGTCTTGGAAAAGCTGCTGGGTTTTTTGTAGTTCAAACAGTAGGACGGAGAGCAAGAAACTCCCCTCTGGACCTTTTGAAGAACTGTTCATTTTTAGTATACCCAACTGTAGCATGTCCACTAAAAACAGAAATCCCTAGTTAGTTGAATATAGTGTTACTCCCAGAACAGCTTCATTCATCGTGGCTATCACTGCAATAAGAAAGGAGTAACTCTGTGGAAGAGCAGTTATAATATATGGCTTACATACGCCCACCGTATATATATACATACACCCACCAATATATATATATGGCTTACATACACCCACCGTATAGCCACTTCGAAGGCTGGGTCTTTGTTTTATTTTGGTTTTATTTCTTATTAAGAGCACTTCCAGATCTACCATAATTTCCTTTCTTTTAGAAAGAAAACAATGGCAGAGGAATATAGGCTGATACAGTTAGTAGATTTTTTCAAATAAGTGTGTATATGTAAATGTTTTTATTTAAAAATGGCAGTGCTATACTATTGGAGCCTTTATTCTACCTTTCAGGTAATTCCCGTGGAAAAACTGGTCAAAGGGCGCTTCCAAGACAACTTAGATTTCATTCAGTGGTTTAAGAAGTTCTTTGATGCTAACTATGATGGGAAGGAGTATGATCCTGTGGAAGCTCGACAAGGCCAAGATGCTCTTCCCCCACCAGATCCCGGTGAACAAATCTTCAACCTGCCCAAAAAGTCTCACCATGCAAACTCTCCGACTGCAGGTATTTTGCATCTTCAAGAATTCCATTTCTATCTCTGAAGACTATCATAAACTGTGATCCATTTTACATAAATACTAGTTAAAAAATTATTTCCTTGTGTGGGTGGGCCGTTCTTTTTGCCTTGTCATAGGCTTAGCATCTGAGACAGCAGAAGTTAACTTCTTGTGGTGCACTCTGGTTTGGGCATAGAGTCTCCCCCACTGAACCCTTGATGTAAATGATGTGGATTCTAGTGATGTCTGATGGTGGAGACAAAGGCAGTTAACCTTCTTGTCGATAAATGCGGCGTGTGTAAGTGCATTCAGGAACATTAGATGAAGTGTGTTTCTCTCACACCTCTATCATTACGGGAAATTGCTAGCACACGCTGATGTCTTTTTTTTTAATTAATTTTTACAGTGAGTGAAATGCTTCCAAACCTTAAGGGCTCACCAGAAGGAAAAAATGAACTGATTTGTGGTTTTATATGTGCTTATTGTTTAGGTACGCTAGTCCTCTTAAGTGAGCAACATACAACTATTGCTCTTTCTCAGATACCTCTGTCTTCTAACTTTTTATTTTGTGTTTATACTGGGTTTTGCTAGGATAGCGTTAATTTTCTTCATAGGAGATTGTATGGTGCTATGTTTTGGGTTTGTGATGAAAACAGTGTTGATAACACAGGGGTGTTTTAGTTAGGTATTGCTGAACAGTGCTTGCACAGTGTCAAGGCCTTTCTTGTTTCTCAGACTGCCTTGCTAGTGAGTAGGCTGGGGGTGCACGAGAAGTTGGGAGGGGACACAGCCAGGACAGCTGACCCCAGCTGACCAAAGGGATATTCCACACCATATGACATCATGCTCAGCATATAAAGCTGGGGGAAGAAGAAGGAAGGGGGGCATGTTTGGAGTGATGGTGTTTGTCTTCCCAAGTAACTGTTATGCGTGATGGAGCCCTGCTTTCCTGGGGATGGCTGAACACCTGCCTGCCGATGGGAAGTAGTGAATGAATTCCTTGTTTTGCTTTGCTTGCGTGTGTGGCTTTTGCTTTACCTATTAAACTGTCTTTATCTCAACCCGTGAATTTTCTCACTTCTACTTTTCCAATTCTCTCCCCCATCTCATGGGGGGGGCAGGGGACGGGGAGTGAGTGAGCAGCTGTGTGGGGCTCAGCTGCCTACTGGGGTTAAACCATGACAGTGTTTCTGGAACAGGCCAAAGGACTAAGCCTGATCTTTGGTGTTTATGTAATATGGGCATGACTGGTCACTAAGCAGATGCCATTTTTTGATAACTGAGAGTTAAGTGAACAGGAGAGCAGCTAACTTTTTTTTTTTTTAAATAATCACCAAACGAGTGTTACTGGGGTTGGTTGCTGTATGTATATAGGTTTGTGCGTGCAGAAACACACATGCACCCACACTTAATTCCTTTATTGTTCTGTCCTGGGTTTACTTTATTCATGCTAACCCAGTCCGGAAATAATGATTAATTTTCACTTGGCTTAATTCTGTGACCTGTCTTCTCATGGGCTCAGATATGCAACAGTGCTGGCAAAGGGAAGGGGCAGGTATGAGGCACTCTCTGTTTTAGGGTGGCTTATGCTCTGGAATCATATCCAGATTTCAGTGTGCTGCTCTGATCACTTCTGACGTCAAAGTGGGGCATTCTTGGCCAGCTGCCTTCAGCTCATTAGTGCTTCCAGGAAATTGAGCACCTAATAGCAGGCCAGTGCTGCTCTGGGCTTTTAAAGCTTGTTTACATCTTTGTTTTGCACCATCTTGTGTCTAAACTTTTGAATTTCAGGGCCTGGTATGCTATAATTTCTCATGTGATGTCTTGCACACTCTTCGAAAACAAGAAAAACCAAGTGCTAATGTCATGGTGTTATCCAATTGAGAAATTAGAAAAGACACTTTTATTAAATACAGACTTTACCATGCTTGTTAATTCTTCTTGCAGATGGTCTGTTTGTACCAAAGTCACAAATGTGTCATCCAAATTAAAGTTGTGGAGGTGACAATCCTAGAGAAATAGAATAGCTACTGGAGTGGAACCAGCCAGCTGATATGGAGGATAATGCAGTGATCTCGTGTCGTGTTGCTGGTTGTATGAAGCACATGTTCCGTGCCTTCTCAGCCCTTGTATGGAATAGGACAACTGAGATATAATGTAATGATCTTTGGTAAGATTCTGTGGCTGTGGAAGTTAGCTTTTTTTTGTGGAAAGCTTTCTTCGTTATTAACTTAAATATTGTCCAGAAGTATGACAGGCAGGACACTAGTTTAATTTTTGTTGCGCTGGGAGGGGGGTGTAGACATTGCATGATGCTAGGTGAAATGAGAGGTGTCAGTCAATACAGAGCATGTATTGCTGCCTGCGTTTTAGAACAGGACTATTTCATTTAGGTGTCAGTCATTCTTAGGTTTATTCAATTTCTGGGTGAGCACGTTTTCATTTCACTCGTGTACTGTGCCTTTGTGCTTCACCTCACCATATCATGTAGCCTGATTGCTTGAAAGGATGGGAGCCCTTACTGGGTGCCTGTTATAGAGGACACTCTGGGAGGAGTGCCGTATGCATCTGCAAGCTTGTGTGTGCCTCATCTCCTGCTGTTTGGGGGTAAATTGGGATGATGTGGAAGCAAGTCCTGGGTAGCTGCGAAATTACCATGAAAGATGTGCTTCTGTACCTCTGGGGGGGTGTGCGTGTGTCTGTGCATGCTCATGCACACTTAACTGGAAATGAAGGAGTATTCACTACAGTTGTTACAGGAACCATAATGTGCCCGTGTGAGTAAAACAAGCTTAGCCATTTATACTAAAAAGGCAAAAAAGATAAGGTCTCATGAATAACCTTATCTCAAGATAAGGTTAAGAATTCCCCACCCCATCTGGAGTTTTGTCTTCCTTGATGATACAAGCACAAAGAGGGAATACATGCCCACCAGTAAGTGCAACATCAGGTGGCATAGTTTAAACTGCTGTCTATAACTTTTATGTTGATTATTTTGTTATTTGACGTTCTTGGTTCTTCAGTGAAATGGCTGAGGTTTTGGGCACGGCTTATACTTCCACTGACTTTGTTGTGGGAGCAGTAAACATTGTGGGCTGCTTGATGCCATAACCTTTTACACCAGCGCAGCAAGCAATGCCAGCATCTGTAGCAGTTTGCTACAGTAGCTTGCCTCTTTTTTGTACATTTTCTTTTTTTTAATGTCACTTTTAATTTGTGTGATTTGTTCTACATTGACACTGAAGCATTGAAATTTTAGTACTGTCTTGTTTCAGTTCATTAATGAACTGAACAAAAAGAAGCAATAGTGAGAGCAAATAAAGAACCCAGAAGATCTTTCAACATAATCCAAAAGTTTTTAAACAGTGTGCAGCGGACATACACAAATGTATGCACTTATTGTTTAGTGTCAGGAGCAAGTAGACATATGGGTACTCATTCACACTAGATTTTTGGTTTTGACAGACCTTTAAATCTGCCTATTCTAAATTGATCAAATACATAAATTTCTAAAGTAATAATTTATTTAGCTACTAGTAATTTCATATGTGTTTCAGATGATTCCTGTTATTCCATGGAATAACTCTTCCAGTGCCCTTTGCCAGAGTTTTGTTTTTGAGTGATTTAGGAGGTGCCGATCTCTTTAATTATTCATAACTACTTTATAACACTCTGTTCTAACTCTGTATTTTCAGAGGTAGACTAAGATATGTCTTTCAATTAACAAGAAAGGGGTCAAATCCCTAAAGCCTGCTCTGAAAGCTTACCCAAAAAGGTAGTTGCCATGAGTTAGAATTATTTTTGGTATTTTAATCTGACACTAAAGCTTGACAAGACCCATGGTATCGGATAGTTGCTTTCCATACCTATACGTGGGTATTCACCTATATCTCTGCAAACGCCAAGCGTGGTCTTTATTTCATTTTTAAAAATGCTTTTAAAACAAACCGAAACTCAAGAAATCTGAAAATGCAACGATTGGAGAGCAGTCCAACAGCCACGGCCCTACCCCTCCCAAAGGCAATCTGACTGAGGAGTCAGCACAGGTCAAGGATAATGCATCTCAGAAATGGAAGCGTAAATAGGTCCCTACAACTAATCTGCTGTGCCACCCTCGCATTGCCTCGTCGCTTCCTTGAGAGGTGGAGCCGATTTGTTGCCGAGCTGATGGCTGTACGGAGGGTGGATGGCTTCGGTAACCCATGTAAAAAGGCTTCTTCTAGAAATAGTAGGAGCAGCAAGGATTTGCCAGGTAAATGCAGCTCCCTGCTGGGGGAACGAGTATGTTTTCATCCTTCGAGGAGTGGAGCCAGCAGCACAGACCACCGCTGCAGGCTCTCTGCCAACAGCACCACAGCTGCTTTTAGATACAACGCCATCTGCCAGCCCTGAGCCGCCTTTCGATCTCCTACAGCCTCAGCTCTTCTCTAGTGCAGTGGTAAACAGCCTACCGATATAGAGTCAAAATTATGGTAAGGGATTAAAATATTGGGGCACTGTTGTTTGTGCCAGTTCTAATGCTCCCTGTGGAAAATAGCAGAAAAATCTTCATCTGATCAAATTGAAAATGGTGATCAGGTTGTCAGGATTTTAGCTTAGTGCCCTATGTAAGTATTCCTGTGTGTCAGAGCAAATCTCCATGGAGCACTGCTTTGTGTATGGGTGTGGGGTGTCAAAAATACACGAGTAAAAGACGGCTTAATAAAATTATTTACATGTAACCTAAAAATGGGAGAGGTTCTTAGATCTGAAGGCTGTTAGATGTTTTAGTTTGAAATATTCAGTGAGAGCAGGATGACTAAAGCAGAGTTGGAAAATACTGGAGGATCACATGAGGGCTAAAAATACTCATGCTATGACAGGGAAAATAACAAGGGCAGAATGAACTGTTTGTGCACGAATGTTTTAAATATAATGTGTGTGCCATCAAAGAGCCAATTGCACAAGAAAAATACCGATTTTTCTTTAGGGAAATGGTATACCCTACTGTGGCAGATGTGCTGTAAATTAATTTTGAGGGATAAAAATACTCAGCAAAACCAGTCTTTAATTTAGCAGCTAGTGATACGATTAGGACTCCTGGGAGACTAGAGAACTCCTTCTAATGCTTTTTTTCTTTGCTTTCCACCGAAACATGCCACCTTTTTCCCCAGAGGGCCGGCAGTTGGTATTGGCGATGGCAGCCTCTGCTCGCGGTAGTGCAGTGCTCCAGGACAATGTGGCAGAGCTGGAGATGGGAAGAGCCGCGGGGCGACAAAGTAAAAATGCTTTTGTGCCTAGTTCATGCGAGGCCAAGGAATTGTACTAGCCGACGGGAACAGCATGTGCAGTGACAGTGCTGGCCTGGGAGGTAGAGAAGAAAGTGGCTCAGCCTCAATACAGACACACCCTCTCTGCCAGCATGAGGAGAGTTTAATTTTTAAACCCACTGAGCCCGAGAATTTAGACGACAAAGCGATGTTGCTTGCCGTGCAGGAGCCAAGGCCTTTTTTCTAAGAAGATTGTGTTTGAAAAAACAGGGGTGAAAATTGCTGTCTTAATTTTTCATGTATTACAGGTGTGGGTTGAATGCCTGCCTTGCTTAAATTTTTGCATGATCTTTTGTACTTCAATGTGCTTTTCTTCACATATTTTCTTTCACATTTAACTTTTGGGACTGCTTTTTCCGTATAGCTAAACAGATAGTTGAATTTTATAATAAAATGCAGGTTTTTAAGAGCATTTCAAATTTTAAATTGTGTTCTTCTGTTAAGCCTATGTGGAGTGGTTTCATCCATTGAAGATGAATGCTTGCATGCTTGAAGATGTTTCTAGAGAAAATAGGGGTTTCAGCTGAGCAAAATCAATGGTTGCCATTAAAATGTTGGTTATTTCAAATCTAAAGAAAAGTCTTCATTTATTATGGGGGAAAAACCTGTGGTTAGTTCCCATCTATCAGATCGCCTCCTATTAAAGATGAACTGAGGGAGTAGTGCCGTCAAGAAAACTTTTTGATCTGACCAGAAAACTCCTTTGAATGTTCCTGCTTGGATTGCTCTGTTGATGTTTGTAAAAGATGCGTCAGTTTCAAGTATTTGTACACACTTCACTGCCAGACAGCCAGCACAGAGATGATCAACGCAGAGCTCGTCAGACTGTACTGTAGCCAGCAGCAGTGGAGGTGTGGAGAGCTGAGGGGACAGAGGGGTCCTGCTGCCCCCAGGAAGTTAGTACCGCAAAATAATTAGGCGGCTGCACCGCAGCACGTTGGGATACTGGAAGTCGAGTCAGATTTTGTCTGAGGTCATTTCATTCCCATTAAGCATCATTTGTCATCACTTATGCCATTAAGCATCCCTAAATTGAGCAGTTTCCTGCATCCCAGTGTAGCTGCAACAATAAGCCTGTGTGAATATTAATTCATTTACTGTCCTCACTCATTTGTTTTAGGTGGGTGGAGAGTTTTTCTTTAGCTCGTGAAGAAATTGCTAGCTCTGTGGCCTCTTGGTGGGTTTGTTTTTTCTTCTGTGGCATGAGTCAGGAATATTCGTTTTATGAAGTTCTTTAATTTGACTGAAGATATACTGCGAGTGATTCCCAAATTCCACTTAAGCAATGGTTGTGACGGCTTAGCCAAGTCTTGTGCTTGCTCAGGGCTTCCATTGCTCTCCACACTGTCCTCGTGCATGTCCACACTGTATTCATGCACGTGTTTTCTTGGAATTTTACATAAATATATAACAGGTACTAATTACTCATATAGCTTCAAGGAAGATTTCTCTCCAAACGTTAAATAGGTCTCTTGTGATGTAAAGGGACCTGGAATTCGCAGCCTGGCTTTATTGTATCCAAAAACTGCACAGTGCCAACATCCACTGTTTTAAATTTCAGAAGTGTACATCTGTTTGTAAAACTTATGTGTTTAGCAAAAAGAATAGTAAAGGTGAAACTGGAGGGGATATATTTAATTATAATGGACTGACTAGTAATTGTTTCTGGAGCACCACAGATAGAAAACTGTAATGCATTTCAAAGCTGGTTCATCTAACTTATTTCAGTACAAGAACAAAATAATTTGTCTTTCAACCGTGAACTTATTTTTCCTATCTCTGCTAGTGTTATATGGGCAGGTACAAAAAAATTATCCAGGTGCTAATTGCTGCGGCTGTGATACTGTCAAAAAAAAAAAAACAAACCTCCAGTTGGACCCTGCATTGACCTAAAATCAGAACGTGCTGTAATAGATATTCTTACAGAACGGTGGAGGTGGAAAGGCACCTCTGAGATAGTCCAGTCGAACCCCTCTCCTCCAAGCAGTATCACCTAGAGCTGGTTGCCCAGGACCATGTCCAGTCGGGTTTCGAGTATATTATCTCCAGGATACACTGCAACCTCTCTGGGCAGCTTATTCCAGTATTTGATCACCCTCACAGTGAAGAGGTTTTTTTCTTATGTTTAAATGGAATTTCCTGTATTTCTTTGTGCCCATTGCCTCTTGTCCTTTGACTGGGTACTACTGTGAAAAGAGCCTGGCTCAGTCGTCTTTGCACCTTCCCTTTGGGTATGGATAAGGTCCCCCTGAAGCTTCTCTTCTCGGGGCTGAACAGTCCCAGCCCTCTCAGCTTTTCCTCATATGGGAGGTGCTCCAGTCCCTCAGTCATCTTTGTGGCCCTTTGTTGGACTCTTTCCAGTATGCTCGTGTCTCTCTTGTACTGGGGAGCCCCGAACTGGACCCAGCGTTCCAGATGAGCCTCACCAGTGCTGAGTAGAGGAGGAGGATCACCTCGTGTTGACCTGTTAGCAATGCTCTTCCCGATGCAGCCCAGGAGGCTGTTGGACTTCCTTGCTGCGAGGGTGCGTTGCTGGCTCATGCCTAACTTGGTGTCCACCGGGACCCCCAAGTCCTTTTCTGCCACACTGCTTTCCAGGCCGTTGGCCGCCAGCATGTACTGGGTCATGGGGCTGTTCCTCTCCAGGTGCAGGGCTCTGCACTTCTTTCTGAACAGTGGCAGTAAGCTTGGAAAGGAGTTGGTAACGGGTAACGCTTATGGCACTGATTACAACGCAGTTCTCTCAGTAGTCAGTGAAAAGAGCTCGTTATCAGCTATTTGGTGTATGAAATATTTGTATAAAACTTTTGTGCTTTCCCAGAATATGTAAATGGATTATATATAAATATTTTCATAGAAGATATGATGTTGGACAGAATTTAAACTGCTCTGATTGTATAGCCCCTCTGAGCAATGCATCAGGAGTTATTCCACAATTGCACTAATTGACTGCAAAGCCATTGTGATGCTCAATAGCAAAGTCATTAAGTCTAACAAGATCTTCCATCTCCATTTAGATATCTGGCTGTCTCAAGTACTTTGTACTACTCTACCAACCAGCATCCTTTAATTCTTTTATGAAATTAAGCTTCTGTTAGAAATGGGAGGCTTACCTCTGAGCTGATTCTAGAACTGATGTTTCAGAATAAATGTGCAGTAAAGCTTTTTTTTTTTCCTCCAGGAAATTTTAAATTAGAAATCCCTAGGCATTCTCTGTTGCAATTAAGTTTTATCCAGCTGTCGCTGATACTGTCTGAAATGCCTAGGTTGTTTAGCTGGTTTTTATCTGTGTTAATATAGTGTTCATTTAAGAGCGGATCCTGAGCAGCAGAGCAAAATTCGATTTCTTTTGATTTGTCTGGACTTTATAAAGCTTAGTAACACTTTGCTGTAGAAATTCAAAAGGCTTTGTTGTTTTCAAAGGAGGGCAGAATATAATGTGTTCTATTGGTGCTATCCAGCCCTCTCTGTCCGCAGACGGCGATGATGTGGGCTTGCTCAGCGTGCTCTGGGAGGGCGCCTCAGCTGCAAATTAGAGAGAACACCTGGGGATTAAATGTTTGTGCCTGCTCTGTCCTTAACTCTCTCTGCAGGTTAAAAAGAGGTGTGTACTTAACGATTTGGCTTTCTGTGATCAGTAACCCAATCTACAAAGAACCAGCTCGCTTCCCAGGGCTGTTGAGCATGAAAGGGAGCAATATGCTGTGGCTGCACAACACGCCTTGCCTAAGGTCTTGCACCATGACCCCCCAGGAGAAATGGTGAAGAGCTGATAGGCCAGGGGGTGCTGCCCTAGAAAAGCTGAGCAGCTTCTCCTGTGCTTGTGTGCAGGTGCTTGCTGCCTAGAGAAAGTTCAGTGCTGCCCTCAAGTAGAAGAGAAGTTGGTAGAGGGGGGAGCTGCATCGACCGGCCACGGTTTCACATCTGAAGGTCCATAGCTTGTTTTATAGCATTTAATTTTCAGTTGATATCCTGAACTGCTTCTTGCAGGTGTACAATACAATAGGAAATAAACATTGATACCTTGGTTTAGGATGCATCTATATAATTTTAAATTTTGTATGGGTAACTTTTGCAGTTGCATGTGATACAAGTATTCATTAAATAACTTCAGGCCCAACTAGAATGCTATAGGCAAAGCGGTTATTTCATGTGTGTTTACCTTGTATATTTTGACACCAGTTTTCTTCTATTTATCTGCTAATCCAAATGAAAATTATTTTCCTCGCTTTGAGAGCACCTTAACAATCCTCCTCTTAAGCAACTGATTTTTAGTTAGTGGAAATGTGGGGACTGAACCTGGAAAATGTGTAATGAAGGCAGGGTGGTAAAGTTTATGAAATTGCCTAAAGAAAGAAATAGCAGCAAAAGATCTTGGCCTTTTTAATGTTTTCCCACAAATGATTTATTCTTTGCTGATCTAAGGATGATGTGAAAAGAAATATAATTTCAGGCATGTACGTACACAACATTGAACTTTCCCAGCTTTAGCAAGTCTGTGTACTGTATCTGAAAACTGCTAGAGGTGAGTTTGTGTATGTAATTATAAGGATTTAGACATGAAAGTTATTGGACTGGAGTCACCAATTTCTAAAAAAAAAAAATAAATTATCTGTCTCATTTTAAGGAGCATAGAAAAGGAGGGTGGACATCTTGCACAGAAATGTTTACACAAGTCAAATGAATTATCAAGTTGTTTGTTTATGTTCTGTTGGCATTAGGTGACCCACTTAATACAGAGTTATCCGTAGAGGCGGGAGGAGATGCTGGTTACAGAGGGAGGCCTGTGACTAAATCAGAAAAGCCTAAGTTAGCTTGATTAAATAACCCATTGCTGCTCTCCTTTCCCATCGCTCTTCAGCTCCTCCAAGGGACCACTATACCCGGTTCTAGGTCAGTGAGACCATGTGAGCTCCATGGTTTGCTCATACGGGCAGCCTCACAAGTCATCTTTCTCCCCCTCCTGCCTTTCCGTGCCTCCTTGCGATTTCTTCCTATAAGACCTTTGTAAAACATGGGGGTTAAAATGAATTGCTTTGTTGAAGTGTTGTCTGATACTGGGGATATGTTGTGGAAATGACAACTGAGAACAATTTCTAGTGTGCCATAAATCAAATAATCTTATGGGAGGAGCGGCTGGGGAGGTGTGGGGTTGGAAGGTGGCTGCTGAGAAAGCTGGGGCAAATCCCTCCGGAATTGGTGAACTGCTAACTCAGAGCTCAGCTGGGATCTGGGTGCTTGCTGGATTCGGGCTTTCTCCTGCTCCCTGTGTGTCCCAGGCTTCAGAGCCAACAGCATTTGATGGTGGAGGATGGCCATGGAGCCCATCCGCATGTCCGGACAACTGTATTTTGCTCTTTTTGTAAGAAACAGTGATAAACGTGGGTGCTGCAGAGCTGGACTTCTGAATCACGTGCCTGCTTAATAAATCAGATAAAACAGGTCAGAGAGAGGGCTGGGTTTCTGCTCTGTCGTCTTAACCCAAGCAATTTTTGTCCCAGATGTATGCTCACTGCATCTGAAATGTATTCCTAGTCGGTGGGAATAAGGAAAAGGCTGTGTGTCAGAGTCCAGTGCTGGTGGGAGCCGAGGCAGGGTGGACTGCCGTGAGCTGGGCACTCGTGTAATGGGGCTGAGCGACTGAATCAAACAGCCGGCGACAAGGAGAGGAAAGATGGAGAGGCAGAGCAAGGTGTGAGGAGCTGGCTGTGAGGTTCGTATGAAGGCACTGCGAACCCCTTCACACAAATGTTCCTCTGCTTGGGCATTTGTGCGCCACAGGCGCTGTGAAAAAGAGTACCTGTGCGCACTTGTTACTTACCGTTTTTGCTGGTAAAGATGTTGCTCCGTATTCTGGCAGATTTGCAGTGCAAGTAATGAAAAACAAATAACAAAACCTAAGCAGATCACAACTCATCTCTTGGCATGATCACTATGGCAACTGTGAGTTCACTGATGGATTTAATTCTGCGTGCACTGTCTGAATTTCAATGTCCTTGTCTCAGGAATGGTTTACATTTGAAAATGAGGAAAGCAGAGTTTAGCTGAGTTTTTTCAAGTCTGTCTTTCTCCAGGGGAATTGAAGATAGATATGTATGCTAAATATTGGGCTGGGGGAATGGTCTGTTAACAGCTTTTTTTTTTTTTTAAAGCCAAAAGCTGCTGACAGCTAAGGGAACTTTATGCTGTTAGTTTGATGCTTATTTATTTTAGTTTCAGAGTTACTTCATCCTGAGTAGTAAACCCAAAGTAAAACTACTAGGAAATGTATTTTTTTCCTTCCCAAGGTATAGCAGCACTGGAACTTCTTCCACTGTCATCTTGAAGTAACAGAGAGAATGGCTGTCTGTAAAATGAACACTTGTTTCAGTGTCAGTTTAATAGGAATGTATTTATCATTTTGATTATTGTACTTTTCAGGTGCTGCTAAATCCAGTCCAGCTTCTAAACCAGGATCAACACCTTCTCGCCCATCTTCAGCAAAAAAAGCTGCACCAAGCAGCTCAGCATCCAAATCAGATAAAGATTTGGAAACTCAAGTCATACAGCTCAGTGAACAGGTAAATTTTCTTTAGGCATAAAATTAGATGCATACATTGTCACAGGCAGGCATGAAATCTAATATTGCCCTCTGTTGAATGATGCTCTCCAGAAGGGACCAAAGCTTGAAATAACTCAGCTAGAAAGAAAAAAAAGTGACTTATTGTTTAAAATAACATCTGACAGAGATGACTGATGTTTGCCAGTATTTTTAAAAGGTGATCTTAGGAATGACAGGTAAGTCTTGCTGAAGTACGATGATTTTATTAGATTTTGAGATGTATCTTTTATTTTACTTGGCTAGGAAAAATCCCAATAGTGTCTTTGCTCTTGTATATTACAAATTTGAAATAAATCATTTTAATGTGTCATTGTGGAGAAAACAAGCCTGTTTGTAATACCAAGGTGTTAGAGATTTGCAGCTGAATCGAGACTAGATCATTGCACTCTGCTTTCTGGAAGAAAGGCGTTAAGAAGGTAATATGCCTTTTTTAATTTAAAACTGTGAGCTACCTTTGTGAGAGTACTTAGTTATAAATAATGTTCTGCAATATAATTAATAAAGCTTCAGAATTTCTTTAATGTTAGGAATGTAAGGGCTTAATTTGCATTTATGCTATGGAG
Organism: Pygoscelis adeliae; assembly: GCF_000699105.1. Classification (NCBI taxonomy): domain Eukaryota; kingdom Metazoa; phylum Chordata; class Aves; order Sphenisciformes; family Spheniscidae; genus Pygoscelis; species Pygoscelis adeliae. Next base: position 3,209,914 of record NW_008825498.1, on the reverse strand, counting down.
CTTTACACCACTCTGTCATTCCTGGACATGCAAGAGCGTCTGCACTGGACATGAATAAATAACTCCATCTGGCTCAAGACTGTGCTGTCAGAATGGTGTAAATGCCACTAGTATAAAGGAGGCCTGATCCCTGTATTTGTCCTGGACGATGGAAAATGGCAAGGAAAAACCTCATATTTTAGAGTCTCAGCTGCCTGGCAGCTGCATTCAGGAAGAAGTTGTTATTCTGGATCAAGTATAATTTTCCACAATTAAGGGCATTTCGGTTTCAAACTTTCGTTGACCTGAACAACAATGATTTCGGTTTGTTGGGGCACTGTTTGCAAATTCTTGGTTACTGTTCTGCACTTAAAGGTGATGGATGGATAGCCACATCCCAAACACGGCATACTGTGGATTCAGGGTATAATTCTGAGCAACAGAGAGCACAACAGGGTCCACCAGCCTGTCTAAATGCGCTTTTGATTGTTGCTGTAACAGAAGAGTTTTTAAATGTTGCACAAGGAACGGTTATATATATTTTTCATGGAATCTTTTTTTTTTTAAAAAAATCAATGTGAGAGTGGAGTTCAAACCTCAGCTTAATGCAACTTGAACCGTGACATCTGTACTCAGAAGTCAGAATGTGTTCGCTTCAGGAGGAAGAGTTGGTTGGGATCTGAGCAACATAAAAACATTTGATCTTTATTAAAATAGGCAGTCACTATCACACGCACTGCTAATATATTCCCAGCACGTTCCATGTGTAAAAACCTTAAGCTTTATATACAAATAACCCTGAGGGAAAACTGGTGATTTCCCCCATCACCAAAGAAGAGAAGAAATTCTGAGGATTTGGAAAGTTGGTGTTTTAATAGCTAGCTTTTAAGAGACCTCTTCTAGCTAGAATGGTCTGGAAGGCTTTTTTTTTTTTTTTTTAAATGCTGGCAGTGTTTGGTATCTCATTTCCCACTAATGGTTACTTGTGCACCCTGGGCGTATAACATGAGCCAAAAAAGCTATGCTGCAAGCAGCTCTGAGCCAGGTTTTTCTGACTCCTGGGCTGAACATGCTGGAAGAGCCAAATTGCCCATTTTTTACCACTCTCCAGCAACGAGGGAGATGAGGGCAGCAGCCACTTTTACCCAGTTGCTGTCTTGACTATGAGCAAGAAATGTTGAATGGTGTCTGTGGATATCAAATTCCTATATGGCTGTAACAGACTTTTTTCAGCCCTTTAATGGATGGCAGCTAAGGGAGATTGAAACATCTGAATTTCCATGCAATTTGTAGTGGAAAATTTTAAGTAGTGGGGCTCTCCATACACTATATTTTACCATAGGGTAGCTTAATGAGCTATTTGCAATAATCGCAAGCCGTCCATAACATTTTCTAGTTTAAGATTGTTGAGAGCCGTTAAAGTTTCTCTTAAAATGGTCTTAGCTATTGCCTTGGTCTGTGCTAGTAAATTGAACACGTCTGAGGAATGTCACTGTGCACTGGAACTTGATTACCCATAGCATTAAAATACTAAAGTGGTCCCTGCTGTGGTTTTGGTCTGTGCCTACTAGCACCCTCCCAAAGAGTTTCTGAGTGCAGCTGAGGAGACAACATAGACCAGGGACCATTACATATGGAGAAGGGACCTTTACATACGGAGAATGCTCCCAGGGACCATTAACTGTATGCTCATATACACATAGTTTCTGAAAACAGCACCATCTTGGCTGCATGTCTACAGTTAGTGCTTAATCTCCAGCCTGGTTCTGCAGTCCTGTGAGTATTCATACTACCAATAAGTGCCATCAGAGAAAAGACCAGTTAGTAAGAACTGCTGCCTTTGCACCCGTTAGCTGGATTGCAGAGGGGTGCTTCTGGCCCAGAAACAGAGCATGGGAGTTAACGTGCACTGTTCCTCATACAGGGTCAGCCTTTTGGCACGTTCATAAAAGGGAAAAGTAGGATGTTGGATGTGCTAAGTACCTGAAGAAAAACAAATTAATGTGTCACAGACAGGTAGTTGATATGTAACTGAAGAGTATCTGGTTTGGTTATAACAACGTTTCCTCTATACTGTAGTTAATTAACTAAGTGCATATATGCATAGTTTAATGATTCTGTTTCTTAAAACGGAGTGAATGTGATCGAATGAAAACAGGAGAATGCCTTCATAGTAAACAGGTCAGACGGGGAGATGGTCTGAGCTATTAGCTGCCAATGTTTCAGCTGAAGTTTGTTGTTTTCCCAAGCTCTAGCAAGCGCAGAGCAAGAGATCCGGAAGCAGTTACGTTCTTGTTCTGTCTGGATGCAGGTGTTCCCCTCAAGGAATACGCTGCTGCAGATCCAGAAGACATGTCTTAAGTGTGAGGTCTCTATCTATAGACCAAAATATTGTAAACTCTTGTTCCATTCTGCTATTCCTACTTTCATTAATAAATAGTTAATTTTAAGGTGATCAGTCATTGTATCAATCATAGATTCAAACTGTCAAGGGAAGACTTGAGTGTCACATTCAGGCAGCGGGTCAGAAATGGGTTAGTACGTGAATGAGATGCTCTGAGATCCTGCCCTGGTAACAGGTCGGTTCTGCTGTCTGACGCCTCTGAGAGTGCAATCAAAGGTCAGAAAAAGGCATCGCTAGTTCAGCAGTTATGGAAAAATGAGCTGATAGGATTTAGTAGGCTGTCAAAGCATTGTTTGAACTTTGCTGGTATTTTTACCAGTGAAGGAAATAAATTAGCTTGCAGTAGAACTGGCAACACGAGCTTTCTCAGTTCACTGAAATGTAGTCTGAAGCGATTTAATTTATTTAGCATGCTTTACTTAGAAAATCATTTGTATAATTGCAGGCCTCAAAATGTGGATGCTAATTTGGCTGTAATTTGGATGTGATTGGGGTCAGTGTGTTTACTGTAGACAGCTTCATCTGTGATTATTTCTGTTGGTTATCACACTGCTGTCCTCTGAATTTGAGAGCCACTTACACGTGTTATCCTGATTGTGTATACCCTGTTGGACAGTAGTTTATCTGTTATGCTCACACAAACTTGTTCTTTTTTAAATATATATATGTGTGTGTGTATATATGAATGTATAAAAATATATTGCAACATCTGTCGTGATTTATATGAAGCCTAATAATTAACAGCTATGTTGCCCATAAATGATTTGCAGCAGTCCTAGTGGTGAAATTGAGACTGACAGTATAGCTTGAAGACTCTTGTGAACGAGGTTGCAAAGAGAAAGATACTTGGCGTTTGAGAGAATTTGTTGATAGAAACAGCACGTCAATCAGAGCAGAAAGTCCATGGTGCAGCTGGTCACGGCATCAGAGTGCCGAAACAGGTCTCTAACAGTATGGTAAGTGGGGAGGCAGAAAAGGAGAGGTGAAAAAACAATACAGCAGTTCTCACATTTGCAACTAGGGGACCTTTTAATTTCTTAACTAGACCATTTTCCTTTGTGAGCTGTTCTGCTAGATCTATGTATTTTTAGGCAAGGAGATATTGTAGGTTTCCAACAACTACACATTAATTCAGGCAAAATAATGGAAGTACTGAGCTGAAGGTTTTATTAATTACCATTACATGACACTTCTGGCAGCTTTGTTAGGAGACAAGTCTTAAGTCACCCTGATTCCTGAACTGCTGCTTTGGGTTTCAGTATAAAAGAGCACTGAGAAAATTGACCTTTAAGGATCAAGGTTAAGATGTATCCGAGAGGCGTAATGGGGGAGCCTGATTTACTATTCTCTATTGTGTAAGGTTCAATCTAGCACTTCAGAAAAAGAAGTGGACTTCATTTTAAGCTATAAAATTGAATATGTATTTAAGATTGTTTAGCGTGTATGATTTGAGACTGAGTTGCTTTGTCTGTAGAGCACCTTACAACTGATGCATCACGTCTTGGTTTATATGCAGGTACATTCATTAAAACTTGCACTTGAAGGCGTGGAGAAGGAAAGGGATTTCTACTTTGGCAAATTAAGGGAGATTGAACTTCTCTGCCAAGAACACGGGGGAGAGAATAATGACCTTGTCAATCGGCTAATGGAAATCCTTTATGCTTCAGAAGAACACGTAAGTTCAAGCTTAATGTCTTTTACTTAGACAAAACAGTTTGATTTCGTAAAAAAATTATTGGCAGGGTATTGGGTCATGTCCTATATTTAGGTCAAGCAGAACTGTAGCAGCTAGGATTTTCATGCCTCCTCCCTCAAAAAGGAAGTTTGCGATTGCAAACAACAGACTTTTCAGCTTGGGGAAGGGATTCAGGGCTCTGGTTGCTTTTCACTGCTTTGGTGTAGGTTTTTTTTATTCTAGGTTTGCTGAAGTTGATCTGAAAGGGGAGGGTGTGTATCACAATCTTAAATTGATTTCATATAGTCCTGAGCCTTAGTTGGGTGGTTTTTGTCTTCCGCCTTTCTGCATAAAGTCTTTTACTCGTGTTCTTTAACATGTTGAAAATCACAGAAATTCTGACAGAGGTGCCGTTCAATGTCTACAGCTGTGAACCTTCTCTAGCCCATGTGGCAGTGTTGTAATATGTACGGTGCAGGTTGCCAAATACATAATTATATCTGCAGAGATAATGCTCTTCAGTATTTTTTTTTATCCTGTTGCTATAGGCAAAATTCCTCCTTGTGCAAACCCAATAATCCTCTATTACCAAAATTTCAGAAATGTACTGTATGCAAGATTAAGCAATCTCATTGCATCTTAGACTTAGCTCTGTAGACACTGAACAAAGCAAGAAGCTGCAAAGGGTGCTGGTTAAATTCCTCGGATATATTAAGGGATAATGATTCAGTGGAGATTTAGCTGAACTACTCCCATTCATGCTAACTAAATCCCTGTATGCACTGTACTGACGATTGACCCTTCAGTCTCCAGCAGATGATGGCTTTGGCTCCAGAGTGTATAAGCATCAACTTAATCTCTCGGCAGCACGGTGGTACCGTAGGTTGTCTTATAGCTGTTCCCAGAAAGCTGTCGCAGCAGTAGTCAGCTGACTTAAAATTTTCTATCAAAAGTAGTGCCGAAGCGACTACATGCTTTTCTAAAAAAGATTAGTAGAGCGTAAATGGAAGTTAGGTGTGAGAGAGACACGAGCTTGCCGCTGACAAGGGCCGCTGCTCAGATGAGAAGTGACAGGGGAAAGAGGATTTGTTCAACAGTGCGGGACGAGTGCTAGAGAGGAAAAGGAGGAGGAAACCATTATTTTCACAGGAATAAACAATAAGACAAATTTGCCAGGCACGTTATAACAGGCTAAAAGAACTACATGTATATAGCGGTCAGAGAAGATGTCTTCTGGATTCAGGAACAGCTATTTATTTATAAAGCAAAGCCAGAAAAATCCCTCTTCTTCCCCATACCCCTACCACATCTGTCTGTCTGTTGGCTTAAGTAGCAAGTGATTTCCCCGCCAAGGAATACGTTTGTTGCTTTTCTTCCTGCAGTTTTCCTTACTGGCAGAACACATTACAAAATGTTCTACTTCAGCCCACATCCCAGTGTTTTATCTGCTTCCTCCCCCAAAGACTTTCTCTGTTGAAAGCATCATGCTATGCGTGAACTACATATGACGACAGTGCCTTTGTCTAACAGGTGTTTGCAGTTGGAGGCTGGGTATGTCACTTCAGTAGGAGGGTGCTGCTCCCCCCGAGAAGAATACAAAGGCCATTCCCCACGCAATTATTTTGTACCTTTCAGTGGGAGACTTGATCTTGACACCATCTTCTGGGGTGCATTTCCTCCTCAGCTTAGCAGGTGGACTGTAATTTGCTGAGGAAAGACCCCAATGCATTAGCACTAAACCAAAGACTCTGGTTCCCTTGCTGACGCAGATTCTGCCTGCTTTTTGTTTTTGGACTTTGCTGTCTCATAGAATCATAGAATCGTTAAGGTTGGAAAAGACCTCTAAGACCATCGAGTCCAACCGTCAACCCAACACCACCATGCCCACTAAACCATGTCCCTAAGCACCTTATCTACACGTCATTGCCCTGCTTTGCCCTTCAGTTCTGTTTTTTTCTCTCTCTGTAATAAATTTGTCCTAAGTTAAATTCTGTATCTCACAGCATTTTGCAGGTTAATCCCTTGGTAACAGCAGTTTGGCTTTCCCAATCCCCAGATGGCAAATAGCCTCAATTCCTGAACCACAGGCAACTCCAGCATTCCTAGTTTATTGGTAATGAGTTCATTGTAAATCCAGCTTAGATTTTTTTTTTTTTGTAATCTCTGTTTCAGAGTGTCTCAAGCATACAGAGGCAAAGTGGAAAAAACGGATTACATTAATTTTCAGGATTTGTGACATTTATAAATGATACTGTGGCCATGAGGCTTTTATTCAGGAAGAGGATGTGTGGTAATGCAGCACACATAATGCACAAGTGATCGCTGACCAAAGCCTTGTGCTTGAATATCGTGACCAACTTAAATTTGTTTTCAGTTCATACCTCCAATAACTGTTTGATAGCAGTCTCGAACTCTTCCTTCCTAGTTGTAATTTGACAGGCATCTACTGTATTCGACATGGCATAGAGATCATGTCCTATTTTTCATACCAACTGTTCTTATTCAGAAGGGACAAGTCTCCCTTTAAACTTAATTTTCTGTTACGCTTAATTTAATCCTCCTAAAAGAAAAAATAAGAAAAAAAAAATCTGGACAGCACTTTAAGCGGTCACATCTCCCAGTAGCTCATAGGTCCCCTGTGAGCATTGTAGGCTGTCAGGTGAATTCTGTGTAGAACAATTCAGAAAGCAAATAGAGAGTTTAGTCCCTATAAAAAGCATTCTCCAGAGGTTTGATTATCACAGCATTGCATTGAAGAGGTTTTTATCAGGTTCATGCCATGGGGGGGGGATATTAATTATTTTTTCAGAATTCCAAGTCATAGTGTAGTTTCAGCCATGTCACTTCATAAGCTTCTGTTTTGTTTAATTCAATAAAGGCTAAATTTTTAAGATAGATTTTTTTTTTTTCCAGCTTGACTTTGGTGAGTTTTTGAGTCTTACAGCACAAATATCAATCCATTTGGGTTCCTTGTTTTTAGAGGCTCCCTTTTTTCTTCCTGTTATGGTTCTGTTTTAAACCTCATTATGTCTCTGCTTATGCAAGAGGGATGTTGTGTCTGCTGGTGTCACTTAACATTTGGCTGATCAGTCTGTAATCCTTTGTAATTTTTAATTACAAGTTGCTCATTTGTAAACCTACTTCTTCATCAAAAACATCAAAGTTAACAGAGAACGGTGTTGTTAAAGGATACATTTGGGTGGTGAGGAGAAGTAGCCCCTAGCACTCATGCTATGACTGCTATGGACAGCATCGAGACCTCAGAGAGTATGTAAAGCATTTGGTCATATGGTCTTACAGCAGGAGGGCTTCAGACTGATGAACCAGAAGAGGCTATGTGTCTAGTTATGAAACCCAGAGGTAGGTCTTGGCATAAAGCAAAAATGTAGGAAAGCTTTCGTTTTCCTACATAGGCTGTTCTGGTTCAGTTCACACAGAAGTTGGGTGCACTGCTGCCCTTTGATCTATCAGTTGCTCAGCTCAAGTTTCCAAAGCAATTGCTCGAAATGCAGTTGGTTTTGTATCTTTCTGCTCTAGCAGCTACTATATCTGCTGCTGCTTTTGGAAAAGGCACCCACACCCCCAGCAGCTGGTTTTCGTAAAGCCTAGCTCTTCAGTCTACAGGCACACCTGAATAGTTTGAGGCAGATGGATCAAAGGGTCAAAAGAGAGCACCTCTCGTTGTGGGAGACAGAGATGACCATGGTCGTGTGATCCAAGCCAGAAATAGATGCTCTAAATAGATCTTCCACTACTTGCCTTATTAGGGGATGCTATTCAAGGGGATTCCACAGTCCCAAGGTAATTGGGCATAGTGACTCTTGTCTTTCCCATTTCATGTATTTATACAAGCTGTACATACTGAGAAGCATGTGTCCAAGTCTCAGAACAACTTCTGAGGTAGTCACGTAAGATTTACCATTTCCATCAAAGGTAAGCCTGGCAAGAGGGGAGCCACCACTCTTCTTCAGAGCTGCAGAGTAGGTTCCCAAGCCACTCCCTGTGGTTAGAGGCTTTTCCTATTATACGCATGAAAGGATAGCATGTACGTGACCTATAAAATCTGCATGAGTGGGCTTTCTAATAGGTGTCTCTCATAAATGCTGCATACGTAGAGCCTCTGGAAGAGGTGCATTCCAGAGCAGGTCACCTCGACACATAAGGAGGGTCAGGATAGATGGGGTTAAGGGAACATAGCTCACTGCAGCTAAACAAGCTTCAGTTTTCTCACCCCGTAAGGCAGGGTCACGTTCTCACAGCTGTCAGCTTCTCTCTGTGAAACTCCTGTTCTCTGCAAGTCTTGCACCCTTGCAGCCCATCACAGAAGTTGCAGTTTTTAGATACTATGCAAAAAGCTGTTTTGACGTGATGTACCTACTGTATGTAATAAGGGCATCGTTCCCCCAGGGGGCCATGAGGTGCTAAACTGTGGTTGTCCTGACTGACATGTGTGACTTCTACCTGAAAATAGCACCTGAGTGATAGAAAGCTTGCCTTCCGATTGGAATCTGGCTGTTTCTGTATGTGGTAAACAGCTGAATATTTCCATTGTATCAGCAAATGTTAGGAACCTTATTCTCCTGTTCTTGCCCTTTAGAAAAATGAATATTTTATTGCCAGAAGGGAATTTTCTTATTGCATAAGCTGCTCTGAACCATTCTGGGAAAACTCAAATTATGGCCTCCCTTTTCTTTTAATTTTTGCCTCAAATTTGAAAACTTAGCAGTCTCAATTTGTTAAAGTTCATTGTTCAAGCCGCTCACTTCTAACAAAAATTGCCGGGAGCCAGGCGAGTTCTGCAGAGGTACCGCATCAGGGATGCTGCGTTTTGAATGGCAGCTCAGGCTCTTGGAAAAACGTTTTCCTTCGGAGCTGCCTACAGCGGAGCGCTACTGATGCAGGGCAGAGAGTAGATGTGTGGGATCTTTTCGGTGAACTGTGCTCCGGAAAGATGGAAGCCACTTGAGAGAAAAGCTGTAAATGTAGCTGTGCTTATTGGGAATACAGAAGTAATGCCCAAAGAGTCAGCCAGACTTTTTGAGCTCTGATACATCCAGGCCAGCTCAAATATTCCAGGTGTGTTGTCTCTAAGTTGGAAGTTGTTTAAAACTGGTATCACCTGCAGTGAGGATCCAGCCTTCCTTTCAGTCAGGGATTCTTCTTGCAATGGCAATGTACATTCAGAGAGACAGCTCTGGAAAATACTGTGCATAATAACTGTTTGCAAAAGGGAAGCGTTTATTAGTAATTAGTGCTTTTAATGGTAGCTCTGTAAATCGGTGAATACTGGGCTCAATTTTTTTTTTTCAGAGAAAGTGTATTTGCAAGTCTTTGGTTATATTTTCTGGATACCGCTAAAAATCACTGTTTTGGTAACCTTTGAACTCTGGTCTAGCATTGGTATATTATTTTGGAAAGTAGTATATCTGACCTCAAAAAGGAGGCTGAGTTTAATTTTTAAGGCAGGTGATAGCAAAAGTGTCTTGTCCATTTAGTGATCTAAACCTGGAGTGAAGGAGACAGGTTCAGAAATCCTTGGACAAACTGAAAATGGGGGAGTACATCAGGATGCTATGACACAGCGTCTAACTGTCGAGCATCTCACTGTCTAGCTATTCAAAATGTTCACTTACCAGAACAGTTAACACTGCGATGTTGAAAACGGTCACTTTTTCTGGGCAAGCATCAGTACTGCATATGCGTGGATTAAAAGCAAATACATTTTATTGTAATATTACAAGATGCTGCTTTTCTCAGGTTATAGCTCATTTTGTACTTACGTGCATGAAAATCAGAAGTTAAGCTTTAGGCTACGGCGAGCACCGTGAGGCGGCAAGGTTACCTGAGAAATGCTTTCTGCTGAAGAATATTTTGGGGTCTTTTTCTCCCTGCAGGAGAGCCACACAGAAGAGCATGAAGGTGAAGAGCAAGTCCATGAACAGCCCCAGCAGCAGGAGGAGTACTGACTCACCCAGCGTCTCTGACAATTTTCGTTTTGTGTGAGAACTTTCTTCTGGAGAACGGAACATGTGTGGCCTCAAACTTGAAATCAGTTCACTCCCAGTCTGCCATTAACATTTATGTACCATAGTGAGTGCCAGCCAACCACTGCATTCTGTACCCATACTTTGCCAAGATGCATTTGCAGACGTCTTCTTTCAGTGTATCTTCCCAAGAGGTTGTAGGGCTACATCACCTACTGTACATCACTGCAACTTCACCACTTGGCTGCTTGAGATTTGTTCTGCTCTTTAAAAAAAAAAAAATATTTATTTTTTTTCTTTTTTGTCTTAAGTATGATACACTTGTAACTTGTTCTAACATATTTATATTGGCATTTTGTGTGGCAAGAAGTACCGTACCACTAGCTGTGTCTCTCACTTTGTGGTGCTTTCACGTTTTCTAGTACATCTGCCTTGGGGCATAAATTCGGTCAGACAATTGGAATAAAGGGATACAGTGGAAGTCATACTCAAGCCATAACGATGAGGTGTGCTGTGGAGGAAAGCGCTCGTGTTGCTCACATTTATTCCTTTCCTGCCTTCACAAAATGGAAGGCAGAGCATCTGTTTTACTAGGAGAGATTTAAACCCCTGTGTTAGAAAGCTTGTTAGAAAGCTGCATGGTATGTTTTTTGGCTTATTTCTGGAGGAACAGACATTCACTTAAGCTTTTTGAAAACCCTCCCAGTTTCCCAGCTAGTCAATAGACATTTCCTAGCTTTTCTTCCTTCCTGAGGAATCCAGTCCCAGCCTCCAGCTTCAGCTCTGCCTCCACAGAGCTCAGTGATAATGGAGGAGAGAAATCTCCTTGACACAAGTGTAGCTGCAGGACACGATCTCTGCCATCGTATTTGGCTTCCTGTCCCTCAGAAGAGGACACACTAGGCCAGCCATTTCTTTTTGCTATCTTTCCCCCCTCTGCTGCCCCGGCCATACAAGTATGGAAGACAGAAAATTTCCTCATTAGTGCAAGGCACGGGGGAAAACCGGCAACAGGACTAGCCCTGAACCCCCCCCAAACTCCCTTTAAGTGGGTGGTGGACACCTCGTGGGTGTTGAGGCTGCTTCCAAAGCACGGAGAGGCAGTGAGGAGTCCTTCTGGAGACAGAGCACATATCAGAGGGGGACCAGCTGACCGAGGGGCACAGAGCCGGTTCTGCGCTTGGCTGACCTTCCTCTGGCGAGGCTGGCACGGTGCAGAACCACGTCTGCCCTGGAGATGTCCGCAGTGAGAGCGTTCCCTTCCAGTGCAGTCCCATCGCCCTGTTCTAAGTGATGGTATTTTATAAACAGAAGCATCTTGAAGTGTATAAAGCATTCCTTATTTTTCTCATAAAACTGTGCATTGTAGTCTCTCTGAATATTTAATGCTTGGTACTCTTGATCTCTCGCTTGATTTTCTGAATTCTGGATTGTTATGCTGATTTAGCAGGTACACGGAAGTCCCATCCCAATCAGCAATCACTGAAAAACTCCAAAGCCTATTGAACAGCTAAATCATCTTAGACCTTCATGTGCTCCTAAAGCTAAGTTCCCAGCTTATGCTTCCACAGAAAGGTTTTCAATTAATCTACCCCCAGCACACACACACACATGCACGCGCAGTTTTCTGTCCTAATCGATCTTTTACAGCTAAGTGGCTCTTAGTTAAATGTGAGATCCCTGCTGTTGTGTCGCACCACAGACAATATATAAAATACTTGCTAAGCATTAGAACAGGCATTTCCAGTTCCTTGATTGCTCCCCCTGCTCAGCAGAAGAGTTTCTGGACCCTGCAGGCTGCAGGTTTCCCAGCCCTGCCTCCAGCATCGACCTCACGTCCTACCGGGGGATGAAGTGAAAGTACTGCAGCCTGCAGGCCAGCGCTTTCCTCTCCCGTTTCGATTAGTTACGAATAAGGTCTGGTTTATAAAAATGTGTATATTTCAGCATCAGTATTTCCAAGAATCACCACAAATGGGGGAATTGTCATTTTCATTGTATTTGTGTTTAGAACATATGTACTTATTACAATTGTCATTGTAATAAACGGTAGTTCTTCATAATACTGTTGAACCGAAGAGCAGTTACTAATTTTTTTCCAGTCTCCAGAATGTCCTTTAACCTGTATGGGATTTCTGATGGGGCGAGGAGTTTGGGATCAGGCTATAAACTTAATTTCATCAGCGCCAGTCTCTGCTTACGGCAGTTCATCCTTCTGCTAATACTCGAGCAGATGCGTGGAGAGCACTTCAAGAGAAAATGTTTTTCTGAAGGTGCAAATGGTTGGGTTGCTGAGCTCCCCGGAGGGTTCATAGCCAGGCTGTTGTGCCTCTCTCCTTTTCTCTCTTTGAAGCACATTCAAAAGAAATGTTTAAAAAAAGCTGAACTTCATTTCCTGAAAATTCCTTATATCCTATTTCTGGTCTGAGGACCATAGCCCTCTCTGCTTGTATCAAGGGGGAAGTGACTGACGTAGGGAGCCGGGGCAGTGAAGTACCTCGTAGGCACTAGAAATTTGGCTGTGCTGAGGGG